>NC_064816.1:127373055-127523055 GCF_023721935.1 Panthera uncia
TGGGGTTTCTATTCTATTCCATTGGTCTATGTGTCTGTTTTTATGCCAATACCATGCTGTCTTGATGATGACAGCTTTGTAGTAGAGGCTAAAGTCTGGGATTGTGATGCCTCCTGCTTTGGTCTTCTTCTTCAAAATGACTTTGGCTATTCGGGGCCTTTTGTGGTTCCATATGAATTTTAGGATTGCTTGTTCTAGTTTCGAGAAGAATGCTGGTGCAATTTTGATTGGGATTGCATTGAATGTGTAGATAGCTTTGGGTAGTATTGACATTTTGACAATATTTATTCTTCCAATCCATGAGCAGGGAATGTCTTTCCATTTCTTTATATCTTCTTCAATTACCTGCATAAGCTTTCTATAGTTTTCAGCATACAGATCTTTTACATCTTTGGTTAGATTTATTCCTAGGTATTTTATGCTTCTTGGTGCAATTGTGAATGGGATCAGTTTCTTCATTTGTCTTTCTGTTGCTTCATTGTTAGTGTATAAGAATGCAACTGATTTCTGCACATTGATTTTGTATCCTGCAACTTTGCTGAATTCATGTATCAGTTCTAGCAGACTTTTGGTGGAGTCTATCGGATTTTCCATGTATAATATCATGTCATCTGCAAAAAGCGAAAGCTTGACTTCGTCTTTGCCAATTTTGATGCCTTTGATTTCCTTTTGTTGTCTGATTGCTGATGCTAGAACTTCCAGCACTATATTAAACAACAGCGGTGACAGTGGGCATCCCTGTCGTGTTCCTGATCTCAGGGAAAAAGCTCTCAGTTTTTCCCCGTTGAGGATGATGTTAGCTGTGGGCTTTTCATAAATGGCCTTTATGATCTTTAAGTATGTTCCTTCTATCCCGACTTTCTCAAGGGTTTTTATTAAGAAAGGGTGCTGGATTTTGTCAAAGGCCTTTTCTGCATCGATTGACAGGATCATATGGTTCTTCTCTTTTTTTTTGTTAATGTGATGTATCACGTTGATCGATTTGCGAATGTTGAACCAGCCCTGCATCCCAGGAATGAATCCCACTTGATCATGGTGAATAATTCTTTTTATATGCTGTTGAATTCGATTTGCTAGTATCTTATTGAGAATTTTTGCATCCATATTCATCAGAGATATTGGCCTGTAGTTCTCTTTTTTTACTGGGTCTCTGTCTGGTTTAGGAATCAAAGTAATACTGGCTTCATAGAATGAGTCTGGAAGTTTTCCTTCCCTTTCTATTTCTTGGAATAGCTTGAGAAGGATAGGTATTATCTCTGCTTTAAATGTCTGGTAGAACTCCCCTGGGAAGGCATCTGGTCCTGGACTCATATTTGTTGGGAGATTTTTGATAACCGAGTCAATTTCTTCGCTGGTTATGGGTCTGTTCAAGCTTTCTATTTCCTCCTGATTGAGTTTTGGAAGAGTGTGGGTGTTTAGAAATTTGTCCATTTCTTCCAGGTTGTCCAATTTGCTGGCATATAATTTTTCATAGTATTCCCTGATAATTGTTTGTATCTCTGAGGGATTGGTTGTAATCATTCCATTTTCATTCATGATTTTATCTATTTGGGTCATCTCCCTTTTCTTTTTGAGAAGCCTGGCTAGAGGTTTGTCAATTTTGTTTATTTTTTCAAAAAACCAACTCTTGGTTTCGTTGATCTGCTCTACAGTTTTTTTAGATTCTATATTGTTTATTTCTGCTCTGATCTTTATTATTTCTCTTCTTCTGCTGGGTTTAGGCTGCCTTTGCTGTTCTGCTTCTATTTCCTTTAGGTGTGCTGTTAGGTTTTGTATTTGGGATTTTTCTTGTTTCTTGAGATAGGCCTGGATTGCAATGTATTTTCCTCTCAGGACTGCCTTCGCTGCATCCCAAAGCGTTTGGATTGTTGTATTTTCATTTTCGTTTGTTTCCATATATATTTTAATTTCTTCTCTAATTGCCTGGTTGACCCACTCATTCGTTAGTAGGGTGTTCTTTAACCTCCATGCTTTTGGAGGTTTTCCAGACTTTTTCCTGTGGTTGATTTCAAGCTTCATAGCATTGTGGTCTGAAAGTATGCATGGTATGATTTCAATTCTTGTAAACTTATGAAGGGCTGTTTTGTGACCCAGTATATGATCTATCTTGGAGAATGTTCCATGTGCACTCGAGAAGAAAGTATATTCTGTTGCTTTGGGATGCAGAGTTCTAAATATATCTGTCAAGTGCATCTGATCCAATGTATCATTCAGGGCCCTTGTTTCTTTATTGACTGTGTGTCTAGATGATCTATCCATTTCTGTAAGTGGGGTGTTAAAGTCCCCTGCAATGACCACATTCTTATCAATAAGGTTGCTTATGTTTATGAGTAATTGTTTTATATATCTGGGGGCTCGGGTATTTGGCGCATAGACATTTATAATAGTTAGCTCTTCCTGGTGGATAGACCCTGTGATTATTATATAATGCCCTTCTTCATCTCTTGTTACAGCCTTTAATTTAAAGTCTAGTTTGTCTGATATAAGTATGGCTACTCCAGCTTTCTTTTGGCTTCCAGGAGCATGATAAATAGTTCTCCATCCCCTCACTCTCAATCTAAAGGTGTCCTCAGATCTAAAATGAGTCTCTTGTAGACAGCAAATAGATGGGTCTTGTTTTTTTATCCATTCTGATACCCTATGTCTTTTAGTTGGCGCATTTAATCCATTTACATTCAGTGTTATTATAGAAAGATATGGGTTTAGAGTCATTGTGATGTCTGTATGTTTTATGCTTGTAGTGATGTCTCTGGTACTTTGTCTCACAGGATCCCCCTTAGGATCTCTTGTAGGGCTGGTTTCGTGGTGACAAATTCCTTCAGTTTTTGTTTGTTTGGGAAGACCTATATCTCTCCTTCTATTCTAAATGACAGACTTGCTGGATAAAGGATTCTCGGCTGCATATTTTTTCTGTTTAGCACACTGTAGATATCGTGCCAAGCCTTTCTGGCCTGCCAAGTTTCAAAGGAGAGATCAGTCACGAGTCTTATAGGTCTCCCTTTATATGTGAGGGCACGTTTATCCCTTGCTGCTTTCAGAATTTTCTCTTTATCCTTGTATTTTGCCAGTTTCACTATGATATGTCGTGCAGAAGATCGATTCAAGTTACGTCTGAAGGGAGTTCTCTGTGCCTCTTGGATTTCAATGCCTTTTTCCTTCCCCAGTTCAGGGAAGTTCTCAGCTATAATTTGTTCAAGTACCCCTTCAGCACCTTTCCCTCTCTCTTCCTCCTCTGGGATACCAATTATGCGTATATTATTTCTTTTTAGTGTATCACTTAGTTCTCTAATTTTCCCCTCATACTCCTGGATTTTTTTATCTCTCTTTCTTTCAGCTTCCTCTTTCTCCATAACTTTATCTTCTAGTTCACCTATTCTCTCCTCTGCCTCTTCAAGCCGAGCCATTGTGGTTTCCATTTTGTTTTGCATTTCGTTTAAAGCGTTTTTCAACTCCTCGTGACTGTTCCTTAGTCCCTCGATCTTTATGAAAAGAGATTCTCTGCTGTCCTGTATACTGTTTTCAAGCCCAGCGATTAATTTTATGACTATTATTCTAAATTCACTTTCTGTTATATTATTTAAATCCTTTTTGATCAGTTCATTAGCTGTTGTTATTTCCTGGAGATTCTTCTGAGGGGAATTCTTCCGTTTGGTCATTTTGGAGAGTCCCTGGCGTGGTGAGGACCTGCAGGGCACTTCCCCTGTGCTGTGGTGTATAACTGGAGTTAGTGGGCGGGGCCGCAGTCCGACCCGATGTCTGCCCCCAGCCCACTGCTGGGGCCACAGTCAGACTGGTGTGTGCCTTCTCTTCCCCTCTCCTAGGGGCGGGATTCACTGTGGGGTGGCGTGTCCCGTCTGGGCTACTTGCACACTGCCAGGCTTGTGTTGCTGGGGATCTGGGGTATTAGCTGGGGTGGGTAGGCAAGGTGCACGGGGGCTGGAGGGGCAGGCTTAGCTCGCTTCTCCTTAGGTGATCCACTCCAGGAGGAGCCCTGTGGCAGCGGGAGGGAGTCAGATCCGCTGCCGGAGGTTTGGCTCCGCAGAAGCACAGAGTTGGGTGTTTGCGCGGAGCGAGCAAGTTCCCTGGCAGGAACTGGTTCCCTTTGGGATTTTGGCTGGGGGATGGGCGGGGGAGATGGCGCTGGCGCCTTTGTTCCCCGCCAAGCTGAGCTCTGCCGTCCGGGGGCTCAGCAGCTCTCCCTCCCTTTGTCCTCCAGCCTTCCCGCTTTCTGAGCAGAGCTGTTAACTTATGACCTCCCAGACGCTAAGTCGCGCTTGCTGTCGGAACACAGTCCGTCCGGCCCCTCCGCTTTTGCCAGCCAGACTCGGGGGCTCTGCTTGGCCGGCGAGCCGCCCCTCCGCCCCGGCTCCCTCCCGCCGGTCCGTGGAGCGCGCACCGCCTCGCCGCCCTTCCTACCCTCTTCCGTGGGCCTCTCGTCTGCGCTTGACTCCGGAGACTCCCTTCTGCTAATCCTCTGGCGGTTTTCTGGGTTCTTTAGGCAGGTGTAGGTGGAATCTAAGTGATCGGCCGGACACACTGTGAGCCCCGCGTCCTCCTACGCCGCCATCTTCCGGAACCTATCTTTACTTTTTTAATTTACATTCAAGTTAGTTAACATATAGTGCAACAATGATTTCAGGAGTGGATTCCTTAATTCCCCTTACCCATTTAGCCCACCCCTCTCCCACAACCCCTCCAGAAACCCTTTGTTTGTTCTCCATACTTAAGAGAGATTGTTCTCCATTGTTCTCTTATGTTTTGTCCCCCTCCCTGTTTTTATATTATTTTTGCTTCCCTTCCCTTATGTTCATCTGGTTTGTATCTTAAAGTCCTCATATGGGTGAAATCATATGGTATTTGTCCCTCTCTGACTGATTTCACTTAGCATAATTCCCTCTCGTTCCATCCATGTAGCTGTGAATGGCAAGATTTCATTATTTTTGGTCACTGAGTAATACTCCATTGTATATATATACACCACTTCTTTATCCATTCATCCATCAGTGGACATTTGGGCTCTTTCCGTACTTTGCCTATTGTTGATAGTGCTGCTATAAACATTGGGGTGCATGTGCCCTTTTGAAACAGCACACCTATATCCCTCGGATAAATACCTAGTAGTGCAATTGCTGTGTTGCAGGGTAGTTCTATTTTTAATTTTTTGAGGAACCTCCATACTGTTTTCCAGAGTGGCTGCACCAACTTGCATTCCCACCAGCAGTGCAAAAGAGATCCTCTTTTTCCACATCCTCACCAAGATCTGTTGTTGCCTGAGTTGCTAATGTTGGCCATTCTGACAGGTGTGAGGTGGATCTCATTGTGGTTTTGACTTGTGTTTCCCTGATGATGAGTGATGTGGAGCATTTTTTCATGTGTCAGTTGGCCATCTGGATGTCTTCTTTGGAAAAGTGTCTATTCATGTCTTTTGCCAATTTCTTCACTGGATTATTTGTTTTTTGGGTGTTGAGTTTGATAAGTTCTTTATAGATTTTGGATACTAACCCTTTGTCTGATATGTCGTTTGCAAATACCTTCTCCCATTCCGTCGGTTGCCTTTTCGTTTTGCTGATTGTTTCCTTCAATGTGCAGAAGCTTTTTATTTTGATGAGGTCCCAATAGTTCATTTTTGCTTTTGTTTCCCTTGCCTCCGGAGACGTGTTGAGTAAAAAGTTGCTGCAGCCAAGGTCAGAGAGGTTTTGCTTGCTTTCTCCTCAAGGACTTTGATGGTTTCCTGTCTTACATTTAGGTCTTTCATCCATTTTGAGTTTATTTTTGTGTATGGTGTAAGAAAGTGGTCCAGATTCATTTTTCTGCATATCACTGTCCAGTTTTCCCAGCACCACTATTTTTATTTTTATTGTGGAAGCAGCATTTGATATTCTCATAAAAACTTACTGTGCTAATCAAATTCTTCATAAAATTATGTCAACTGAAAGAAAACTTTTAAAGTATTGCGTTCGTGCAGAAAAGTTCATAAACCATTAGTGTACAGCTCACTGAATTTTTCTCAAAGTGAATCTAGCCATTTAACCACCACTTGGTCTAAAAAAATAGATTACCAGTGCTCAGCCAGAGATCTGTCTCATATCCATTCCCAGTGGCTACTTCGCAAAGGTAACCACTATCATGATTTCTCACACCACTGATGAGTTTTCTGATTTTTGAGCTTTACTTTGATGGAACTAAATTTTTTCAGCACAGCTAGTTAGTAAAGGATGGAATTAGTCCCAAAGCTAGTACCCTTCATCTACCTGCTGTTTTACACTAGATTCAGTTCAACTGATGTCCACTGGGGAGAGAGCAGCCCATTATGAAAACAGCATTTGAGTCAAGAAAATTCTATTTAAAACATAATTCATACATTGACCATCTTGTGACCTTGAGCAAATATTTGACTGTTCTAAGGGATCCTCATTTTCTTTATATATTTGTAAAGCAAAAATAATAACAGTAATGCCATGAATATTAAATGAGATGATACTTTTTTTTTTAAGTTTATTTATTTTGATAGAGACAGAGAGAGCCTGAGCAGGGGAGGGGCAAAGAGAGAGAGAGAATCCCAAGCAGGCTCTACAGGGTCAGCACAGAGCCCAATGTGGGGCTTGAACTCATGCAACTGTAAGATTATCACCTGAGCCAAAACCAAGAGTTGGTTGCTTAACTGACTGAGCCACTCAGTTGCCCCAAGATGATATCTTGTTTTTAAAGGTCAAGCACGGTGCCTAGCAAACAGCAGGTGTTGGGTTTATAGTATCATATACTGAAATGAAACATAAGGTAATATATTGCTTTAAACTTGCATAAAATATTATATTTTTGAAGCACAAATTCGTTAGATATTATTGCTTTTATAATAAACACTTTCTTCTCTTTCTGCTTGTGTAACTTCCTTTTAAGGTAACTTACAGTGTTCACTTTACACTGGAGTAACCACAGAAGAAAAAGAAGAGTTGTAATTGTTGTATCTTTTCCATTGAATATTTCAGCTCCCAATCTTTCTATCTCCCACCCCCAGTCTCATCAGCCCATCTGAAAAATAGTCACCGCTACCCTCAATCCATACCAAATAACACAACAGAAGACAGGAAGTTCCTAGAGGCCTAAAGGGTAAACAGGTGGGGATAGGAAGGATCTGATATTCTCCTTTCTACACTTTTGGAATTTAAACTTATTTTAACTTGGTAATTCCCTCAGAAAGGCTAAATATAAATTCTTTCACATTCCCAGCTCCCAGAGAATGAGAATGTGATTTCTAGTCATGTTCTCTCATTAAAATAAAATTTCAATATCATAAAACAATTAGATAATCCCCAAGGTCCTTTTTAATTTTCTAATTCTGACTCTATATACCTCATGAAGTTTACTGCAATGTGCTTAAACTTGTGTATTGAATCGTGCCTGTTTGTTCATTGTGTGTATAAAAGTGCTTGTCCCAACACACACAATCGATGAACTCCCCAAAGTTCTATTTCATAAGATTCACTTCAGTAAATACTTATTAATACTTTTACCCTGTGCCAGGGTGAATGAGAAAGTGCTCTTGCCTTTAAGGGGACCACAATTTATCACAGGAAGTGTAACTCAACTTCTCCAATGTGAATTAGACAAATATTTTCAGATACAATGATTAATGTTCATCCTTTTACTTCGTTAAAAGTTTATTAGACTGTGACTTTCTTTTAATTTTAAAAATTTCAGTTGATAGCTTTCCACACATAATTTAGGTAAGTTGCCTACATCACATAAACAACTGGCTGAACCACACTAGACTGCTGTGATGAATAACATTTTCTTTCTTTCTTTCTTTCTTTTTTTCTTTCTTTCTTTCTTTTTCTTTCGAGGGGGAGAGAGAGAGAGAGAGAGAGAGAGGGAGCATGCTTACGCAAGCCAAGCAGGGTAGGAGCAGAGAGAGAATAAGAATCCCAAGCAGGCTCTATGCAGTCAGCACAGAGGCTGACCCAGGGCTCAATCTCATGAACCATGAGATCATAATGTGAGCTGAAATCAAGAGTCAGATGCTTAACCCAATGAGACACCCAGGCACGCCAAATGGCATTTCACTCTTAACAGGCAATCTGCATGTCCTAGAACTAGACCACGAAGATAGTATCATAATTATCACCAAATTCAGATCAGACAACATTATTGAGTCATTTCATTAGTTGCATAATATTGCAAGATTGGCTCAAAATTTCAGCTTAATTTTTCTGTACTATTTTCACAGAGGATGAAGTAAATAAGAGCTGGTATTGAAGGGCTTACCAGAAGACGTTTGTATACTAGAGCACATTTAAACTGGAAGGGATTCTAGAAAGCCAGTAGACACTGTACTGCATTTTATTGTAAAAGAAGCAGGTTTACAAGGAAGAAGGGAATTTTTTTCCCCTCTTGTTATCAGAGCACTAGCAGTATAGGCAAAGCCAGCCGTTGCTCAGCTCACAATTTGATGGTCTTCCCCCTCAAACTCTTTAAGTAGATCTTGTCTAATAACTAAAAGAAGTGCTTAAAGTGTGGCCCCTGCCACTCCTGAAGTTGTTCTCCTGGGCATAAGCAGCTAAACTCTTCTGGATATTTTTGTTGTATCCATATTAAAGACTGGGATAGTATGTAAAATCTAACTCTGGGGATCAGTGGAGTCCCCTAAAAGGAAGCAGTATCTATCCTCTTTATCCAAGCAATTGCAATGAGATCACTATCACACTCCTTGACAATGAGAAAGTCCAAAGGTGCTTCCTAATTGATAAAGGAATCCTTCATCACTAATACATCATCATTTCTCTGCTTCTCCTCACTTGGAGGTGATTTCTCCACTGCCTCTATGGAGTCTAAAGAAGAGTGCTTTGTATCTTTCAGAATAACCTCTTGAAAAGAACAACTGAAAAGGTTTTAATGTATTAACAGTCACCATAGTGAGATGTTTATCACACTCATTTATATAAGAAGCCCTTTAGGATAAATTTTCATCATGCATTATACAGATTTACTTGAAAAAAAACTTTAAAGAACAGTAGAGTGCAAAAGAAAAGAGTTATGAATTCATGAACAAGTAGACTAACATTAGATCATTTTCAAGTATAGTTTCATATAAAATATAAAGATGTAAGGGAAATGATCCATTAAGAACTGATATCAGAGAATTAGAATCACTACAGGAGATGTGATAAATACATACTTTCACTATTTGCCCCTGGTTGCAAATTTTTTAAATTTAGGAATGGCCTATTTCCTTACCCCAGGAGAGTAATTGGAATTTAAATCGAGGGTGAGAAGGTGCCTGATAAGGTTTCTGATCCTGAACTTTCCCAGAATGGAGAGAGAAGTAAAAAAAAAATAGGTGCTAGCCTATCTGGAAGGTGGTATTCTCTTTCACTTTTTAAACACTGGAAATCATGGTCACTGTGGTAAAGAAGTAGGATGAACCATCTTACATAATTGTAGGTTGAGTCTTCTGAGCATAGGTGAAGTGAAAATAGAATATGAATAAAGTTCATTTGCCCAGTCTAAAATTCAGGAGAGACATAGCAATCTCTGATTCCAAGGCGCAAATTACTACAATTATCATAGCATGCACGGTCAGTGGCCCGACACTGCAAATTTCAAAAAGAAAAGCAGAACATACAGAATAATTTTATTCTGCTCCATGTGTCCAGGTGTCACTCATTCACCCTTTACTGGAAGTTGGGAGTTGGGAGGCCAGGTAGGTGAATTTACTTTCCACACCATCCCTATGAGCTTTTGTCTAAATTATCTGGCTATACAAAAGATCAGCTTGAAACTTACTGCTCACCTCTTATCTATTCAATGGTTTGATGGAACAGCAAGGAATATCGTTAAAGACAATGAGGCATCAACTCCTTTAATTATTCTCTCTTAAGAATCTGCCATTTCAGACCATCTATTTCAGATTTGGAATCATGACATTTTAACCTCTTCTTGATTAAAGGTTTCTATCTCCATCTCAAAGAATGCTTACTTATATGTGGTTTCTCACAAATGGCTTAACCTTTCTGCATCTCAGTTTCATCCCTTATAAAATGGAGATAATTACAGTGTGTTCTATTTCCCCAGCGTGTGGCAGGCATGCTCCATGCATGGACTCCCTGTAAGGTCTTCATATGGAGTTCGAAATATGTCCTAAGAATAAAGACAAAACCGAAAATAGAATTGGGATTAAGAGCAAGGCAAGGTGTAAGGTATAGAGGAGTTGAATGTTGGTGTTCTAGAGTCCTTTAGTTTCCTTCTGCCTTTTATGCATTTCATTCACCTACCTAAACAATTGTAAAAACAACATGCATAATAAGCAAATAGAACTTTACAACTAGTATAAATTAAAACTTTCAAAATGTCTCATGAGCCTTACAAGTAATGTAGTACTCTTTTTTTTTTTTTTTTAACAGTTACAGAAACACAAAGTTGAGAACTGGTGGGATTTTAGTTTTCAGTTATTTTTCTAACAGAGATAAAAGATGTGGGATGCTGATATTTTAATGAAGAAGTGAATTATTATCCCATGATTTCTCCAGTAAGAATAAAAACAGGCTACCCTTGGAGAAGGGTTTGTATTAATTTTTTAGAAATTTCAATTTTGAATGCATTTATACTTCCATTTTTTAATTATAGCATTTTTGTTTTGTCATTGACAAGTGCAAACTTTTAGTCAATTTTCTCCATCAATCATTGGTGATTAATGGTATTAGTCTATATTGGTAAATATTTTAGAAATGTTTCTCACACAATATAGATAATAAACAGTAAATTGCCATAAGTGGACATATCCTTTAAGCAATTTACTTGATATTAGAACTATGTAGAGCCGTTACCCATAACATGCTATCAAAATGTGATCCATAATCAGATATTAAATGAATACTATTGATAAATATTGAGGAATATTTGTTTGACTTTAGGTTTTTTAACCACAGTACCCACTATTAGCAAAATGTTGGCAGCCATAGTGTCCCTTTTATGACTTGCCTTTAGTTGAATAGAAAGGCTTACAAATAATTTTAAAATATGTGTGCTTAAACCAAAATATTTTCACAAGGTAGTATCTCATCTTAGATAAAAAAGCAAGACCAAGGCAAAACAGGAGACATTGATTCCATGTCAACAAATTATGACTTTATTTCTCTTTCAATAAGTGGTTAAGTGGAATGTTTTCATTCATTTTATGTGAAGGAGGTTGAAGTGGAAAGAAGTTCACCAAATTATTATTGATTTACCTATTATTTTTAATAGGCTTAGAAAATCGGATCCTGATAGAATTTTGACAGGAAGAAACTATTTGCCAATAAATAAATCTTAGAATGATGTTAATTTATTCTTTAGTTTGGTTGATGAGATGAAATTCTAATATCTTTAAATTTCCTTCTAAATATAGTGCTTTGTTGTGATATTAGACATGTAGTTATTATAGTTATGTTTTGTAATATATCTTCTAAGAAAAATGGATAAAACCTTCTGCATATATCTCAGCTCTTTGAAGAAATACTACTACTTTGAGATTTGACTGTGAGCATTCATTTATTCTGGTTTCATTATTCTTTCTTGACCAAGTAATTTTTGTGTTTACTTCTTTCTTGCATCAAAGCTACTAGTAAATACAATATCATTAGTGTCTACATGTAAAAGGCATTAATTACATAATGGGGAATGTAACTGACCATTTCTCCGGCCTTCTCCACTTTACTCCAAACAGCCTCTCACTGACCAGAAGAATTTTAGTATGAGTAGTCTTCTTAACTCTGATCAAAAGAGAGCACAGGGTCTAGTGCACAAAGGGCTGCCTCCCCAGTATCTCCTTGAGTGTGGCCAAGTGTTCATAATTCCCCTTGTCATGCACACATGATAACAAACTTTTCCCTGAGGTGGACATAAGAGAAACAGACTTCCATGCACATAGAAGTAAATACCAAGATAAGTATTGTCCAAAATTCTAAAAGAGCGAAATCATTTATTTTGAAGCAAAGGTCTATAACTACTCTTTTTTTTAATTTTATTTATTTTTAAAAAAATTTTTTTAACGTTTATTTTTGAGACAGAGAGAGAGCGTGAACGGGGGAGGGTCAGAGAGAGGGAGACACAGAATCTGAAACAGGCTCCAGGCTCTGAGCCGTCAGCACAGAGCCCGACGCGGGGCTCGAACCCACGGACAGCGAGATCGTGACCTGAGCCGAAGTCGGACGCTTAGCCGACTGAGCCACCCAGGCACCCCATGTCTATAACTACTCTTAGAAACTTCATAATAGTGTCAAATAGTTTTAAAAATAATTTAAACTAAATAGGTAATAATAAAGGAGAACTCCATAATCTTTAAAACAGTAGTCAATGAAATGTTAGGCGTCTGACTCTTGATTTCGGCTCAGGTTACTATCTCACGGTCTGAGATCGAGCTCTGCATTGGGCTACGTGCTGAGTGTGGAGCCTGCTTAGGATACTCTCTCTATCTGCCCTGGCTCGCATGTGTGCCCTCTCTCTTTAAAAAAAAGAAAAGTGGTCAATAAACTGACTTCTTCAGTGAGAATGGTAGGGCAACGTCTTGGAATTCTTTCACATTGCACTGAATAATGAATACTGAATAAACACTAATGGAAATAAGGCTATCTCTATATCTAATTATCAAAGCAAATGATTTGGCCTAATGTGACTCAGGATACTTAGTAGTAATTATTTTGCTCTTACACTCTTATTTGGTCACAACTATTGATAGGAGCTGGTTGTCTTTCCCACATTAAAATAGTGTTCCTGACCTATTATCCATACACATAGCATATAAGAGTTATTTTTTAGGTACCAGTGATAGCTTTGCCCTCATTTAAAAACCCCTCACTTCATTTATCCTTAACAAGAGCCTAGATGAATGACCACAATTCAAGGCAAAATCTCTGGCTGGAAACTCAAGGGCCAGAATAGCAAAGTCATTTCATTCTCATACCAAGCATAACTGACAGATAGTAGCTCCCTGGAGCACTGTGTTGAGAAAAATTGTAAGTCCAAGTTCAACTTAGTAGGAAAAACATTATGGTTGAATTGTGAATGAGAGGACGAAGCAGGGAGCGGGCTCTGAATAGATACTGGTTACACTGGATTTCTTTAATATTTATTCAGCACCTACTATGTGTAGGACTCTGAACATCATTGCAAGAGATATAAAGATCAGTTACGACTGTTGAATTCAAGGAAGGCAGCAGGGAGAGGGAGGAAGAAGAGGTATAACAAACCATCATGCACTGAATGATAACAGTAACATATGAGGAGTACACAGGTCAAGTTCTAATCAGTTTAGGGGAGGGGATTTTAGCTCAAACAATTATTTTAAGATTCATGGAGGAAATGGTAAAAAGACTTCACAAATATTGTTTTGATGTTAATAACTACTCTTATACCATTTCCTGAACACTTGAAAATCCTGCAAGTTTACCAAGTTAATCCAAGTATTAAAATTGAAATTTGGTGGGGCCCCTGGGTGGCTCAGTTGGTTAGGCGTCCGACTCTTGATTTTGGCTCAGGTCATGATCTCATGGTTTGTGAGTTCCAGCCCCGCATTGGGCTCTGTGCCGATGGTGTAGAGCCTGCTTGGGATCTTCTCTCTCTCTCTCTCTCTCTCTCTCTCTCTCTCTCTCTCTTTCTCCCCCCCTCCTCCCATGCTCATGCTCTCTCTTTCAAAATAAATGAATAAAATTTTTAAATAAATTAATAAAAAATAAAATAAAAATTTGGCAGGTAATTATAGTTCAGTGTAATGGAAACTTGCCCAAATTTGTATTTATTTGTTAACCATTCTGTGGCATTCTAGATTTGAATTTTCATTTTTTGGGTTTGATTCCATACCAGACTATATGATATGTTTCCTTCCCCACCCCACCCCCACCCCTAAACTGCTAGACTCCATCAGATGACCAAGGGTTAAGGATTTAATTGATATTTTGAATCTGTCAAGAACCAATCACTTGGGCTCTCGAGCCTCTTGGTCCTATTTCGAGAATGGCCTGCCCCATATAAGCCATAATACAGTTTGTAAATTGTCCAACTTAGCTGTGCAGCTGCCGTAGTCTAAAGTTTAAAAATATGTAAGTGGGTCAGTTCTAAAATTAATTCAGCCTAACTTTGCCTGAAAATACTAAGAATATTACCCATCACGAGGGCCAAAACATCACCCCCAAGCAGACAGAAACAATCCCTAGAGAACAACTGCCCAGGATGATGGCTCTGTGACATGCTCACTCTACCCCTATGTCTGTAGCCCTTGATTATAACCCAGATGCTCTGATCCTGCTGATCAGACTGAAAGGTGCCAATTTTAAGCTGATATGCAAATAAAAGTAGGTTGATCAAATGAAGCAGTTAAATGTTAAGAATCATAACTAACATTTAGTGAGTATGTAAAATCTACTAGACAAGCATTTAATCTTCTAACAACAACAACAACAACAAAAAGAGGTGTTATCATTATGCCTACTTTACAGATTTAGAAACTGGGTCTGGATGAGAGGTGTAGCTGGACCTTGAACACAAGTCTCAAAAGTCTGTGCCTTTACTCACCATACTATACTCTAGATTATGTATGTATTACTTTGCTTTGTATCTACCCATCATTTATTAAGTACTACTACCTATCAGTCACCAGGCAGAGATTAGGGAAATAATGACAAGGTCTCTGTCAGATAACAAATACAGTGATGAAGACTGCTATGGACTGAATTATATCTCCTCCAAATTTATATTTTGAAGCCCTAACCCTCAACGTGACTGTATTTGGAAATAAGAGTCTTTAAGGAAGCAGTTAAGATTAAATGAGGTCAGGGGCACCTGGGTGGCTCAGTCGGTTAAGTGTCTGACTTCAGTTCAGGTCATGATCTGGCAGTCTGTGAGTTTGAGCCCTGCATTGGGCTCTGTGTTGATAGCTCAGAGCCTGGAGCCTGCTTTGGGTTCTGTGTCCCCTCTCTCTCTGTCCCTCCCCTGCTCATGTTCTCTCTCTCTCTCTCTCTCTCTCTCTCTCTCTCTCTCAAAAATAAATTAATACTAAAAATTTTAATAAAGGAAAGATTAAGTGAGGTCAAAAGAGTGGCTCTAATCCGATAGGATTGGTGTCCTTATAAGAAGAGGAAAGGGCATTGGGGTGTGCATGCACAGAGAAAAGGTCACATGAAAACACAATGGGAAGCAGAGTATACAGCTGGAAAGAGAGGTCTCAGTAGAAACCAACCCTGCTGACACCTTGATCCTGGACTTCCAGCCTCCATAACTGTATAAAAATAAATTTCTATTGCTTAAGCCACCCCGTCCATAGTACTCTCTTAGAGCAGCCCTAGCAGACTAATACAGAGACAGATACATGTATCATTTTCTATAAAAGACTAGGAAAAGAACTAATAGATGCACAGATATATGGGAAGGATAAATGTTGTTACTTTAATAAACATGAAAGTGGGTTACAAAATGTAATTCCTAGGGAATATACAATTTTTAAGTTTTTCATCTATAGCTAATCGGTCTTCAGGAGACCCCATTGTGGTTTATTAGGAGAAGCATTAACTAACTGTCCAATCCATTTTAAAACTTAGTCAAATATGACAATTGAAATAACACATTTGGGTAATGTTCAGCAACTCTGGGAAACTTTAGTCTCTCAGATTTCTTACTCTTTGTACCACCTCCCAGGTTCTTCTTCAACATGACACCTGGGTGTGGGGTAAGGGTCACAGGAGTGGGGCATTCCTTTGGTGGGGTTTTCTGGCTCCTCCAGCCTCCTGGTGATGCTCCTTAATGGTCTAGTTTCTGGATGCTCTGTGGTCCTCCCATGCTAAAAACTGAGCAAGAAAATGGTGTACCATTCTTTTGGGTTCTCCAATATGCAGATCGCTCCCCTGGCAGGTTCAGCCTCACTTTTGCTCGTATTGCTGCTATAAACACTAAGCTGAGTATCCCATTCAGTACCAGCCTAGGTGGTCCACTCACAGAAATACATCACACTGCCAAGTCTTGGCAAGTCGCCAATCAGACTCTTAGCTACCCAGGGGGCCTATAATACACAGGAAAGGGTAAGAGTGAATTGGAAAAATAAAATTTCAGGCTGTGCCTTCAAAATTACTCTGTTATGGCTGAGCCCCAGCCAGGATGGTACAAGAAAAAGTATGAGAGGCCCTCCACCCAGAGTCTCAATTGGGCAAGACTTCACTCTGCACGGTGGTATCTTGACTCACAGAAGGGATAGATCTATTCATCATATTCTCCCACTTCTCTTTTTTCTTGTCACATTTCTCTAGGGTTAGAAAGGGACACGTTTTTTTTTTTTTTTGTCCTCCATCCTCTTCCTGTCTAGAAAGCTTATGCAAAAATCTATACTCTAGATCCCTAAGTCTATGCTAACGATAGACATAATGGAATATGGAAAGTCCAATTCTCAATCACTGAAATCCGGACTATTGCCTTGCTGTACATTCTACTCTTGAATACTAGTTATTACTTCTATCTTTTTCTTTTCATTTCTTTTGGAAGAAATTTAACCTACATCAAATCAGAAAGATCTCTTCAATGGACTACAGCTCACAAAAGCAAAAGAGTAAGCCACGTTAATAATATTCAACATAGAGATCCTATTACACTTTTCCTTAGTAGCTAAAGATAGTACAAGCAGTCAGAGAGAGGGAGAGGGAGAGGGAGAGGGAGAGGGAGGGAGAGAGAGAGAGAGAGAGAGAGAGAGAGAGAGAGAACCTCAAGCAGGCTCCATGCTCAGCAGAAAGCCTGATATGGGGCTTGATCCCACAACCCTGGGATCACAACCTGAGCCATAAGCAAGAGTCAGATGTCCAACCGACTGAACCACCTAGGCACCCCTCTAATGCTCTCTTCTAAATTCAAGAGTTATACATTTACTTTCAATCTCAAAGGTATATTAAGCTTACTGTATCCAAAGTTATATTTATAACTCAACTACATTCCCCTCAAACATTTTCCTCTCCCAGGTTTTCTATTTTAGTTGATGGCGCCAGGAGCCAGCCAGCCATCAGGCTGGTTTCATTGTTAATTCTTTTCTTGGCCTCATCTTCAATTATTAATTCTTTCTGTATACCATATGGAGGCATCAGCAACCATTCAACGATTTAGGCCAGAAATGTGCAGCATGTTTATGTCCAATACCCCATCTATCTAGCTTGAGAGAAAATGATTATAGCAATGTAGATAGTACTCCCCCACCCCTGATGCAATCAATTACCAGAGCCAGTAGATATTACCATCTGAAAAGTGTCTTGAATTTAAGCTTTCAGATAGTGAAGAGGTAAATCAAGTTGAGCTATGTGTGAACTTGAATACTTGGAAGTTTCAAGCATTCAAGTTCACAAACTTGAATACTTTAATCTCGTAACAGAACAGCATGCAAAAGACAGAACTGGAATGCTGTCCATGTAACCAAAATGGAAATGTAGAGGGACAAAAAGGCTCTGGGAGTGAATCACAAGGCAAAAGCTCAGTCCCTAAAATTAGGTGTAAGACTTGAATGAATCAAGAATAGACAACAATAATGTTAAATCTCTGCGCTGTGAGACTAGGACCTTATAAATTTCCCCTGACTAGGGATGAGGTTAGTTAAAGGATCAGAGGCAGAACTGAACAGATATTTACATATATATACATATATTTATATATATATGTAAATACATTCATGCATACATACATAAAACAAATTCACAAAATACAGGAATGCACAAAATTGCAGAAGCAACCAGTTATTAGTCTTCTTCAATGCATAAGCTCTGAAGTCCAAATTTCTAGGTTTTAATTTGATCTCTACCATATACCTTAATATCTACCATATGATGTTGGAAAACAACCAATGTACTGTGAGCCCCATTTGTAAAACAAAGATTATAATACCATCTACCCCATAAGATTGTTGAGAGGTTTAAATAATTTCAGGGGAGTTAATAAATAACAAATTTTATTACCATTATTATGTATCAAAACGTCATGCAGCAGCATCTTCACCTAGAGCTAGTTTCCTTTAGGACAGCAGTGTACTCCATTTTTTCTCTCATCACTATACAGTAACACCCTAATCTGCATTTCAAATCAAAAGGGCTCATCTATGTCTTACTTATCTTTATTAATTTGAATGTTTCCACTTGAACGGTCTTTTATTCATTTTACAAATCTGAAACTTAATATATTATCTTCTCTTAGTTACTGTACATAACAGTAACCTTAGCAATGACTGAGAGTCTTGGCTAATGAGACTCCAAAGAAATGTAAGACAATGTTCTTCCCCTTACAGTAAATTAACCCTGATCTTCTCGACTAGATTGTAAACTCCTTAAAAACCTTGAACGATTCTTCTTTTTACTATTATGAGGCTGGGCACCCTAGGAGAGATGAAATTTGTATGTTTGGGTGGGGGACAGGGGAAATTGTTCTCTCATTTTCTCAACTGAGAGTTTTGCCACAGAATGCCCTCTGTATCCTTGAACAAGTCCTCCTACCTAGACTTGCCCTCAGAAGACAAATCACCATGGGGCCCATGAGGGCAGTCTCCCTTGATAAAGCAGGCAAGCAACCCATTATCTGGATAAAAATATATGAGAGTTTCAGAAGGAAATATTACCTTCCTCTGAGGGGTATGTACCCAGGTAGGCATCAAATTCTGGAACTAACCCTAACTTGGCATTCCTGAAATCAACCAGAAGACTGGAAATGCCAACAAAACTGGGAATAGAGTTCCAAACCTCCTGGAAGAGAGTGAGACTATCTTCCCTTTAAGATCTGAGTCCAAGATCTGAGGCAGCTGGTATTGACACCATGCAGGAACTGCATGCTTCTCGCCCAGAAGAGGACCAGGCGTGGGAGAAGCACTATGTGTCAACAAGAAGCAATTCTAGGGTTCTCAGCTGGCCCATCCATCCCACACACATACAACGTGTGCATCTAGTGCCCACTGCAGGTACATGGGGAGAAGGGACAGGACCAGCTGGAGAGAGAATGGAAGTAGGAGTTGGTTAGGAAAATACCATAAGTCAGATGATAGATGAAAACCTCATCTAAGATGAGGGTGATAGGGCTGATCAAAGTTGGCAGACAGAGACTGATTCTTCCAGAAGAGTAAGGGACCTGGAAATCAAGGATGCTGGCAAGAGAGTAGTGGAGACATAAAAGTTGACAGAGGAATCAGTCTCCAGAGATGGAGAAATCAAGAGTCAAATGGTGAATAGAAGGAGATGAAGATGTGGGTTGAGAAGTTCTAGAAGATTGCCTGCAGACAACAATACTTTGAGTAAAGCGTCAAAGACCTGAGTGGCAAAGGGAGTGGGAAGCCCATTCAGAGGCTGCCATCTGCATGCTCGCTTGAAGAGGCAAGACTGCTATTAAACCAAACTATTAAGGAAGCAATGTCAGTGTTTCATTTTTCCTTTTCCTCTTTCTTTTGGTACCCATGAGATCGTCCAGTGCCTTTGACTGTTTCCTCTGTTTGAAGGACCTTCTGCCCAGATACCTGATGGCTCATTCCCCAGCTTCCTTTAACCTTCACTGTAAAATAGCCCTCTTATCAAAAATTACAACCTCCTCTCTGGGAAGCACACACACGTCTTATCGCCCCTCCCTGCCTTCCTTTTCTCCTTAGCACATGTCAATATTTAACATACTGTGGATTTTTTTCATTTCTCATTGTTGATTGTCTGTGTTTCCCTTTAGAATTTAAGGTCCCTGAAGACAGGGATTTTTGCCTGTTTTATTAACTCTCTAGCCCCAGTACCAAGGACAGTGCCTGTTGCATTATTATATAGGCTCAATAAATATTTGTTGAATGAATAATCAATTTCTAGATGGGTCTTTTGTTGTCACAATGGCTGGCCTCCTTCACTTAGGGATTTGCGTGTTCACAAGCCATCACCAGGGAATTTCTGCCAGTAACCATGTTTTTTTTTTTTTAATTTTTTTAATGTTTATTTATTTTTGAGAGAATGCAAGAGACAGAATCTAAGCAGCAGAGGGGCAGACAGAGGGAGACAAAGAATCCGAAATGGGCTCCAGGCTCCGAGCTGTCAGCCCAGAGCTCGACGTGGGGCTCGAACTCATGAAGCATGAGATCATGATTTGAGCCGAAGTCTGACGCGTAACTGAGTGAGCCACTCAGGAGCCCCTGCCAGTAACCGTGTCTTAAATGATTCTTGAATCACTTTCCCACTCTGTTGAAAATTATTTGTCCCATTTTCCATTTTCTTGGAATTTTTCTAGATAATTGGGAATTATTTTGAGAAAAATATCTGAGTGTAGATGGCTAAAATTAATGTAAGGTGCAATCCATATACTCTTTTCCATTATGGGGCCCTCAGTGACTCCTCCCAAAGAACCAGTAATGTGAAAATTTCAGGAAATGGGATAGTCCTTTGGGAGAAAATTTGAGGGCCTGGGAGTATTAAGCATCCCATGTAGAGAGCTGAATGTGCCTTCTATGTTTATGTTTAACCCTGGGTCTTCCAGTGTAATCACCCTGGCTTAAGCTAATGTGTCATAAAAATTCAACTTCGTAAATTCCGTAGACATTTACTAAAATGGGTAACCCATTTAAGAAATACTTTTTAGCACAGATATCGGCCTTTTGGCCAAGACATTTTTACTTGACTACAATTTAAACCAATTTCCTTTTGTTTAGTCCACAGGAAAGAGTGAATAGCTAGTTCTTGTTATTTATCTTTCTCGCAGTAATATTGTGAAGGATTAATAAAGGGCAAAACAATACTTTAGCAGGTATAAACTGCAAGAGAAATAATGGTGGCTTTATTCTTAAGCGGCTCCATGTCACCCTGCTATTTCACGCTCGTCATTCACTAATTAAATGTCAGTTCCCAGTAACTACACGGCTAAAGGTGTTATTTGACATAATCTAAAATAGAATCTAAGTACACCCAATTGTGCTTAGATACAGATACTGTTTGTGCCCCCATTCCTCACCTTAAGCCAATCTCTCCGGTCTCCTTTATTGTTCGTCCCTTCCCTCTACCGCACACCTGCCAAGTCCCACCCCATTCCTCACCATCTCATAGAGGAAGTGAATACTCACCACCGTCCATGTGTTATTAGCTAGTGTTACCAGTTCCATACCCACTGTCCCAGTGCTGTACCCCGCTACCTACAGATTTCATGCTGCTTTTGTTTTTTTGGCTTTTATTTGATTTTCATATCAGGGATTGTGTAACCAAAGATGAGCAGGCTAGAACTAAGATCCAGTGTTAAATCAACTTACCGGGACTGAAGTGTATGTGAAGAGACAGTGAGAGATGAAGACTGACAGAGGCAGCTGCAGTTGAATCTACTCGTGGTGGGATGACACTGCCCCACCATGGCCGCCAATGTGTGATTTGTCAATGGAAAGACAGCATTTTGCAGACAAGATTGCTCTTAAAATGGGTAGCCTGGGACATTAACCGGCTTTTGTAGTCCCTCATTTTATTTCAAACAGCATTAAAACCATGAGAAAATACAGTGGCCTCTCGTAACAGATTCTGTAAAGTAAAAAAAGGAAATATTAATGACATTTGTTTGATACGCTCCACAACATCGCTGTAAGGCAGGAAACTAAGTTACAGAGAATTCAAATGACCAGCCTGGGTGCACAAAGACTGGCAGTCAGAACTCAAACCCAGGTCTTCAGAATCCGTACCCAGTGATCTTTCTACTTTGTTATAATTATATCCAACTCTGTACATTTTACCTGTGTGCCAGTAAAAAAAAATAATTGTGTTGAAGTTAATTCTTTCTCCATTTGAGGAAGAATATTCGCCTGATATTTTATTTTAGTATAAAGTGAACAACACAGGTCATTTGTGTGTCAGGTAAATTCCTTTTGTGATAAAAACCACAAAAAGAAGAATCTTTACTAACCGAGCTATTTCCTTAACACATCAAACAGCCCCGTTGGTCTGATTCTATTCAATTTTGCACATTTAAATGCTTTCTCTGGCACAGGTTTTCTCAGTTGCCACACAGAACGGATGTCATCGCACACTGTACACGTTGGATATAGGAACAGACCCAGGCGTGAACAGCTTTGTGTTCTAAAGATCAAGTGTCAACTTATTATTGCTGTGTCTCCATAATTCCTCTTCAGACCTGTCAAACACCTCAAGGAAATTCATCTAAACTCCCAAGTCTTAACAAGAGCATAATCCCACAAAGAATCTTAAGAACTTTGATTAAAGAAAAGGGGAGAACTAGTTGTGACGTCTCTTCTCCTGTACCATTTTCAAAATACGTGTTGCATTCCAGTTGACTTCAAAAGGCCTGTATGCCAGCTCTATTTATCCTCTGACTTCTGCACAATGTGCCTTCAGAGGGAACAGAATTTTATTTCAACTATTTGTATATTCCAAAGCACTTGTTTTATGTACAGAGCAACCACATATATCTTTAAAGAAAACGTTTAATTCTAAAAATAGTAGTAAATATGTCTGAGAGATTCTTGTTTGCTCTTTCAAGTCATCTTACTAGTTTTGCTTACAAAGACTGTTTTATGCCTGATTAGATTTTTTTCTTGCCTCTAATAGGGATATTTTAGGGATACCGCGTATGCTCAATATCCACTATCCCTTCCTAACAGCATTGCTATCAATTTTGGGAAATTACGCATTTCTCATTTTCTGTTATGTTGGTGGGCCATGAAATCCTGGGGCCTGCCTCCTACTAAGAGACTCAGGGGAGGATACTTTCTTTTTTAATTTTTTTTTTAATGTTTATTTATTTTTGAGACAGAGAGAGACAGAGCATGAACGGGGGAGGGTCAGAGAGAGGGAGACACAGAATCCGAAGCAGGCTCCAGGCTCTGAGCTGTCAGCACAGAGCCCGACACGGGGCTCGAACTCACGGACCGCGAGATCATGACCTGAGCCGAAGTCGGCCGCTTAACTGACTGATCCACCCAGGCGCCCCGGAGGATACTTTCTTACATTGCCTCCATACAACAAGAAGGAAAGTGTATGACCTAAATTTGGCTAAAGTAAAAACTAAAAAGTTGTAATCTTGGACAACTGAAGTGAAAGAAAGAAAGAAAGAAAGAAAGAAAGAAAGGAAAGAAAGAGGAAGAAGAAAGAAAGAAGAAAGAAAGAAAGAAAGAAAGAGGAAGAAGAAAGAAAGAAAGAAAGAAAGAAAGAAAGAGACAGAAACAAAGAAAGTAACAAAGAATAATTGGAATTCCATTCCTCCCAGAGTGGTCCCAACCAGTCTATTCTTTTTTGTAATTGAGGTAAAATTTTACAAGCTTAACATAAAATTAACCATTAACCATTTTAAAGTGTACAGCTCACTGGCATTTAGTACATTCACACTGTTGTAGGACTATCACCTCTGTCTTGTTCCAGGACATATTCATTACACTAAAAGCAGTAGGCATACCCATACCCATTTAAGTAGTTACTGCCCACCCTCCCCTCTCCCCAGCCCCTAAGAAACACTCGTCTGCTTTCTGCCTCATTGGATTTCCATATGATGGATATTTCACATGAATGGAATCATATAATATGTGGCCTTTTGTATGTGACTTCTTTCACTTGGCATAATATTTTAAAGTTCCATCCCTATTGTAGCCTTGATTGATACTGACCAGCCTGTCCTTACTCCCAGCCCTCTCCTAGCTTTCTGTTTCTATTCCTCTGCTCCTGCCTGGATTTCTGCACCTGACAAGCCCAGTCCTCCAATCATCCCAGCTGTTCTGTCCGGTGCCCTTCTTCCCACAGTCTTTCGCGTTTCCTTTTTTCCCAGTGGTGAGCTAATCATTGGTTTGTGTTTCTTTCAATTGATGATGAATTGACATACTTTCCACTGGGCACATTAACTGTTAGTTTCTAACTGGCTACAAAAGTTCAAAGGTTTCTTTCCATTTTCCACTGTCTTTTCGTGTGCCAAATAAATACATGAAAATGGTAGAGATCTATTTACTTTCCTTCTCTTTTATTACCCCTGTTAGGGAGTACTTGTCTTCAGGCAAAGACATTGTAAGCATAAGAAGAAACAGATGTGAGTTCCTGGTGACTCATTCCCTCCCTTTTGATAATTTAGCAAGAAATTAGCTCAGGGAGAATCTGTTGATAACAGAGGTTGAGATCCAGAGACTCCTCTTTTCTGAGGCCAATTCCTCTAGCAGGGAATTTACACTTGAATAGAAGGCATTCTATCCCTAAAGTCCCTTCAGCTGGGTGTCTGCACTCAAACTGGGTAGTCTAAAATCCACTTCTATTGGGGTTGTGGGAATTTAGAGAAATATATGCACTCTGCTACTTTTTTGCTTAAAAGTTTTTGTCTTAGTAAAATTAATTTTATAGCTATACCCTGTGATACTAGCAGTATGTCCCCGTACTCCTTTTGCATAACAAAGCAAATCCAATAAATAGGATGAGAAACACAAATATAAATGAGACAAAAGTCCTTATTCATTTTGAGGGGGCGAGAGTTTAAATTTTAATGAATGGCATCATATTGAACACATTCTCCTGCAACTTGCTTTTTTCCTTTTTTTTTCTTTTATTACTTTTTTAAAAAAAATTTTTAACGTTTATTTTTGAGAGAGAGACAGAGTGCAAGCAGGGGAGGGGCAGAGAGAGAGGGAGACACAGAATCCAAAGCAGGCTCCAGGCTCTGAGTTGTCAGCACAAGCCCGATGTGGGGCTCGAACCCACAAACTGTGAGATCATGACCTGAGCTGAAGTCAGACGCTTAGCCGACTGAGCCACCCAGGCACCCCTAATTTATTACTTTTTAAATTTTTAAAATCAAAATATTGTTTCTTCAGGAATGGAATTTAGTGATTCATCACTTACATATAACACCACTGCTCATCCCTAGCAGTGTCCTCCTTAATGCCCCTTACTCCTTTAGTGCTTCCCCCCACCCAAAAAAAGGCCTTATTCTTAAACAACTAAAGTCTAATAGAGAAAACACCTTGTGCACAAACTAATATAAATGATGATGTTTGAATCATAAATCCTACAATAGCCACAATCATGGGGCACCCAGATTTTGCTTCAACACTTCCTTTGAAGAAAGACTTACTCTGTCTTGGGGCTAATACTGAAGTGGCTGCAACTATTCCCCCATAATGCATCTATGCTTGTCTCTATTCTTCCCTCTAGAACTTCAGAGAGTAAGCCTATCCTTCTTCCAGGTGAGCATCCTCCAAATATCTGAAGATAGTTTTCATATCGGCATCCACTCTCAGCATCCTCAATAACTTCAGTTGTCTTATCACTACAAAGCTCCAAGGAAACACAGGAGGGAGAGACCTCTATCAGGTGGGGACCTGAGTGATATGAATTGAATAAGCAGCATTTGACTTCAAATTGAAAAACATTTTTCGATAAATGAAGGCACGAGGAGGGTTAGTCCCAGTGGAGTGAGTGAGCAAAGAAAGCAGTTTATATTTGGAAAAGTGAAGATTAGGTCCTAAAGATGTCCCTAGTTCAGCAGAGGGATTTCAGGAAGAACAGTGAGACCATGTAGGGTAACAGCACAAACTCAAGTTTGTGGTACAGATCATTAGAATCTTTGAAACAGGGACACCTAGGTGGCTCAGTTGGTTAAGTGTCTGACTCTTGAATTTGGCTCAGGCCATTATCTCACTATTTGTGGGATCAAGCCTCCCATAGGGCTCTGTACTGACAGCACAGAGCCTGCTTGGAATTCTCTCTCTGCCCCTCCCCTGCCCACCAATGCCTCTCTCAAAATCAATAAATAAACATATACAAAAATAGAAACCTTGAAACACTTTCAAACAGAAGAATGACATGGTACAAGACATGCTTTGGGAACATTATTTAGGTATAGAATGGAACTCAGAGAGAGAGGAGGATAATTAAAGGGTTATTATGGAACTCTAAATGGTGTGTAACAAATTCCAGAGATAGAAAAATGATGGGAGACATGATAAGAACAGGTTAAATGCAAGATACTCTGCAGAAATAGAATCATCATTTGTAGCCCTATCTCTCTTTGCTTTAATAGTAAGAAATGAATGCGTAAGAGTTGTATATTACAGATGTCTCTAAAGGCAGGATGGTGAGGTAGAAAGCAGCTTTAGAGTCACAGAGGCTATATCTCTTGCTTCAGAACTGTTGTCATGCACAAGTTATTTCAGGTAGGAATCTCATTTGCCTCGTTTGTAACACAGAGGTAACAAAGTGTGGTGGTGCCTGGTACAATGACACTAACCAGATGTTAGTTCTCATCCTCTTTTTCTTATTTTACTAAGACATTTTGTTAAGCCACATTGGTGTAGTAGGAAACACGTCTGCTGATGAAAGCCACAAAACTTGAACTCGTGGTATGCAGAGTCCACTGTGTGAGATACACAAGTGTGGTAGATTGTATTGCTCACAATTACTCTCCTTTTGTAAGAGGATTCCATTGCCCAACCATCATCACGAAACTTGCAGAGACACTCTCTCTAGGAATCTTTTCTGCCCCACTGACTTTGAGATGTGAGCATAAGTGATGTATGCTATACATGAGAAGTTTTAAGAGACACTGAATGTTTTGACCAGTCGTTTTCCCTTCTGCCATGAAAAAGACATGTCCCAAATGTAGGTTACTCCTGGAATGAAGGGAACTCAGGAATCAGAGCCACAGTTTTTCAGAATTTGCTGCAACCAAAATGTAGGTGAGAAACCACTAAAATTTAGGGATTTTTGTTGTTGTTGTTGCTATAGCATAACCTAATCGCTTCTCGGCCTTTTGGCTAAGATCAAGTGTAGTATAGCATAACCTAGCAAAAAAAATGATAATTAACAAATACAAAACAAACAAATAATTGTAAAAAGAACCCCTGTGAGATGGATTTAATAAAGAAGAGGGACAACCAATTCTATCTGGGAGGAAAGTGGAACTCAGGGGATGATGCCATAGCAGAATGGGGAATCGAAAGTAGAGAGGGGTTGGGCAAAGAAAGGGCTTCTGTGAAAATTGGACATTTTGTGTCAAACTAAAATGCTAATAGGTGATAGAACAAGGGCTATTCGTGGAAATGAAGATAGTAAAGTATGGTGGGAAGTTAGGGTGCATGTGGTGGTGACATGCACTCAAATCTCGAAAGGCTGACCCTGACCATTCCATGCAAACACACCCTGCCTCGGCCACTCCCAGAATTTCTGATCTACTTTCCTTCCTATGGCATCTAGCATCTTCTAATATGCCAGATAAGTTACTTACGTATCATATTTATCATTTATTATCTCTCTCCCACCACTAAAGTGTAATCTCCATGAGGGCAGAGATCTTTCCCTGTTTTGTTCACTGGTGCATCTCAAGCACTAGGAACAGTGACTAGACGTAGTAGGTGTTCAATAAGTATTTGTTGAGTAAATGACTCCAAAGTCATACTAAGGAGTTTAGGTTTTATCTCAATGAATATTGGGAGCCTTTGACAATTTTAAGCAAAGGAATAAAGTTATTTTGCATCTCAGAAATATTGCAGCAGCAATATGGAAAATGGATTAGGGGGCAGCTGAGTAGCTCAGTCAGTTAAGTGTCCAACTTCAGCTCAGGTCACGATCTCAAGGTTCATGAGTTCGAGCCCCACGTTGGGCTGTGTGCTCACAGCTCCAAGCCTGGAGTCTGCTTCAAATTCTGTGTCTCCTCTCTCTATGCTCCTCCCCTGCTCAGGCTTTGCTTCTCTCTTGCTCAAAAATAAATAAAAATTAAAACAAATTTAAAAAATGAATTAGAGGAAGAAAGCAACAAACTCTCTCTTACTGATTCTTCTTAAGTGAAATCTGAAATAGCCACACTGTAAAATGTTTTAAAAGCAAGTCTTTAGGTGTTTATTCAATGTTTCAAAGCACCTCAGGAGGAACAGGGGTAGAAGCTGAGTGGGGCTTAGGAAGAATTGGGCAATTTTAGGGTGGAATAAAAGAGAAAGCCAGGGAAATATGAGATTTTAAAAGAAAGAAAACACAAAGTAGTATGGTGATAGGATTGTGGGGGCAAAGAGAGTATATGAGTCACTTACATGTTTAACAATGGCCAAAATAGACAAGGTTGAGAGAAATGATGATATTAATTCCTCAAGATTAAAAACTGAAATTAAGCTCCAATACCTCTCATCTCTCTTCCCCCTCTGTCTCTCCAGCTCTCTCCCCCTCCCTCTCCCTTTCTCTGTCTCTCTCCATCTGTCTCCCTCTCTTCTTCTCTCTCTCTCTCTCTCTCTCTCTCTCTGTCTCTCTCTCTCTCTCTCTCTCTCTCTCTCTCTGTGTGTGTGTGTGTGTGTGTGTGTGTGTGTGTGTGTATCTCCTGGTTCTCATATATCTTGTCCTAAAGTATTACCAACTCCAAAACCAAATGCCACTTAAGTATATAAGATTTGTAGTAGTTGTTTCTTGATTTCTCCAAGAAATGTTTCATATGTAGAGCAATGGTTCAGGTCACTTTGTAGATCACATCTTAAGCACTAAGATAGTAGTACTTACAAGAAAAGGGAATTATTCCATTATGTTTAATCAACAACTGTTACAGACTTGACAGAATATTTTCTTTCTTGTGTCTTTTCTTTTTAAAGTTTATTTATTTATTATTTATTTATTTATTG
This sequence comes from Panthera uncia, assembly GCF_023721935.1. Classification (NCBI taxonomy): domain Eukaryota; kingdom Metazoa; phylum Chordata; class Mammalia; order Carnivora; family Felidae; genus Panthera; species Panthera uncia. The sequence continues at coordinate 127,401,614 of NC_064816.1, forward strand.
AGAGAGAGAGAGAGAGAGAGAGAGAGAGAGAAAGAGAATGAGTGCAGGAGGGGCAGAGAGAGATGGAGAGAGAATCCCAGGCAGGCTCTGTGTTGTCAACACCGAGCCCAATGCAGGGCTTGAACTCATGAACTGTGAGATCTTGACCTGAGCTGAGTCCAGAGTCAGAGCTTAACTGATTGAGCCACCCAAGCCCCCTTCTTGTGGCTTTTCTTAACTATGTAAAACAAATGTGTATTTTCCTAAACACATGTTTATCTAGGTGTAGAATACAGAAATGGAAACAATGGTTTTCATTTGTTCTACATATCTATGAAGGATTTAATCCTTTTGTAATGTTATCCATCTATAATCCTTTTGTCATTAATCATGAGATTTTAATGGAGAATTCTGAAGCATTTTTTTCAAGATTAAAAAAATGTGAAAGGCTAATGTTATAAATAGTTTATCTTCATACTCACTGTAATCTAATTTTTAGTGCCAATTAGTGTTTTTTTAATATTAGCAGTTCTAATTATTTAGTACATTGACTTAAGACTTATATAAAGAGGATGATTTACTGCTAAATCACTGGTGTTCAAAATTGACTTCTTTAGTATTTTAGATTCAACCGGTCAATTGTCTGAGAAATTTATTTTATACCATTAGAAAATCCAGTATAATCAGATAATTAAGGTCTATTATGACTGAAGATACACTTCTAAATGATCAAAAGGCAGTCGGTGTTCATAAAAAAGAAGTTTCAAATGGTTTCTGGAGTCCCATCTATTGGTGTCATTTCTGAATCTTTTGCAAAGCAATATCTCTCAAAGAGCACAAATGAGGAAGTTCTGTCAGAAAGTCATCTCTGTCTTATGTTGGCCTAATTCAAAGGCCATTTTCACCTGACCTGCAAATCAAATGAATTTAGCTTCCATTTGCATACACTGAGCACAACATTCTCTTCTACCCGAACCAGCACCAAGGATGGAAAGACGGTGAAGGCACAATATCTCCTGCATGACTGTTTCATCAGCAGGGAAAGAGGTAAAGACAGGAAGAGGAATTACTGGAATATCCGCCAGCTGACCTTACTGACTTTCTCTGTAGGGATTTTTAGGTGAGAGAAAATCCAGAAAGTGGAGACAACAATGAGAATGTGAATCTTTTTGGAAGATTTATTTGGTTCTCTAGGGAAATTTTGCTCTATATATGCTAGGACTTATTTCACCAGTGCCCTCCTAATTCCCAAATCCTATGTGAAAATAACTTATTTTAATTGTGTTTTAAGATGACAACGTTTTAAAATACGTATTTCAAATGTAACAGCAACTACATTTTATATGGAATAAAGTTATCATCATTAGCACTGGACATTGAAGATGAGAAAAACTGTTTGTTGTGAAAGTTTTAATTAACTATATAACCTAACACCAACCTTTTCCTACCATAATTAATAGGAAATCTAATCATATAGTCAAGTATAACTCTTAGGTCTTTTCTTGTTTGTACTCCTTTTCTTATGTTCCCTATGTGTAAATATACATCTTTTAAGATTCAAACAGTATACACCTCTTTGGAACATTTGTTACAAATGAGGTAGAGAAATAAAAATTTGACTGTAGAGTAAAATTCATTTAAATAGTTTTGATTTAAATGATTTCCTGTGGTGCCTGGGTGGCTCAGTCAGTTAAGCAGCTGACTCTTGATCTCAGTTCAGCTCATGATCTCACAGTTTGAGTTCGAGCCCTGTGTCAGACTCTGCGTGGACAGTGCAGAGCCTGCTTGGGATTCTCTTTCTCTCACCCTCTCTCTCTCGTCCCCTCCCCTACTCTCTCTCTCTCCCTCTCAAAGATAAATAAACTTCAAAGAAATAAAAATTAAATAAAATGATTTCCTTTTAATTAAATAAAAATCAATAACCATAAGGATTTATTCCTCACAAATATCTTTGTCATTTTGTCAGATAACACAAAATAAAAATATAAAGATAATTTTTTTGATTCTACATTTAGCTTTTAATTATTTTCAATATCTTCTGTGCTGTTATTTAGAGCATTAGCAAGGGTCCAATTTAATGCATGCCGTAGGAACATTAATACTAAATTTTAAATATTAACATTTTCCAAGCACACACAAGCAAATAGATCCCCCTACACAGAACATGTGCTGTTAATTGTTCAATAAAATGCATAAAAATTATTTTAATAAATAAAACATGTAGTAAACAGTGTGGTTACACCATTAGACTGTAAGTTAGGTAACATTTTAAAATCTCTCTTCATTATTATCTTACCATTCAGTTGCTGATGTCAGGAAAAATTAGTCTCAAACCTGGACCAATTGTACCCACAAGCTGTTTAATAGACTACAGCTGACTTAATAGTACCTAGGAATATTCACTACTGCCTTTAAGAGCAAATCAATGTGGTAAAATCTAATAAAATATAAAATATTTAAAACTTGCCTTGTGACAACTGTAACTTTTCTTTTAATGAGTGGGCAACTTTTTTGAGGTTGGCGAGAGGCTGATGAAACTGAGCGCGTTACAGAGGAAGGCACGTGGGCCCAGCACAGCCGCAAACGGCACCGGACGCCCCCTCACAGCGTCACCCACATGAAACGTCTGCGACACGAGGGCCAGGCCCTGTGGCTGAGGTTGTCTGTGCTCTGATGAGCCAGCACTGCAGGTTGCCTTTTCTATTTCTGCAGTGATACTGGTGACGCTGAATACATACAATGAAATAACACCATACATTTAAAACAGAGATTAACTGCTCTTGTAATATACGTTTTCTTAAAAAATAAGAATCTGTAGCGTCTTTTTGTCTATCAGGGAAAGAGAGTTATGTGGTTTCTGTATTTTTTTATTGGTATTTTGTATAATTCGTTTTAGTTCATCGCTATGGTTACTTTCTAGTCTAGGCAATTTATCCCAAATCTGGAACTGGCTTTCATTGTCAGCTGGAATAATAAACTACAGTGATCTACAATGAGAAAATCCTAGCTACATTTCAATAAACTGAAAAGTCAAATGTCTGAGTAATGAAACAAGGAACAGGAGGGTGGATGTGGAGAAAGGACATAGAGAAACTAATGTGGCGATGTGACTATTCAATGTAAAGTTTAAAATCTAGGAGTGTCTGTGTGGCTCAGTAGGTTAAGTGTCCAACCTCAGCTCAGGACATGAGCTCTCCATTGGACTCAGGTCATGATCTTGGGGTTTGTGAGTCTGAGCCCCACATGGGGCTCTCTGCTATCAGCGTGCAGCCTGCTTCATATCCTCTGTCTCCCTCTCTCTCTGCCCCTCCCCCCCTCTCAAAAATAAATAAACTTTCAAAAAAAGTTTATAATATAGTTGGAGATGGAAGCCATGTAAGATGTTCATACGATCTAAATGAAAAGTATACGTGTAGAGCAGCATTACCAGCTGTACAAAGTAACAGAGCATGAATTGAACGCATAGGTTCTGAGGGAAGGGTGAGCGGAGGAAAGAGTCACCAGAGGAGTCTGTGATAGTACGTTTTCTGTAAAGGTTAATGCTGCAATTGACAAGAACACTGGATTTATATAAAGTAGAAGGAATGCTTTCTAGGTAGAGTGCCTCTCTGAAAAAGCACAAAGTATGGACTAAGTGAAAATGTTGGTAGAAGGAAATGAGACTTATTTAAAATAAATCAAAATCTGTGACATCTTGTCAAGAGAAAACAGCAAAATTAAAAAGAAAATCTATAAACCAGAGTATACTCTAGAGATTAAGTAAAAATACATTATATGTAATCTAGTCTCTGTTACCATAAACATACATGTGGGGCTGTTACCTGTATTACACATATTTTACGAAGAAAAAGAGAAGAGTGAAATATTTTATACTCAGCGTTATTAAATAACATTCCTATATTTATTTCAAAATCCCTAAAAGAAAAAGCAATGTGAAGCAAGTTCAGGATCATAAAATAAAAGGAAGATAAGATATTTGAGTTTATATTAATTGTCAATCTTTGTAAAGTGTTTCAAAAAGGAAAGAAATGACCTTAGTAGCATCATGAGGAATTTAATATTCAATGTATTTTCTAATGATAGATGCTTATGGATAAAACACAAAAGCAAAGGGAGATTCAGGGGACTGTGTGAAACAAACCAGGGAGGTTTATGCGAGAGGAAGGTTAGAAAGCGTCAAAGCAGCATTTGTAATAGAACACTTGACTAAGAAGCTGGAAACTGATTCTCAGGGTTGCTTCTAACACTAAGTAGCTAACCCAGCTTGTCATCTATTAAAGTTTATGAACCTTTTGCAATCATTTCCAATTCCATTCTTTTGAGTCAATAAACTGAGCGTAATGTAAGAGGATGGGTAATGTCTTCTGGATCTGGACTTTAGAAATCAATCAACTCTAAAGAGAATTCTGAATATGAAATGTCTTTACTAAATAAGCATTTTTTTCTAAATTGTCCTCTATGGTGTGATCTAAATGGCTATTTTCACTTTCTTTTTAAATCTATATGGGGATTAAAAGTATATTCAAATAAGACAGAGTATAAGTTCGACCTTTGCTTTACTGCTCATGAATGGAAAATTCTCTTTGAGATAAGTTTGTTTGTTTTTTTTTTAAGTGAAGGTTTTTTGATACAGTGTCTCCATAGATAGACCAGTTCTTATCAAATAATGACTTCTCATGTAATATTCAGAGAATATTTCAGGGGTTATCAACCAATGGCACTGATACTACTGAGTAAAACCAAGGATAATTATTGAGGACACGCTCATTTGCTGTCATGCAGAAATACACTTAGATAACAAATTACCCAAAATATATTTTCTACTCCTATTTCAATGCAGTTACAGTTTCTTATCTAGTTTCTTGCTTCTTTAAGGACATCTAATCACAAGACTCATACTCAAAGGAACTTGATAAAGTAGACTCTAAATTCTCAATTCAATGATTATGCAACTATCCAACTATCCAAGTTAACCCAGATGTTCCCATGTTGAAGATTCACTATAGATGGTTTATTTAATGAATTAAAATTAGAATATGAAAATCCAAAAGAAATGCCAATATTAAAATTTTGGTAAAGTGCAAATGACCCAAGGATATTCATAAAAAGTAGCCTTATTATTTGCAGTCCTTAGATTTCTGAAACAAAATCATTTTTAACTGGAATTCGCCCTAACAAAATGACCAACAGAAAAGAGATCCTTTATTGAAGAAGAATTTAGGGTATTGACAAAAAAAAGGACTGGCAATAGAATATAAACATGAAATGCAGTAAGTAAAGATACTTCAAGAGTATCTTTACATTGTCACTCACACTTACAGAATTTACTAAGCAAAGGGACTATGAAATCTTCTATGGTACTTTCTAGTTTTTAAATTATTTACTGTTTTCATTGATTTACTTCATCAGAACATGTCCAAAAGGAAGAATTTGTTTCTTTTTTATTTTCATTTTAAGTTTATGTATTTTTTTTGAGAGAGAGAGCATGGGAGAGGGCAGAGAGAGAGAGAGAGAGAGAGAGAGAATCCCAAGAAGACTCCATGCTCACTGTGGAGCCTGATGTGGGGTTCCATCCCATGAACCAGGAGATCAGTGATCTGGGCCAAAATCAAGAGTTGGTCACTCAACTGACTAAGTCACCCAGGCACCCCCCAAAAGGAAGAACCCTTAAGGTGATTACTACATTCTGTGGGAACTGGTTGAGAATACTTTTCTTAGGCTGTAATTAAAAGCTCTAGTTCTAATCATAATGGATAATGTGAACTATGAAAGTTGAACAGCCTAACAATGTACCTTAGGAAATAGAGTAATGGAACAGGCAAGTTGGTGTTGTTGTAAAATAAATGTTGAGAAACCTATGACTACAAATAAAAGATTGCATAAGGTATCCTAATTTCATGCATAAAAAGCAATAAAACAAATTCCACTGCTCCTGTCAGAAATTATGTTTGGATAGGATAACATTTATGACTAATACTAATTCCTGAGTTTTCTATGCTTTAATTTACTTAAATGCATGTAAAAAAAGCTTCCATAGGATAATCTTTTGTTAGATGACGTACAACCTCACATACCCAAATTTAGTAAGAAATGTCAGAAATGCTACAGCTGGTAATTGCAGAGTGAACCTAAATCAAATAATAGCTTTTTAATCATTAGAATGATCACAGTAATTTGAAAGGTGAACATAGCAAGAATGATGTTAACATGAAATTGTTGATATCAAAAACTGAAATTAATACTGGATCATTTCCATCATTAATCAGGAAATAAATCTCTCTTGCAAGAGAACTTTCCGAGAGCGGCTAATAACTGCTATCACACTTTCCTGAATCCATAAACCAAATATAGATCGAAGAGTGACTGATATTAGGAGCCTGAAAGTGACAGTTCCCTCGTGAATTTCGCCAGACCACGTGACCTCTGTGGTATTAAGACTTGAAGGAAAATTATCTTATCAGGAAATAATTCAGCAGTCAGCTTGATGCATATGCTGCACTGCAAAAGCACAGACATCTCCGTCAAGCTGATTTTTTGCCATTATCTGCATGTTTAGAGCATTACTTGAAAATAGAAAAAGATGGAATTAGCAATAAGTTTTGTAGTAGTATACAATCACAGCAAACGCAATAAAAATAGGTCCAATAAGCAGGAATGTGGCTAAAATGTGACCTCTCAATCTTTATTCATGATGGCTATTGGCATGCCCCAAATCACCATTTGGATATTATCCATCTCTATCAAATACTTCTCCATGACAATAACATTTCTTTAGTTTTAGAGATATAGACACATGGGAACCTATACCAATAGAATGCTTTTTTTTTTTTTTTGGATGTCCCAAATCACTAAACCAAAGTTATCCATTCACCATGATTTTTCATCAATATACTACTATTCCAAGAAAGCAAATTTAAACATGTTTTTTTCACCTTATGTCTTGTCCCTGACAAATATTTCAAAGTAAGTGGCAATATCAGCTATGACTTCCACCCAAGGACTTTGGAATTGCCATCAGAGTTATATGGGAAATAGTTTAGTGAAAAATATCAAAATTTAAAATATCTGTATTCATTGACCGAACAGATCCAGCTCTAGGAATTCATTTAACAAACAAATATATTTATTTATCCAACTTATATACTCACATTAGAGTACAAAGATACACACCTATGTCTTTATTTGTAGCAATATTATAATAATAATAAAATAGAAACAACCTAAGTATTTATTACTTAATGTTTTACTTATTCATACAATAAAACACTACACAACCTAGTAAAATGAATAAAGTAATTGATCATAATATTTTGCTACACAAAATATTCACATATATATGTGCATTGGAGCAGAATAAGTTACATGATTCCATTCTCTGTTTTTTAAAACAAATATAAAACTTTGTATATGGAAGTTAGGAAAATTCATACTTTAAAAGCAGACTACAACTTAGACTTCTTTTTCTAGGCCTCAATATAATAAAGTTGAATCAAAGGAGGTTCTTAAACTACATTACAAAGTAGTAATAACTGCCCCCTAGACTTATAAGAGATAGCACATTAGGACACTGAGCCCCAGAAAACCAATGAGATAAAAAAAAAAAGTGATTTCTAGAGGAAGTCAATAGACCCTAGCTGCCAGCCTAACGTGACAATTGGAAAGCCATTGCTTCCAGTAGAAAGTGGCCAGTAAGCTTTAACTACGTCTTTACTAACAGATGGAAGGCAGAGATTGCTTGAGGTAATCAACAATGAAATATAGAGAAAGAGTTTGGGATGACTGTAGCAAGGGAACAGCCTTTCCTATACTATATAGAATAAAGGTGAAGAACATGAGTGTTTTCAGGTTACACATATACCATTTATTAAATTCTAAGTGCATTTTTCCCTTGAAGTGTGTCTTGGGATCAGTGTGGACATTTACTCTGGTCCTGTCTCTTTTATTGAATTATTTTTGGCTAAAGTAATTAGTATTTGAATGGTATATTTTATAACTCGTGACTTCCTAGAATCAAGGAATAATGGTTCACACTTATTAAGGCACATAAAATATAAAGAAGCAAACATTGCTGAGAAATGGAATAGAAGAGCAAGGAAACATCATATGAATGGCACACTTTTAATTTTAATTTAATATACAGCTGAATATTTGATTAAAGGTGTTTGTTTGTTTGTTTTTACTGATTTCCATAAACTATGTTGTTTGTCCAAGCCACCATTTTGGAAGGATGCATGCATAACACCTATTTGCAGTCCCTGCTAGGATGTAAGTAAGCTCCACGCGGGCAGGCATTCTTGTCCGCCGTGCTCAGTGATGTCTCCCAATCACCTAAAAAAAGGACTTGCCATACAATAGGTGCTCATGAATATATAGATGAGTGAATGAATGAATAAATGAATGAACTTAATTGCTTTTTAAAATGAGCCTTGACATTTTCCCTATGCTTATGTGGACATACAGGCCTTAAACTTTTCCTGTGCTCCTAAAGGAAATAAAATTAAAATACATAAATCAAAAAACCTCTGTATTTATGCTGAGGTTAAGATTTACCCAGCAGAAATAATTTCAGTTACAGAATTTCCCTTCACATATCATGAGCTCTGTCTCTTACTCTATCTATCACCGTGTGTGCAACCATTTGTGCGTTTACAGGCATCATTGACACTAGAAGTATTTCCACCCACCTTATACAGGTTCCCAACTTTGAACTTTTTTCTATCCTATTACCAACTACGATAGCAATAACATAGGATTTAACATAATTACATATGACCTAGCAATTCCATACCTAAGAGAAGTGAAAACATATGTCATACAAAAGTTTGTACATGAATGTACATAGCAGCATTATTCATGATAGCCAAAAACTAGAAAGAACCAAAATGTGCATTAACTCACGAAATGATAAAATGTGGTATATCTCTACAATTAACTACTTTTTCACAATAAAGAGGAATGAAGTTCTGATACATCCTTCAATATAGAAGAACCTTGGAAATGTTATTTATGCAGCAGGAAAGAAGCCAATCACGAAAGATCATGTTGTATGACTCTAGTGATAGGAAATGTCCATAATAGACAAATCCCAGCCTGGGGCTGGGCGAGAAGATCCAGGAGAAGGGAGTGACTGCTAATAGGTATGAGTTTTGGGAGAAAGGGTGATGAAAATGTTTTAAAATTGGTGGTAGTGAAGGTTGCACACCATTGTGAATATGTCAAAAATCATTTAATTGTAAATATTAAATAGGTGAATTCTATGGTTTGTGAGCTATATCTCAAGAAAGCTATTTTTTTTTTAATTTTTTAACGTTTATTTATTTTTGAGACAGAGAGAGACAGACCATGAACGGGGGAGGGTCAGAAAGAGAGGGAGACACAGAATCTGAAAACAGGCTCCAGGCTCTGAGCTGTCAGCAGAGCCCGACGCGGGGCTTGAACTCATGGACCGTGAGATTATGACCTGAGCCGAAGTCGGCCGCTTAACCAACTGAGCCACCCAGGCGCCCCAAGAAAGCTATTATTAAAACCAATAATAATTTTAAAATTTTAATGTATTTACATACTCTTGAATACACTAAGGAACAAAATTCACTTTGATAATCTCAAAAAGTTAGAAATTTTTTAAAAAAATTTTAAATGTTCATTTATTTTTGAGAGAGACAGAGCATGAGTGAGAGAAGGGCAGAGAGAGAGGGGACACAGAATCCGAAGCAGGCTCCAGGCTCTGAGCTGTCAACACAGAGCCCAATGCAGGGCTCAAACTCACGGACCACAAGATCATGACCTGAGCTGAAGTCAGACACTTAATTGACTGAGCCACCCAGGCGCCCCAAAAAGTTAGAAATGTTTTAAAAACATAAATAGTTTTCTAACTCAGCCCCATTTAAATTGATTGGGAAATGTTCTTCTCTGCCAAACTTTTAATTTGATTATTTTTTTCTTATCACCTATTTGGATGTTGCCTGTTACTAAGTTTGCTTTTCTCTCTTCTGAAAATAGGAAGCAGGAATGACACCTCTGAATGTGCATCTGTGTGGCATCTTGCTTTCAGGTATTCACACGGGTGCCCCACCGAGGGAAATCCAATGCAAGGGATGACAACGGAAGCTCTTCACAATGGTTTGAAGCTTATTTATGCTGGAAGAAGAAATGAGAAGTCACTTGAGTAAAAGAGGGTTAATTAAAAGTAAAATTTGGGGGCATCTGGGTGGCTCAGTCGGTTGAGCCTCTGACTCTTGATTTCAGCCCAGGTCAAGATTTCATGGTTGGTGAGCTTGAGCCCCGGGGTTGTGCTCTGCACTGACAGCACGGGCACCTGCTTGGGATTCCCTCTCTCTTCCTCTCTCTCTGCCCTTCCCTCACTCATGCTTGGGCACTCTCTTACTCTCTCACTCTCTCTCTCTCTCTTTCAAAATAAATAAATAAGCATATAAAAGTAAATAAATAATAAAATTAAAATATCTTGAAAGACAAGATATTTCCCATTTCATTGTTTTCATGGTTGGCTCCTCACTTCCCACAGTGCTAGACCCTATAAATACATTTAGTTTTAAGTATGGCTCTATTTCTGCCATATATCAAAAGGCTTCTTGACCTATCTACTCCCAATTCCCAGATTATTCCAAATACTTCAGAGAATAATCACTTGTCTCATAAACTGCCATTTTTTAACCACAATTATTTTGACATATTCATAGCCAAAATGCTATTCCCATCCCCTCATATACTAACAAAAATGTCTTCAGCTCATGAGGATCAACAAAATAGAGATGTGTGGGAAAAAGAGTATAAAGTTTAGTTACATTATTTTTTCTTTTGACAGAAAAATGTGGCAAGTAGGAATGTCCATTGAACAATTACATATTTCATTTTGCAGCCTTATCACAACATAAAGTTATGTGGGGATTTTGTAGCTTCCCATCAATTATAAAATACCAGAGCACTAGTAAGTTGACTACATGGTGCAATTATTGGCCTAATAAATCCAACAAATTTGTTCTTACATACCAAGAAGACATATCTCCAAAAATGTATGTGTGTGTATATATTTCATCCAAAAAAGATATATTTGAGGCCATTCCATAATTTCACTTTATAAGAGTCTAAAGACCTGAAGATAAATCAGTTTATAATTACTGGTTCATCTTTAAAACTAGTATATTTGCAGTAAATTGAATTTCCCACCAAACATTTCAAATTTCCCAATTCCCACATAGAAAGATAATGCAGTCACCATAATGTGTCAAATATTGTACTGAACATTTAAAAGCTAATAAACATAGCTTTTAAAATAATGTTGCTGAAAAGAAATTAATTTCTAGTTTAGTTCAGTAAATAAAAGAAATATCTACTTGAGATTCACTTATAAAAACCGACCCCAAGATATAATTCTGAAGCTTAGGAATTACTGTTCCCGATTTTATAACAACATGAGGGCAACTCATCACATTACAACTCATATACTGTCTTAATAATAACTTATTGAATTTCACCATTTGTATTGAACTCTTCCATAATTCTATGACATTTATTTGGTCAAGTTATTAACTGAAATAAAAATTTACAGAGCTGTTGTGTGATAGAGTATGTTTCCCAAGATGGTCAGTTGCCCGCTTGGGGCGTGACCTTGCCTTTCTCCCATCAAGGGGGATGTCTATTTACTCTTGAACCTGAGTGGACAAGGTAATGGTTCTGACCAATAAAATGAGGTAAAAATGACATTCTGAGAACTCCAAACCCAAGTCTGAAAAGTACTGGCAGCTTCCGATCCCAGCCTCATGGTGCACTCAGCGTTAGGATACTCCCTCTCGGAACTCAGCTGCCACGCTGTAAGAAGACTAAGTCACGTGGAGAGGCCATGTGTTGGCATTTCTATTATCAGCCCCAGCTGACCTCCCTGCTGACAGCCAGCAGCATTTGCCAGCATGTGAGTGAGCCATCTGAACATCCAGCCCTATACAGCCTTCAGAGACGCCAGCCCCAGCTTCAAACTGACTGAAAACCAGGAGACACCAAATGAGAACCACCCAGGTAAGCTCAATAACTCATAGAACCATGAGAGAAAATAATAAACTGCGGTTTCAAGCCATTCCAGTTTTGGAGTGGTTATTCAGCAATATATAACCAGAACATAAAGTGCTACTTTACTGATCATATAGCATACCCTTGTCCCCCTTCCATCTGTTACGTGAAGACACAGGTGAAGGCAAGGAGAAAATTACCACATGGCCTAGAGATATTGGAGAAAGGAATATTTCATGTTTAACTTTACTGTTCTTAAAACTGGGTCCTATAGCCAAGTATTTGAAAATAATTTTGTCATAAACCATAGGTAAACTACCAGATACATTTATTGAAGAATTGTGTTAGAATTTAAATTGAATCTGCTCTAAATGTGCTTTGTTTTCCCCAAACTCATCCTCTTCCATGGACTGCTAAAGGTTGACTTATGATTTCAGTTCTTTTTTACTGTTTCAAACACCTCTCCAGATAGTCCCCAAATTTCAGGATCAGCCACCACCAGAGAAGCATGTGATTTCTAGATTTTCCTCTTTGCTATGTGTCATTCCCTGGAATGGAAAGGAGGAAAAGAAACTTTGGTGCATTGGTCTCCCCAGTTTTATGCTCATGGCGGCAACCTCAGGTGATACCTGAATAAGATCTGGCCACCTAGTGGCAGCAATTCCCCTTGATGGGGTGGATCTCCTAAGGGATTCGTCTGCTTCCCCTGATGGGTCACGGCTGCAACCACTCTGAGGCATTTCCCTCTTCTGCAGTAGGATCAGTTCCTTGGGATTGCAGCTACAGATAGCCTCTCCTGTAGCCAATTCTCATCCTGTGCCCTGAGAACAACTGCTGGGTTTTGTTTTGTTTTGTTTTTTGTTTTGTTTTGTTTTGTTTTGTTTTGTTTTGTTTTGTTTTAAACTGTGGTCACATTAGAATTGGCTGGGAATCTTTTGCAACTCCCAATTCCAAGGGTGCATGTGTGACCAGTTACATGTGAATCTCTGGAGGTAGAACTCAGACACTAGTGTTTTTTAAGCTCCCAGGTGATTTGAATATATAGCCGGGTCTGAGGACCACTGTCCTAGAACAATCCTAGTTCTATGAATAGTTTAACTACTCAACATTACCCTTTCAGTAGCATCACTAAATGGCAACTATTCACACATTCCTTGCTGGGCCACCAAAGAACAACTGTGGGGCAGGTACATGTTTTTTTCTAGGATCTTAGAAACTCTTCATGGAGTTAAAGTAACTCATATTCAATGCCATGGATTGAGCTTTGGGAAAGCAAAAACCAGTTATATTTGACCCCTGCAACCAGGAGAGTAAAGTCCACTCCTGGGAGGTGGGAAAGGCAAGGATGGAATAATCCTGAAAGTAACTCATTTTACTATAATGTGCCTCATACACTAACAGAGCAGTTCTACAGGAACACCAAGAAGGCACACTTTGAAACAGTTTTTGGAGGTTCAATCAAGCAGAGGGAAATGCATAAACAGAGGCCCAAATTAAAGCCAGGAAGAGCACAGGTCAGGGAAGGTCGGCTGATCTGATAAGGCTCCTGGGCTTGGGGGTGGTGGAGAAAGTTTACATTATTCTATTTGCATTTTTTCCTGTACTGTTATTTTCATTAAAAAAAGTAATATGTGTTAACAGCATATAAATAAGAAAACAGATATAAGCAGAAACCCAAATAAATATATGAAAGGAAGCTCAGTATGAGGAAAATACAAAACTGAACCTCAGTGAGACACCATCATTTCACACCCATCACATCGGCAAACAATCTGACAAGAAGAACAGGAACTCTTCTATGCTGTAAGAATGTAAATAGGTATAAACACTCTGGAGAGATATTTGACAAGATGGGGAGAGTTGAAGGTACATACACCCCACAACCCAGAAATTCCATTCTTTGGGATGTACTCTAGAGAAACTCTTACAAGTGAATACAAGGAGATAGCTACAAGAATGTTTCCTGTGCTATTATTTATAAAAGTAAAAAATTAGAAGCAACCTAAAAGCCTATCAAGGGGAGAACAGGTGAACCAAATGCAGTATGTTTAAATATTATGCAAAAGTGAGTAATATCTCTATAGTCTAATCACATTATTATTACACTATGAGTATCAGCTGGAATTAATCTAACAAGAAAAATGTTGAGGAAGAAAAGCAAGTTGCAGAAAATTAGATAACTGCTACCAGTTATCAATGAAGCTAAATAATACCATCTTTTCATCTGGGGGCACATACAATCTAGCTATGACATAAAGAACAGTGCATAAATAAACATCGCATTCGGTGTGTTGGTAACAAGGAGATCTAGGAGAATGGAGGCACAGTGAGTGGGGGGATGGGCTCAGAGAATACACACAACTTAAAACTGTATTTGCATTGTTTTATTTTTTAGCTTAATGGAAGGTACACATGCAATTTCACGTTACATATTTCATCATTCTGTATATATGAACTCTTGAATACTTCATTTATTTTTGAATGCAGAAAGGGAGTTGGTTAAATGGAATATAGTACATAAAAGAGATCCAGTGATTACTGTGTGAGGTTTAAGCAGTTGAGGACAGAACTAAGAAGAAGCAGTCAGCAATGCTAATGCCATAGAGTGACACTCAACAGTGACAGAAGAGCAGAAGAGAATTAGGACAGAATCAGGATGAAACATTGTCTTGACTGAAGGCTTTGATCTTTCTTAGTGAAGAGGAAGAACAAATAAAATGAAGACCATACTGTATTATTACATTTAATTTATACATATGGTATATATGTGTGTGGTGTTTAAACCAGTAGTGTGTTCTTACAAAAGTATACAGACAAATAATTTTCAAACAAGCATCCTGAATCCATACCCAATAATTATTATTCTTCACATTTCTGATTTTGTGTTCCTCATTCTAGACTTTTTCTTCCATAAATGCATATTAAAATATACAATTTGCCCAAAGAGGGATTATTGTGTCGATAGCCTTTTGTAGCATCATTTTTAACTTAAAGTATCACACATTCTCCTGTGCCTATAAATATAACAGATTTAAATCTTATAAATATGTCATGAAGGCAGTAGAAAGGATGGATTTAAGGAATTAAAATATGAAACTCTTTGGGAGGCTATTAAAATAGGATGAACACCCAGTGATCATCCCAACAGGTGCCCTCCTCAATGCCCATCACCCACTTTCCCCTCTCCCCCATCCTCCATCTTAACTAAAGGACTTCAGTGTAGGCCTCATCTTGTCCTTATGAAAAATTCTTAAATTCACGTAGCAGAGCCACTTGTTTTCAAAGTACCTTAAAGTTCTGCAGGGAAGCAGAAGATTATTTAGAGGATTTCAATTCAGTCTTGAGCAGGCATATATTCAGTCCTTTTTGTGCTCACCACACTCTACTACCTCATACTGTATTCACCTTGACTTCAGTTGTTTAGAATGTCTAACTCCTACTCCAGGGATCTCCTTTGCAAAAGTGATCAATTTGCCACATTAATCCAGGGAGTGATTTGATGTACATCGGTTTTTCCTCCCTCGAGTTCACCACTTGGGCTTCTGGCTTCAATTCTATGGCATCACCTATTCTTGGATAGACTCTTCCACCTTTTTTCTTCTTCTTCCCGTAGCCCATCAGACCCACTACGTGGGAGAAGAGAGCAATGAGCCCCAACCTTTTTTTTTTAAAGTTTACTTACTTATTTTGAGAGGGAGGAAGGGGCAGAGAGAGAGGGCAAGAGAGAATCTCAAGTAGACTCCATGCTGTCAGCACAGAGCCTGACATGGGGCTCGAACTCATGAACTGTGAGATCATGACCTGAGCCAAAATCAAGAGTTGGACGCTTAACCGAATGAGTCACCCAGGTGCTCTGGCCCCAACACTTTAAAATTAAAAAAAAAAATGTTTTTGACTGTTTAGCCAGCAATTTATCCAGGCAATTTCAAAATGACACATGAAATCTATAGGAAAGAGAAAATCTTTCTGAAAAGGTTCAGATTCTAAAGGGCTAGGCAGAAGACAAGTCCCATGCGTGGCAATTTTGGAGCCACAAAATTAGTATTTAGAGTGAGGAAGAAGGATTTGAAGAGAAAGCAGCATGCAGAAAGATGGCACGAGAAACATCAAAGGTAAATCTTGTTTAATTTACAATGCCCAGTCCCATCTTACATTGCAAATAACATACCTATCATTAATTATAAAGTCTGATGTATATTACTTAAATCTCTTGGGCCAAAAGCTTAATTACCATATTTCTAGGTGTATTTTAAACTGAATTCCTTGAAGATAGAAAAAATAGTCTTATGTAACATTATATCCCTGACCTTTAGTATAATTTCTGGCACATAAGAAACACAGAATGAATAAATAAATATAAGAATATAAAAATAAGAGCAAACACTTGTATGTTGCTTATCATGTGCAGGACATTATTTTAAATGCTTAAATTATATTAATTTATGTTAATTATTTACTTTCAAATCAAGAAGTGAATAGCTTTTCTACAAATTAATGAAAATCAGGGTTGATTTTATTTTTGACTTATCACCATAACCTAAATATTTTCTGGAGACTTGAAGAAATAATGGTGAAATTTTGGATATGATAGAAAATATTTAAATCAAGGATTCATAAATTGCTATATTGCTGTGTATTACTATAACCCTTTGGGTTTTCAATCTATAATGCCCCATTCTTTTTCTTGGAATTTTCCAAGGCTGAGCGCTTAACAGCCATATTTGTACATTGACCCCGCCCTCCTGGCTATGATCCAAGTTGACAAGTCAGGTACTTCTGGTAATTTGGAGCAGGAATTGAGAACCAGGGAGCAGTCCTGCATGTGATTGGAATTGGAACACACACACTCAGGAGATGTGGCTTGGCAATATTCTGCCCTGTGAATAAAGAAATAGAAGAAGCCAACAGAGAGAGAAAGATGAGAGGAGAGAGGGGAGGAAGGGCAGAGCGTAGAAGGAGAAGAAAAGAAGAAGGAATGATCACAAAAGGGGAAAAGTGAAGCCAAGAGATCTGAGTTCTTAACAACATTTCAGTTTCTAGTTATAGTCCCTTCCTACCCTTGAGGTCTGGGAGACAATCCTATCTCCATTTAATAAATTGCTTTGTTTTGCTCAAACTGAATCAAGTTGTTTTCCGTTACTTTCAACCATAGAGCCAATATAGTATGGTACTAAAATGTAACAGTATTTCCCAAATATAATCAACCAGAAAACATTCTCAAAATTATAAAGTGTTAATGAAACCAACTGGAGAACATGAAAATTCAGGTACCAAACAGAATTTTAAAAGTCACCATCAGGGATGCCTGGGTGGCTCAGTTAAGAGTCTGACCTCAGCTCAGGTCATGATCTCATGGTTTGTGATTTCCAGGCCCATGGGGGCTCTGCACTAACAGTGTGGAGCCTGCTTCAGATCCTTTATCTCCCTCTCTCTCTCTGACCCTCCCCTACATGTTCTGTCTCTCTATCTCTCAAAAATGAATGAACGTCAAAAAAATAAAAATAAAAATCACCATCAGTCTGAGGAAACCATTTGAGAAAAGTTGATAAAGGCATAAAACGATCAGTAGAATATGATTATTTTAAGTATCACCAAACCATTGAAGGTTTGGGGTATTGGAAATGCATGTAAAAACAGGTAAAACAATTGAAAGTGGTAGTTTAATCACATAGAAAAGAAGGTGGTAATGAAATAGATCTATATAACAAGTCATGATCATGGAGTGGTTTCATGGATTACAGAAAATATGGAAAACAATATTATTGGCTCAAAATAATATTGGGCACATTTAAGACCATGTTTGTCAATGGTTACTAAAGTCACATTTGTTATTGATCATAGCAAAGAAGGAAGTGTGAAATAATAATTGGGTCTGTGAAACAAAATCGTGAATATACATTTAGGTCTCATTCGTTGGAGAACATTTTCTTCTTTAAAATGACTGGAGTGAATGAGTAAATAGTAAATGCAACAAAGAAGCAGTAATTAAGTATCTAGGAATTTCTCAGCAAAGTGAAAATGGATTAATTGTGGGGAGAATGTATTGAGCTACAAAGAAGGACTATAACAGACGTTACTGTTTAAAAATAGATTCCAAATGTAGTCATAAGACCATGTTCAGTTGCAATGATAACATTGATGTTTGAGAATCTCTGGGCAAACACTACTGCCTAAAGCAGTGGATAAGATTAACTGGCTGAAGTTTTAGGGAATGCAAAAACAAAATAAAAGTAATTTCTCTATGTTTGCAGTCTTCAAAGAGTGTTTTATCATGACATATATGCTAACATTTTAGATGTTTAACACTTTATGGCATATAGAATCATTACTATCATATTGTATAATTAGGTACTTTAAAAAGATTAAGTAAAAATAAGCAGTCGTATTTAAATTTGTAAAGAATTTTTATTGAAATTGTCTCAACTCTCCTAATTCTATTTCACATTATATAAAATTCTTTAACTGGTACATAAAGTCCATTTTTAAAAACATGTCTTAAACTAAATTCAAGATTGAAAAAAGCATCTCCTTGTTTACAAACTTACAAACTCTATGGAGTTTGTGACTTGAACTCATCCTGAGATAAAGTCTCACATTGGGTGTAGATTTTTTTTTTTTTAAAGTTCCCATAAGTGATCCCCAGTCCTGTCAAGAAAGACACACTACAGGGCACTGGGTGGCTCAGATGGTTGAGCGTCTCCTCTGGCTCTTTAGTTCAAGCCCCACATTGGGCTTTGTGCTGTCAGTGCGAAGCCTACTTTGGCTCCTCTGCCCCCTCTCCTGTCCCTCCCCCTGCTCACACAGGTGTGGTTTTTCAAAAATAAAAAAATGACACACACACACACACACACACACAAATCTCTGTGGAGATTTTACTATCAAAAGTTGGCAATGGCTTGGGACACCTGGGTGGCTCAGTTGGTTAAGTATCTGACTCTTGATTCTGGCTCAGGTTAAGATCTCCTGGTTTGTGAGTTTGAGCCCCATGCCAGGCTCTGTGCTGGCAGCGTGGAGCCTGCTTGGAATTCTCTCTCTCCCTTTCTCTCTCTCTCTCTCTCTCTCTCTCTCTCTCTCTCTCTCCCCTGCTTGTCCTCTCTCTCTCTCTCTCTCTCTCTCTCTCTATCTCTCAGAAAAGAAAAGAAAAGAAAAGGATTTAAAAAAAGTTGGCACTGGTTTAATATGCAAAGTATGTATCTGCACTCACAACTGTGAACTGGGATTTACTTGTGTTCTCTTTGGCATTTTTGTTATTTTTTGATGAACCCATCGTAGACCCATGATGAAAGAAGGGATTTTTGAAGTTGAAAATAGTTGAAAATATGAGTGTTGATGCTAAATATGATTTAATCAATTATGTAATTCATTTACATAAGAGGGTGAAATTAAAACTTTTCTGAACTGTTAACCCTATAAAAAATAAACACTCTACAAGAAACAAAAATGTTGGCAGATATAAATAAATTATTTTAAATGCGTATTGATGAACTGTGATGAGAATGAATATATTCTGTCTCAAATCTTTGGTTTGGAGATGATCACAAATTGTGGTATGAGATCATCCTAACTCAGATGGCCTTTGAAACACATATGCAAAAGAATTCTCTGAGAAAACATTCTAAATTTTGGTAGGCAAGAAGAATTCAAGAATCCCCAAAACTTCTATGCATGTAAGAAAGAATGAAAATGCAAGAATCAGAGAAATTTTTGTAGTGCTGTTTTCATTGCAAAGGTCAGAGCTGGTAAAGTAATTGACAAACATGTTTCGATTCTACGGCCAAAAACTGGAGAGAGTGATTGAAAGAGAAAAATGGAATGTCATTGATTAATGATATTGACAATGACTTTTGCCCTGGGACACTGCCCATGGTCATGGTTGAACCTGACCTGTGTTATCTCAAGGGAGAATAGAGAGCTAAGTTATCAAATGTCTGCCTTCTTAAGTTGCCTCGGCACTAAGGAGATTTTTATGTTTATGGTGGCATCCATCCTTCTTCCCACCTTCTGAGCACCACTAACACACTCCATATGCACCTGGTCAGGGAAGGATGAGGAATAAAGGACCCCCTCAGGTGGAATCCTGGGATCGGAGAGGGCTGAGTTAATAAAATCCCATCAAAGATTATGAATCTAAGAGAAGAAGAGATTTTCTCTTTGCTCACTTTCAGCGGCCCTGGAGGAAAGGAAATCTCTTGCAGAGTTCTCTCAGCCTCTGACACACAGGAGAGGCAAACACAGAGAACCAAAGAGCAATATATAGGCAGAGATTTCATCCTCACTCCCCTGTGTATCCCCAATCCCAAGCACTGAATGTGCACAGTGTGCTACCGATAAATGTTAAATCAGGTTATGGAAAAAAGTAAGATGTACCAAGTGGTTGGAGTAAAGTTAAAACTAATATCAAACGTAGTCATATTTTAGGATGCAATAGTTGAGTAATAGCACAGAAAAACATAATCAGAATGCTAATAAAAGAAGCAGAGCCTGGGTAGCTCAGTCATTGAAGTGTCCATCTCTTGATTTTGACTCAGGTCATGATTTTATGGATCATGAGATCGAGACCCACGTCGGGGCTCAGCACAGAGCCTGTTTGGGATTCTCTCTCTCCCTCTCTCTCTGCCCCTTCCTCTCCCCTTTCTCTCAAAATAAATAAATAAACATTTTTTTAAAGGTAAAAGGAACCAGACTGACTATAAACTCCTCAAGTGTAGAAAACATGTGTCTCTGTATCTGCATTGCCAGGTTCCGCTTGCCACATTGCCAATACTTATGTGTTTGTTGAACACAAAAATGAATGACTGAACAAATAAGTGAAAGAATCAACAAACAAATGAATAAAATTCAGAAGAAATCAGCATCCCCCCCCCACCTGCCCCCACAACCACCACCACCAAGTGGTCCTTGGGGAGATGACTGGTCCTTCCCACCTGGAAGAACATAGGACATTTACTTTCTGGAGTTGTTAAAGACACAGAATTCCAGGAACCACTGAAGGAGTGGCTGATTTACCATACCAAAAATAAAGGATGAAATATCAGAACACTGGGAGTAAAGTATAGATTTTAGAACTTACCTGCAGAGGAAAAATACAGGTCGAATATAAAAAATAGGAATAGAAACGTGACAGACTTCTCAGTAGCAATCCTGGATCACAATGGGGACTTTTTTTTTTTTTTCAATTCTGAGGGTATATTATTTCCAATAGAGCGTTATATTAAAAAAACAAACGGGGCTCCTGGGTGGCTCAGTCGGTTGGGCTGCCGACTTCGGCTCAAGTCATGATCTCACGGTCTGTGGGTTTGAGCCCTGCGTCAGGCTCTGTGCAGGCAGCTCAGAGCCTGGAGCCTGTTTCTGATTCCATGTCTCCCTCTCTCTCTGCCCCTTCCCTGCTTGCTCTCTGTCTCTCTCTCTCAAATAATAAACATTAAAAAAATTAAAGAAAAAGAACAACAAACAATTCTTGGGGCACCTGGATGTCTCAGTCAGTTAAGCAACAGACTTCATCTCAGGCAATGACCTTACGGTTTGTGAGTTCAAGCCCCGCATAGGGCTCTGTGCCTGGAGCCTGCTTCATATTCCGTATCTCCCTCTCTCTGCCCCTCCCCTGCTCATACTTTGTCTCTCTGTCTCTCTCTTTTTCTTTCTCTCTCTTTCAGAAATAAATAAACTTTAAAAAAACAATTCTCAAATATAAGAGTGAATTCAACAGTATAGATGATCACAAAAAATTCATATCCTATACACTGGCCTCTTGGAAACTGCTGAAGGAGGTAAATCAAGAAAGAAAGATGGAATTCCAGGCAAGAGAGGGACAAAAGGACCTCTGGGTGACAGACATGTAGCAGGACCAGAGAATGAATACTTCTGATTGGAGCATGAGACCAGGAGGTCCCTCAAAGGACGCCACCAAGAGAACGGAGATAAACAATTATCGGGTGTGTTTGATCATATAGACAAGAGTTTGGTAGCTCCAGATGATTTGAGAACAAGTTAGTGATGAACAACGTGAACCTAAACAAAAAACAAACAAACAGGAAAATGTAAGTTGTACAAGAACATAATCAACTATGAGCAATATGTATATAGCCATACTAGTGAAAACATGTACTGATTCTAGCCCAAACCGTGTTATGACTATATTTGAGAGGTGGGATGGAGAACAAATATGCATTGGTGGGGAGTGTAGAAGATAGCTAACCTCATAATGGCAAGTCAATAATGTCTGAATTTTAAATATTTTAAATAGCTGTCTTAGCATATTATTCAGAAAAATGGAAGAAAATAGATGACAAAGCTATGAGATGTGAACATGGATGCCTCTGATAAAGGGGAATTGACTATGGGTATGAGTGAGCTGAGGACTGCTGCTTTTGGTGATCAACCTTATAATACAATTGGACTTTTTACACCAAGCATGAATTAATGGGATAAGATAAAAATCAACTTAAAAACTATCAATTTATTCAAAAAAGCTATAAATAACGGAAGGATATAGCAAGTTCCTACATGGGGAGAACAAGCACAGTAAAGATAATGAATCTCAAGTTAAGAAAGAAGAAAAATGGGCCAAAAGATGAGAGAATTCATCCTCACAAATCGTGTAGTGACTATTAAAACGGTACGCCTTCGATCTCACCTATAAAATAAGCAAAGATTAAAAAAGCTGAGTGTTGGCAAAGGGGTAGGAACACAGGATCCACTGAACACAGTCTGAAGCGATCATGGCACATTCTCCAGGCAAACCCACATGGAGGAATCTATCTGGGGGAAGTCACCACAAGTGTATATGTGTATATTTATTTACTAGGATGCTCGTGGAGGTGTTATCTTTATCAGTGACAAATGGAAACATGAAAAATACAGGAACATGATTAAATTAGCTATAGCCTGCTTCCAAGATAACACATAATCATTAAACTAACTTTTTTTTTAAGGTTTTAAAGCCAAAAGAAAATGCTGGGGTATGTGGGTGGCTTGGTTAGTTAAGCATCTGACCCTTGATTTTGGCTCAGGTCATGATCTCACAGTGAATTCTAGCCCAGAGTTGGGCTCTGCACTGTCAGTGCAGAGCCTGCTTGGGATTCTCTCTCTCTCCCCCCTCTCTGCCCTCTACTCTGCTCCCACTCTCTGTCTCAAAAAAAAAAAAAATAAGTAGACTTTAAAAAAAAAGAAAAAAGAAAATGCTTATAATATGTTAAATATAATCTCAGGATAAGAGTTAAATTTATAGTCCTCTTCCAGTTACATCTAACACACACGTACTCATAACCAGAAGAAAATCTAGAAGAAATATGGCAAAATATTAACAAGTACTATCCTATAAAATTGCAGGATTATGGGTTTTTTTGCACTTTCTTCTTTATACTTTGTATCATTTTCTAGGCTTTCTACAGTTGATGTGCACAACCTGTAAAATTAGGCCTAAACAGGCATTATGTCCTTGTTTTTATGGAAAATGTTTATGTTTGTTTGTGTGTTTGTTTGTTTTTAACAAGATAGCTTCTATACGGATATCTATGGGCAGGGAAAGATGAAACCATCTGAAAAAAGAGAAAATTAAGACTGCCCAGTCTGATAAAAGATATGGACATCACTTTTCCTAACACAGATTAAACATCTGTCACAGAGAAAAGATATAACAGTAACGGGGGCACTTCCACTATAAAGACATCTGCTAGAAATCTCATTACACTAAAAATCTGAGCATCAGACAGAGTCTTGACTTGTCTTGCTGACAATTTCATCTCTCAGAAGGTGGAGGCAACAAGTGTGCCCACCACTCAACTGACCAGGAAGAAATAAGTGGTTGGCACCGGGCAGTGCGAAGAAAGGTAGCCATGGACTTTGCAGTCACGTGGATTCATACCTGCCTGAAAACACACTTAAGATGCATGAATTGGTGTCTATGGAGATTTTGAAGTGAAAAAAAATTGTAAGTTCAATGACAGTGGTTGACCACACATTCAACATGTACTCAAATTCTAAATAACAGAGAGAGGAGGGGAGAAGAGTGTTTATTTTGAACCCTTCACATCTTCGAATCAAGAATTTCACTTTGGAAAGGCCTACGCAAGATATTTCTCAAAAATTACAAAAACACGTACAAAGAGATGTTTGGAACAGCATTACTGGTCATTGCAACAAAACCTGAAAAGCACCTAAGTGGCCTCTCAAAAGTCAGCATATACACTCCACAGAGCATTATTCAATCATGATGGTAGTTAGGAAGAATTTATTATAACATAGAAATGCGGGGCACATGGCCGGCCCGGTCAGTTAAGCATCGGACTCTTGCTTTCAGCTCAGGTCATGATTTCACAGTTCATGAGACGGAGCCCTGCCTCGGGCTCTGAATCTGACTCTGCGATGGGCTCTGCACTGACAGAGAGGAGCCTGCTTGGGGTTCTCTCTCCCTCTCTCTCTGCCCCTCCCCTGCTTGTTGTCTCTCTCTCTCTCAAAATAAATAAATAAACATTTTCAAAAAATTCATATGCTTTCAACAACTTAATATGAACTAAAAAATGAAGATACAAACTTTTACTGATTCTATTCTGTACTCAAAAATATAATGTATATACATAAATATTTTATTCCCTGCTTCAACAAAGTTTGAATAAATGCCCATTAATATAGTCCAGGTACTAATCTAAGCACAAAATGAGTGCTGAACACAAGAAATAAAAATCCTGCCCCCAAAGAGTTTTCTTTCTGGTAGGACAAGACATAAAATATTTAGAGAACTTATTTTTGCTTAGAGAAACTATGGGTGTTATAGGAGTGACTTTTTAAAATTCTTTCTCTCTACTTATGAAATGTCCTATAGTGAACATATATTACAATGGAAATATAAAATATTATTTTAAAATTAGCTGAAATGCATACATATTTAATAAAAGTGTTATATCTTGGTTTAATAATGTCCTAATCAAGGAAGGTAATACATTCCTTTATGTGTTTTTCAGATTACACCTGACTATTACACACACTCCTATACACCTCATTTTAATTCGGATATTAACAGTCAAGAATGCATTCAGAAAAGAATGACTTGAATGATAGGAAGTCTGAGGTTTATGTCAAAAGTGACAGAGCTGAGGTAAGTGGAACATTTAGACTAAAAAGAGACAAAAACAAACATAAAAGGTGCAGTGGGAAGAAAAAGGGAAAATCTGAGGTTAATTCTTATTCCACCATTCCCAATAAACCTCAGAAAATCACTCCCAGAAAATCATTCCATCCCTCTGATTCCAGGAGTGTGTGTGTGTGTGTGTGTGCGCGCGTGTGTGGGTGTGTATATGTGCACACACTCACATGCTGGTGAAGAATGGAGATAGCATCTCCTCTATCTGTCCTTAAGCATAGTTAAGAGGCTCAAGACCAGAGGAAAAAAAAAAAGGTAAAAAAATCATATCTTTGAAAGCACATGCTAATTAAGAGGGGGGAAAAGCATTTAATACAGATTTTTAAAAAATATTTTTTAATGTTTATTTCTTTTTGAGAGAAAGAGAGACAGAATGGGAGCAGGGGGGGAGCAGAGAAAAGGGGAGACACAGAATCCGAAGCAGGCTCCAGGCTCTGAGCTGTCAGTAGAGAGCCCAACACAGGGCTCAAACTCATAGACTATGAGATCATGACCTAAGCCACAGTCAGACGCTTAACTGACTGAGCCACCCAGGCGCACCTAATATAGAATTTCTTATCAAGAAAAACTGTTTCTGTAATACAATATACAGCCACTATTAAATTTTTATATAAATCCTACAGATGGTCTGTAAACATATTCATACATATGTGAGTATGTTTATATAACTTTTAACCAAAACAGGATCACAACTTATACAATGTTTGATAATCTGGCTTTAAAACTTGAATGACTGCGTGTATTGTTCTGAAAAATAAAATTTAGAATAATGGGTCAAATATTGGACTCAGTCTGAGGCATACAGCAGTAAAACAGAATCTATCGCACGTACGCACAAATCTCCCACTGTCTGTGCAATTTCCAGGCAGTTACTAACGGACCATCTGATGTGGACATTTTGGCAGGAGCTCCCTGGGGAGGTTGGACTAGAAGACTCTCAACCTTTTCCATTCTAAGACTCAATGATTTTATTTTGATTCCATAAATTGTCCACTGGGGCCTAGACATGGTGCAAGGAAGAAAAGTAACATTTATTGAGACTACTTTGACCTTTGAGCTTTGCATTGGCACATTATCTCATCTGATGCTAACAAGCCCACGAAGTAATTATATTTTATAGCTGAGGAATATAAGAATCACAAAAACTGAGCAATCAGTCCAAAGACAAATAACCTTTGAGCCACAGAATCGGGGTTTAAACCCTTGTTTCCAGAAAGGGCTTGCTGTTTACAACAGTTCTGAGGAGATGCCTAAGGGGCTGCTTCAGGGACCAGAGGGCAGATCTGAGAAAGCATTGTTCTGGGACAAACACTTGGCTTTAATTACAACAGCCCTGGGGTATCTCTCATCTATCAGAGTTCATTTGAATCAGTGATCCCACTGATTAAAAAGAAAAAGTTTACAAAACACTGTATTTCACCATGTGTCTTTCCCTGTGTTTGTCAGGGAAGCCTGGGCTCCTGCAATTCTGCCCACATCTAGGAAGTCAAGAGACTGAAGCCAGTGGTCGCACAAATAAAGCTGAGACTCAGCCTAGGTGGTCCAGACCACGTCCTGGCAGCTCGAGGGTGCCTGGGGCGCCAATGAGTTCAAGAGAAGCAGGCAGACAGTGACCAAGTACAGACCAAAACCACCTCCAACACTGACCAAGAGAATCTCATTACCCTTGCAGGCAGGTACGTGACCTCTCATCCTATAGCTACTTTCCTGAAAACTGAGATGTTGGTTGCCCCTTTGCCCACTGCTCTTCTCATTCTAAATTTCTTTGAATGAACTCCTCCTCTCTCATGATTTTTTTTTTTGCTTAAAATCTCCAAATGTGTACCTGAAGGCCTGACATCTGTTTGGAACTTTAGACCTCTGTATCCAGTTCCTTGCTTTTGTAGCCCTTAGGCACCTTGCATGCGGTTCTTCTAATATGCCTTCTTGTCTGGGCCTTAAATCTCTCTCTTGTCCTCAAGTATTTCCCATCTCTGTAAGGCAGAATCACAAGACATCCTGAGATATCCCCACTCTCCTCCCAATATCCAGCCAACTACTAAGGTCTACCAGTTGTGCCTTCTAAATTTTTCTGACATCCACCTTCCCATTTTTATTACTGGTGACTTGAGCCCTCATCATTTGTCACCCGCACTAGCTTGAGTGTTCCTCACCTAGATTGCACAGGGTCAGATTTCCACCCTGTGCACTGCATAGACCTATGTCCTAGAGATGCCTTACATGGGTCCAGCTCCTGTCTTTTCCAGATCAATTCCATAACTCACTTCTCTTTGCCATCATTTCCAAATAATTTCCCAAAAATCTCAAGTTGGCTTAGTGGCCCTTCTGTACGCATCCAAAGTACTTTGTGTATCACTCCGGCATGGTATGCATAAAGTTATATTGGAGACTTTTGGTGATGTTTGTTTTGGGGACAGAAACTGGATTTTTCATCTTTGTATCTCAAGTGCCTAGATAATGACTAGATTCTCAATAAAATGATGTGAACATGAACTAAACTGACACATAAAAGAAAGCAAAAGTTGTTGGATGAATATTGGAAGCAGGAGCAGAGTCCCAGAACTACTGATACTTTCTTCTCACCTCAGGCACAGGAAGGTGAGCTGTCCTGGGAGCTCCCATATTCAACTTCATTCAGTAGACTTTTATTGGGTACCTTACAGATGTTACAAATACAGCATGAGAAGACCCAGTCCCTGTGGTTAGGAGCAAAACTTTGAAAGGCTGCTTTCTGTCCCCATTTGTTATCCATGTTCTGTATTAAGTCAGCTTTGCATTGTGCCTGGGCTGTGAGCAGTCTACTCTGAGATCATTGCCAGCAGTAACCACCCACCCTGCCAATGACTCATATCAGGACCCATCCACTCCTGTACGTTGATCCTAAAATGTTCTTATACTGTACTTTTAGTTTATATTCCATGAGCCAATAATGGGGGGGGGGGGGGGGGTGGTAACTAGCTTATTTTCTTTCTCCTTCTTTTCCTAACTTGTGCTCTCCTGGGGTAAAAATTTATCTTTCTCCTTCTTTTCCTAACTTGTGTTCTCTGGGGGTAAAAATTTATCTTAATTTAGTAATTTATGTTAAAAAAATTAAGTTATATATTTTCATATTCTGGTGCCAAAGATATGCTTGAGCCAGTAGTACCCCTCAAATCATTTGTGTAGTCTTATTCTTACCCACAATACTGAAAGGTAAGTGGTAGAAAGTGCTAGAACCATGAATAACTAACACCCCATCTTTCCTGCCATTCAAATCTCAAGGTTGGGACAAGGTTAATGATAGGTTGCAAGGGAAAGCTCACAACTAAGGAGAAATCTACACCTGCTTTGCTTAAGTGTTTCAAATAGTTTTTCTCTAGTTCAGAAAGTGTTGTATGTCAGAGAAGTCCATGTAGCCCTATAACTGTTACCTGTAATAATTGAGATTACGAACACATGATTTACACAGTGATTTTAAAGTGAATTTGGTGAAAATAACAATTTTTATTCTCTTATATAAAAAGTCCTCCAAATGAACATATTTAACCAAAAGAGGTTTAAATAGTAAAGACTGGTTTAACCGTGGAGTGATTCTTAAAGGCTACACTCAGCTAAGCATTGGTTCCCAGGTTTGTTACAATTCAGAAAATCTGGGGCACTTCTTTTAAAAGGTTTCCCCTACGCCCCTATGATGGGGAAATGGTATGCCTGGGGTGCAGTCTGGGAATCTATATTTATTTGATAAACATTTGGGTGATGCTAAAGAAGCTAGTGTTTAGAGATACCCTTAAATACAGAGAATAAAGTCTTTCCAAACAAGTTCGTGAAATTAACTTAAATATTGGTTAATGTGAAACAAGAATGGAACACTTCATATTTTAGAATTATAATGTGGGATCTCAATTCATGCACCAAGGAGTCCAAGAACTATTGTTTTACATAAAAACTTATTTTCTAGCTCCTAGCCCCCTTCTGCTTAGATCTTGAAGACTTAATGTCAGCCCTTCCTGGAATCCTTCCAGGGTGGTGGACCAGTTCTAGGTTTTTACACAGGATCAAGGATGGAAGAAAGAGGTCCATCTGGCTACAGTCATCAGTGCAGGTCTTTAGGGCTGGCCACGTGGCCCTGTACATCTCAGAGCCCTTTGCTGCTTCTTTTGAAGTATTATGGAGGCAGGAAGACATTTTATGGCTGCATGTGGTCCCCTCTGTCTATACTATTACTACGCAGTTATTTCCTTCTTGGGGTCTTGTCACCCTGTCCCATCTCCTCCCCCAGATTTGTTTTCAATAAGCAGGGCTTCACTGCCCCTCTGTCTTCAGGAGAGGTCCACAAGCCTCTTTCTTCTCCACTTTCAATATCAGTTTTTCTAGACTAGATAAAGTCTTTCACACTTCAAGTTTTGCCAAGACGGGGGCTTGTGCTGTAAAATCCTAAACCCATACCCCCATTCAAACACAGTCCAGTCCAGGGCTTTTGGGAACCCAAGTCAGCAACAGCAGTGTTTATGCTCACCCTCTACCTTTCTTATGAGGCAGCAAGTTAGGTTAGAATGGGAGGAAGGGAAAGGAAAATCTAGGAGAAAAAGTACATGTCATCAAATGTTATCAAAGCCACAATTAAAGGTGTAGAAATTCAGTATAAAATTAAAATTTCAGTCAAACATTGTATAATTTCCTAGTGGTATCTGATATTCACAGGTATTTTGGAAAAGATGTCATTCCCATCCGATGAAACCTATTTCACCAAATTTGAAACATAACTTTATAGTGTTGGATCATTTGGTTGAAAGGATCAAAAACTCGTAGGTCAAGTAAAAGGAAGTTATTTGAAGGCATTATTGGGTATTATTGAGGGTATTATTAAGAAAGGGCAAAAAAGCAAGGTAGAAGCTTGGGCATGGGAAGGCCGGAACTGTAAGTCAAGAATTAAGATCCCTCTTTTCTCTTATAATGTATAGGGTCTCTCATGTTTGATTTTCCCTGCATATGTCTCTACTATTCTGATTTCTCTAAAACTGGCTTATTCTGTTTCTGTGTAGATTCCATAACTTGAAAATGGTTTTAATGTTGCATTGTATTGGCATCATCCTTGGCTTATCATGAATCTTCACATTAAACCCTTACCTTTGTTCATAAGCCCCACAGTGCCACCATCCCAAATGATCACAAGAGAGCATCAAAATACTTCCGTTCTGGTCATTCCATTCCATTCATATCCAATCAACTGTACCCCAGGGATGGCCACTTGGCCTTGTGCATCTACTTCTGGATGCTGTGAGTAGAATGGGTTCTCTGTAAAAAGGTACAGGATGCTATGATGATGTGACTACTCAAATTCAAATCTCCATCATTCCTTAATTCTGAAAACAATTATCTGTCAACTTTAAACCTTCTATATGCTATAAGGTTTCACTTTGCCCACAAAATATGATTATATCTTTTATTACGTTGGTAATGTTATAATTAATGATAATTAATTTCAAGATGGAATATCATCTCTAAGTTTATACCAATCCTAGATATATAACCTTGACTTCAGAAACCAACAAACCAGCCCGACAAAAAATAAAAAATACAATAGAGTTAAACACTCTCAATTCCAGATCTCTATTTTAGAGTCGTAAAACATTTTTTTGTCAAACCAAAAGCCTCTCTACAGTTGAGGGTAAGAGACAATATTAGTTAATGTTTATAAGTGCCAAATAAATTTTATTTTAATTTTTATATCTTTTAGGTGACAATCCAGCCATCTATAAATTATTTTTCATCACAAATTTTCTAAAAGCAAAGGTAACTTAAATGTATTTTAAAAGGCCTCTGACACTAGGTGGCACCAAATAGCCACAATTCATAGACTATCCTAAAACCAAAGGCGGGCTATCTAAGAACTATCATTCTTTGCTTCTAATTTATAAAAATTAAAAACAAATTATTTGTTCTTTTTTTAGAAAAAGCAGGAAAAACTAAATTTTTTTCTAAATAAATAAAATTTACTATGATTCCTTTTTAATAAGTTGAAATGTATTCATTCATGTAGCCTATTAATAAATTCATGGTGACATTATTCATTGGATTTCAAAATATGGTGTTGTGTTCTTCTACTAAATGATTTCAGAATTAGAAATACTCATTTTTTATTTTGTTTTAAAATATGTAAGATGGCCCATTCTAGACATGTGTGCGTGTGTGTTTAAGATCTAGTTTTGCTGAATGTAATCCCTGTCATTACAGAATGTGCCTTTATTTTAATAGTGATGTTCTCAGTCTAAGGATGCATTTGGATTATGATATAGGTGCTGTGGCAAGAGATGCTTCTCCCCACCTACACTTGTAAATTTCCCTCTATAATACAGGGCTCACCACACTACTTTAGGTTTTTGTCACCTCAAGGTTTGACTACTGCCATGTCCTCTACCTTGGTTGACAGAGGAAAAGCCCTGGAATATTCAGCTAGTACAGAATGTGACAGCTTGTCTGTTTAGCAATGCCAACCACACAGAGCACATTATACGGATGCTCTGTGCATAGCTCTGGCTTCCAACAGTCATTCTAGGTGTTCATTTTAATTTATAAAGCTCTCCATGGCCTAGGACTTGTAAGTAAGTTATATGACGTCCTCATTCCCTAGCCTGGCAGTTAAAGGAATTTACCAGGTTGTCCCAGATGGGATGATGAGCTCAAAGTTAGAGGTCCTGGACTCTACTACTCAATCTCATTTTCTGGCTTGAAAAGAACTCATTCTGCCGTTCTTCATGATCAGAATTTTTTGAAAATGTGGGTCCTTAATTTAGATTGTATAAATAGTGTTTACTTGTGTAGGAAGGAGACAGGGACTAGCAGAACACAGGGTCATTTCAGTTTTCTCTGCTGATGGAAATATTCTAGCAGTAGGTGTCTATTACAAAAATTATGAAAACTGAAATTAACAGAATAGCATAAAACCAGTTTAAATGTACCATAGTTCTTTCTGATTGTCATTCAGCAAAGGTTTGTTGAATGTTGAGTATGATTAAGATAAGAGATTGCAAGACACTGAGGCAGTTATATAAAACTACAGTTATTAAGTGGATAATTGTAACAAATATAAACAATAGGATTGAATGACAAGTTTTTTATTGGAATTACACAGTATGTTTCCAAGTAAGTTTTTGCTTTGGTAGAATATAAAATAAAGAAAAATGTAAATACCTCAAGATAATAAACTTGCCTATATTTCAAGCAACTAAAAAACCTGGTAACTGAATTCAGTATGGATAAGTAAAAATAAATTATCTTGAATATTTTTAACACATAATACATACATATTGTGTGTGTGTAATTTTCTCAATCAGAAACTACTGATTAGAAGAAAACAAGGGCTTAGCAGGTGTTCTATTTCAAATCTGTGCCTTTTTCAGGGGCATGCATTTCAAATTTCTTCTACATCCTGAAAAAGAAAAGCAGGTCAATTAGGGTATATTCTCCCGATCAGAATCTAGCATATCTGGGGAAGATTCATGATTTCCTACTTTTAAACATTAGTTAATTAAAAGGCTCTATCTACATTTACCATTTAAAAAAATAGGTTTTAAAATAATGGCTGGGGAAACAGCAGTAAGAGAAATGAAATGTTAATATGTACACACTTCCTTTAATTATACTAGAGCTATGTTTTCTTTAATCAGTGGTAGTGACAATAAACAGATATTTTTACTGCCAGTGAGAATGACTTTTACAAAGGTTAGAACTTTAAGATGGAAAGAAATTTTTGCATAAACAAAAGCAATGTGTATTTTAATAAATTCCGAATATTAAGTCTTTTAAGTTACTGTCCTACAAAAGAAGTCCACACCTACTCTAAAGCCCCTTCTGTTTCACCTGCTTCTATCATCTCTCCTTTCACTGTCTGTCATTACTTGTATTTTTCTCTTTTCTGAATCAAAAATAGCTTTCTATTTGGTTTCCTGATTTTCTTCAGCCAGAATGTCTTTCAGCAACTGCTTTTCCAGGAGTGATGGAAATGTACCCACAAGATACATCCTTGAACACTTCTGCCTCACGTTTGTTAGGGTTGCCCAGCTGATAGACTGTTAGGCTTCAGTTTGGACGTCGTCTGTTTCCACATAAAGCGGACACAGAAAAACTGATAATGAGTTTTCTTTTTCCACATAACTTTGGCTTTTCGGGGTCTTTTCTGGTTCTATACAAATTTTAGGATTGTTTGCTCTAGTTCTGTGAAGAATGCTGGTGTTAACGAACATTGGTTTCAATGGCCACTGACCCCTCTCTAGAGCTACGTTATTAGAGATAATGTATTGCATGTGTATAAAAATGCAGGAAGCAACTGATGAAATTTGTTCTGTTGCGAAGTCTGTAGTCCCAGAAGCAAACCGTATACTTTACTACTATATTATACCTATAATGTGTAGAACCGCCTGATACTAAGACAGCTGCTAAAAGGCAGAGGGGGAATTTCACAAAAACATCATCTTGAGTACATCACTTTCACATAGCCAAATATCTGTGCACTGTTGTTGACCCACTACAAAAATAACATGGATTTCGATTGAAAACATATCATTAAAAACATATCCAGAGATGGTTAAAGCAAATCCTCTTGGTTTTGTTTCATAAACTTCATTTCCAAGAATAATGGCTAATATTTTTAGAAAATTTACTCAATGTATCAGAAACCAGACTGAGCATCTTACCTCCGTTATCTATTATTATTTGCAAGATGCTATCAGTTGGGATTTATTACATACACAAATGTTGGCCAGCTCACACAGCTGAACTGTCTTAGATTTGAACCCAGACATTCAGATAAGAGAGGCTGTATTTTAAATCATTTCAAGATAGAGTTCTGTATTTAATAGCATAGCTTTCATACCAGTAATTAAGGTTTTTAACCAACAGGTAAAGCCTTATTTTTCATATTATTACTGTTCATCACTATGAAAACCTCTTTTTCTGACTTCATTTTCATTTCATCTTAACTATTCCTTTTCTTTATGTAACAATTCATGAATATATCCTTATTGGAGAATATTTAAGCAGCAGGTATAAAAGATCAAAGTCCCTCTCACTTCTCCAGTCTGAGTTCCCATTTGAAAGACAACATATGTCAAAATTCTGTTGTAAGCCATTTCAATCCTGTTGCTGAGAACTAACACACATACATATAGAAATATTTTCTGAAAACCCAATTGTACCTTGCCCATTTCTCCTAGTACCCCTTCGATCACTGAACATAAATACCCATTCACAATAGAAATACCATTTTCATGTATTCTTAATTATACTATACCCATTCTTCCAATATTATTTTTAATAACTATGTCTTACATCTTCCTTGGGAATCTTCCACATTTTTTTCAGCTGTTTCTAACATTTCATCATTCGGACGCAACACATTTCAAATTCCTTACCTACTCAACAAACATATAGGGTGTCTTCACTTTTATTTTTCTATTATAAATCAGAAAGTGACATTCTAATACATATTACTCCTGTACACACAAGTGGGTCTTTGTTTCAAATATATTCATAGGGGGTGTCTGGGTGGCTCAGTTGGTTGAGTGTCTGACTCTTGATTTTGACTCAGGTCATGATCCCAGAGTTGTGGGATCAAGCCCTGCGTCAGCCTCCAGTCTGCTTGAGATTCTCTCTCTCACCCTCTGCCTCTCTCCCCTACTTGTGTTTTCTCTCTCTCTCTCAAATAAAAAATAAAAGAATAAAATAAAATAAAATAGATTCCTAGAATGTTGGCCTAAGAGTATGTATATATATATATATATATATATATATATATATACACATATGTATATATGTATAATATATACATATTATAATTTGTATTATGCATACATTAAGTTAAGAGGTTAAGGTAAAAATACAGACTTCCAGCTCATCTTTAAAATCAGAAGATCTGGCACGACCAAGTCTATATTCCTTAGTGGAATGATGTCAGCACACTTACATAAAGCAGGGCTATACCACCTACACGGAGTGTGCCTTCCCCCATCTGCCCTGAGATGGCCTGAGTTTCTCAATTCTATTTCCTCCAAAGCCCTGAGACAGTTTGACCACTGAGTTGACTACTCCTTAGCATATAAAATTTTAATCTAATATTTTAAATTAAAATTTCACCTTTTGTTTGCTTTCTCCATTAATCCAATGGGTCACCAAACACATTTAATTTGCAAAAGTGGAAAACATGGTATCATCAGATGATTCCTTCAAAGAATATATATACTTTTTAAAAATTTTTTTAATGCTTTTTATTTATTTTTGAGAAAGAGAGAGAGCATGAGCAGGGAAGGAACAGAGAGAGAGGAGGGAGACACAGAATCCAAAGTAGGCTCCAGGTTCTGAGCTGTCAGCACAGAGCCCAATGCTGGGCTCAGACTCTTGAACCAAGAGATCATGACCCGAGCCAAAGCTGGACTCTTAACAGACTGAGCCACCCAGGCGTCCCAAGAATATATATGCGTTAATCAATAGTTTAGAGCCACTTCTTTTGTGTTTTTCTGATGATACAAATTGTTTTGATGTATGACCAATATTTTATTGGGAACTTTTATTTCTATATATAACAAATGAATCAATTAAAACCAGATTCAACTGAAGATATTTGAATTAGACATTTTCACTGAAGTCGATGGAATATTTTAAACTTGACACTCATTTAAAATAACAAATACCAAAACTATTTTAACTGACACTTTAAAATCTCACAGACTGTTTGTTGTATACTAAATTATCTCCTTAATACCTTGAACAGTGACCTCCTTGAATTATAAGGTACTTTTCTACAAATGGTTTTATTTTGTTTTGTTTTGCAGTCTCCATTTCACAAAGGACAAGTGGCCACAACTGTGCTTTTCTGTGTCATGCAAGGGCACAGGAATTTCCCTTATATCTGTCAACCAAAGTTGGCAGTTGGAGGAGAATTCTCTCAATGGTGGGTAAGGGTTACTGCTGGGGGTGCAGAGGGAATTCCTCTGTCTCTGGGTGAAGAGAATCTCTATGGCTAGAGAATAGCTCCCTGTAGCCTAAACAAAAGGAAGACCTGATCAGTGGAATCAAGGATAGATATGTTCATTTCTTTCCATGTTCTCCTTTTCCTATCGTATGTGAATTCTTATTAAGAAGACAAATATAAAATTCTAAGCAATTAAATTTTTATGCAAGAATTATGAGTTAGCAATTCCATGTATACAGTCATCATCATCTCTGCCTCAATAATTTCTCATGGCCCTTTTGAATTCATTACTTTCAAATATCCAGTAGCATCTCTAGTGTGCCAGAGGCTGTACTAAGTGCCAGTTACAAAAGGGTGAGGGAGGCAGACTAGACCTCCGCCATCGTGCGACTTACATTCAACTAAGAGAGAGAAATAATAAGCACACATATACTTGTTGAACTAATTAACTAGCTAACTAATGAAGAAGATACTTCTGATAATGATAGGGTGCTACGAAGCCCAGCAAAGGGCGTGAGAAGATGAGATGATGTAGGGAGTGGAAATACAAATTAACACTTTGAAAATTATTTTACTTAGCTAATTTTTTACAGAACCATCCTTAATTATAGGCACCTTAACTCTATATGGATTTTTGTAAAGTAGAATGCACTTATACAAAAGAAATAGGATAGTGAAGGGTTGGAAGAAGATGCCCTATAAGGAATGCCTCAAAGATAGGCTGATATTTGGATTAGAAAAGAAAATTGTGCAAAGAGAAGCATGGCACCTAGGTTTAGATAATTTGGAAAGTTGTCACCAAATAAAAGGAACAGAACAATTTTATGTTTCATATAGGAAGAACTAGACTAGGAATAATAAGAGAAAAGACAAAATTCATATGTATCGGACCTTCACTATGTACCCAGAACTGTATGCTGTTTTACAAATATTTAATATTATTATGATTCTTTTGATATTTTTTCTTTTATTCCTTTTTATCAGAGCGCCGAGTTCCATGAAGTTAAAAAACACACTCAGATTCCCACAGATAGAGAATGGTGAAGCTGGAATTTGGCCTTGAACCTTTCCCAAA
The DNA here is from genome assembly GCF_023721935.1 of Panthera uncia. Taxonomy (NCBI): domain Eukaryota; kingdom Metazoa; phylum Chordata; class Mammalia; order Carnivora; family Felidae; genus Panthera; species Panthera uncia. The sequence continues at coordinate 127,438,772 of NC_064816.1, forward strand.
GCTAACGTTCTTTCCTCTGACACCTCTGCTCCTTCCTGGTTTTGGCTTAATATAAAACAGAACTTTCTAACATCTAAAACTGCCCCACCTGGTGAAGTACTGGACTTCCCATTACTGAACCGTCACTGAAGAGGTACTTGGGTGAGATTCTTGCACTGTGTGGAAAGCTACCCGTAAGGGCTCCTACAATCCTTAGAGACTGCAATTTGCACTAACTGAATTAGGAAGTCATAGTCTCTAGCACCCTCCTCTCCAATTGGTAGGAACTATACACATCAGCACAGTTTACTTCACAGGATTAGCAAATCATCACCTGTTAGAGATCTGGTCCCTGCAGGATTTGGAAGCCTGTTCCAGAAGTGGGAAACCCTGAAACAGAATGAGACGACTGTATTAGACACCAAAGGGAAGTGGGCTAGCCCCGTAGAAAAACCGTACCTAGTCCACAGTTTTGACTAGGACCAGATTGCAAAACACCTTCCCAATTCTGGTATGGTTTTCATTTTCTGAGGTTGTAATTACCTGGTGAAATCGGGTCTAAATATTGGAGACCCAGCAAGAATGAAAAAAATACTTTGTAATATCAGGGATTTTTGTTAAGACATTTTTGGTAAACACCTCCTTAAATAGGACACAAACAGGACATTTCACATTTCACATTGCTTTTATCTATCAGTAATGACTGGCATTTCCACCTCCATTAAAATTATCAAAAAGCCATAATATCTTCAGTGTAATAACTGGTTCTTTTGAGTTGACAAAACTTACCACATACCCTTTAAGTCTTAGTTTTAAGTCTGTGGTGAGTTTTTAATTCAAACTAAACCTAAAGTTTTAAAGCCATTTAAAAAACCCAACTGTGGAATCTAACACTCAGTGTTCAGTGGTTAAGAACTTCATAGTTTGATTTTGTGCTATATGGACACATACGTATCTCTTTTTATTGGTGTTAAATGTATAGGCCATCAATGTCCTCCACTGACTATTTTCAACATGTTACTGAATTGTTTCAAATAAGAGACTAATCAGCTTTTGCTCCATATTTTATGATTTTTATAGAATTTTTAGCTTAATTAAGTTGTAATTGAATTTTATTTACTTATGTTCTGTTTTGCAGGATTAAATAATCCTAGTTGCCACAGTTTCTCATTATTGCATCCATGAGTCCTGCTTTACCTTCAAACACAGTTTGGCCTTCATTGGCCCTCTTAATTACATATTTGAAGTAAGACAGGCGACACTGAAGTTGGGACTCACTTAGCTAATGAGATTGGACTAAATCATGGCCCAGGGTAAGTTGGTTTGCTAATTTCTTAGAATTACTAGTGCTAGTCTGGAAACTTTAGGAGTGATGTAAAAGAGGCAAAATTAAGGTAGTTTGCCTTTAGTTCCACTTGAGTTTGGGAACCTGGCATTAAAGAGGCCAACCAGAATCCAAATGAATATTAATTTAACAATTAATGAGCAGAATACAGAATGCGGTAGGGAGGGGGGCATCTTCAGAAAGGCTATCAGTGCATTTTTGTACTTTCCACCATTCTCCAAACTTTAATTTGTGAAGACATGTTTCATCACATTTTCAAATTAGCCTAGATTCTATAAATTTTTCTTTTTCATTAATTTTGCCTGCAAGGTATATACAGCTGCCAAATATTTCATGTAATAATTTTATATCACCAATTCACATATAATAAAAGAAAAATAGCATTCTTCTCATCCAAGCACATGCACACACATACACACACACATATATCTAGTGATTTAGCAAAAAATGTTTTGCAAGGACTATTAGCCATGTATCATGTTGAAATTATTAAAATATAATAATGTTCTATTATTAATATTTATACTAATAATAAAAGGCTAACTCTACATGTATGAAAAATAAAGTCATATTACCATCGTCAAATATGCAGGTGATTTTACCAATAAAAGCAGTATAAATATAAGTAGCATAATGCAAGAAACATCATTACCATTCATTAAATCAACAAATATTTATATTTTTCCTAGATGTTCTGTTAGGATATGGGAACATACTGATGAATAAAACTGTTCCTGCAATTGAAAATCTCACCTTCCAGCAGAGAAAGAGACATAAACAGATGATTTTTAAAACAATGTGCTATTATGGCTCTCAAAGAGTGGTCTGCAGACCAGCATCAGTAGCATCCCCTAGGAACTTAGACTTGCAAATTCTGTTTGCACTGCAGACCTACTGAATCAGAATCTCTCCACAGGATATTGATAAAGTTTGAGAACCACCTTGCTACATTTTTACGTAATCCATAGTGAGTAAAATATATGAATACAGATGCTGTTGCTTAGGGGACCCTTAAAAGTGTGACACAGAGAGTATCAAGTCTCTCAAATAATGATGATCTATTTTCAGCTCTTTCCTCTGGTGGGATGAGACTTTTTCTGATAATGGGAATGTAAGAGATATCTTAAAGTAGGGTACAGAGATGCCCAATCAGAAGATGCCCTTCCAAGATGGGTAGGTGATTGGAACCAGAAAGCATATATCTTGCTGTGCTCCCTTGACCTAGTTACTTACCTGGGTTTATAAAAATGAACTTGGGAACTTTCACCAGTGCATAAATGGACTGAATCTAAATACCTCCTGAGGCACAAAATGCCAATAAGAACTGTTCTGTCTCACAACAAGACAGACAGAGACCACAGGTGGTGATGGTGAAGATGCCCCAGAGAGAAGGCCCAACACTTCAGTGTCAAGTCAGACTAATGCCAATAGTCCCCAGAGGCCACAAATGGACCTTGACAGGAACAGACACATATTCTGAACCTGGCTTTGCTTACCTGGTGGTAGATGCAAGTCCTCAGGGTAATATAGAAAGAACCCAACAGAAAATTCTGCACCATTTTGGGCCGAGTCACATTTCTTCAGACCTAGAAGCACACTTTACAGCCCATAAGTGTCCAATAACGGGCAAAGAAATGTCATCCTTCAAGTGATGGTTTGATAGAAAATTAGAAAGGGTAACTGAAATATTTGTTTTCTGAAATGGGGGGCAGGTAAAGACCTAAAGGGCAGGCTTACACAACTTCACAAGTGTGTGCTCACACTCAGTAGGAGGGAAGGTTAAGAGAGGATCTCCATTAGATTCCTCAGCTTTCTAAAGGATATGAGGAAGAGGAGGTGGGGAGGACACTAGCAGGACTATATAATCCTTCCCACAGGAGGAGGGTATTGGGATGATGATACTTTTCTTATTCTCCCCCCAAAGTACTTCGACTTTCCTTTTTCCTACCAGATGCAGTAGTAAACCAGGGCTGTCGCTGTGGGCACTGGAAAGAGCGATGATCCCTCAGTAAGAAACTGGAACTATACCTTTGAAAATTTATGTCAGGGGGCGCCTGGGTGGCTCAGGTGGTTGGGCATCCAACTTCGGCTCAGGTCACGATCTCGCGGCCTGTGAGTTCGAGCCCCGCGTCAGGCTCTGTGCTGACTGCTCAGAGCCTGGAGCCTGCTTCGGATTCTGTGTCTCCCTCTCTCTCCGACCCCCCCCCCCCCGTTCATGCTCTGTCTCTCTCTGTCTCAAAAATAAACATTTAAAAAATTAAAAAAAAATAAAATTTATGTCAGAATTTCTAGGGCTTGATGAGGTGAACTTTGCATTTATCCCATCAGACAAAACTGGGTTGACAGTCAACTGGGTTGACTAGTGGTCAAGATAGCCCATTAGTTCTGTCCTTACTCTATATGAAAAGAAGTAGGCTGAGCAGGAGGCACTTGTTGGACTAAGATGGCCAGTATTGCTTCTGCAATCTGTACTGGCATCATGGCTGAACTTAACATCCTTCCCAAAGGTGAAAAAATTTAGATTTGAATTTAGTACAGAAGGAAAAGTAGTCACTAAGAGAATGAACAAATGGATTATTCAATGAGGAAAATCCAATATTATATTGCTTCCTCAAAAGGCTCATAGCAAGAGATGATATCATCTCCTAATTTAATTATGCCAAATATCTGAAAGGGTGAAGCCACTTCTGCTTTCGGAATCTTGTAAGAGTGAATAGAAGCCTGCAAACCTGAGTGGCATCTCAGGGAGATGGGAGACATTTTGGTCATACAATATATAATGATGGACTGGACTAATTGTTAATGACTGAGTAGTAGTCCAGTATTGTGCTAATATCTCTTGACCAGTTTATATCTACTACCGTCCCGTGAAATGTTGTGACACTGGCACTGTTGGTAGGATTGTAGTCCTGATATTGATGGTCAAGGGTGTTGGGAAACTAGTTAAAGCCTCCTCAGCATGTAATACTTGTGGAAAATGACTGGCCTGAGAGAGAACTGCATTTAGCTAACCATCAGCAAATTCCTACCCTAAATTGTTCTACACAAATTCATCACAAGATAAAAATAGTGGTAAATCTAAGGACAAAAATATGAAAATGTATGTAATGGCTTTATAAGATGGATTAACTTTTTCTTAAAATTTATCCTTACCCCCACATCATCTCCTCCAAATGTTAGGCATATTTATAATGATACTATTGCTGTGTCTGCTATATTAAATGTAGATGCCCAGACAAAAATAATTGTTTTGTTTTAAGACAGCTGTGGCCAAATGCTGGTTGTGACCTGTGTGGTAAAGAATTTGGCATGGCCTGAAGGTCGGGCCTTTGCCTTCAGTTCCTAGGAAGTAATCTATGTCATAAGTGATAGAAGTGTCCTTGTTTAGTGTGGGGACTGGCCACACTGGATCTTAATGTGTGGTCTAGGGCACAAACAACATCCTAGGGTGCAGGCTGGCCATGCCAGAAAGGCCAGCAACGTAACTGAGAGTAGGGGCTTTGGATCACACAGTATCAATTAGCCTCGAGACCAAAGTCTAGCACATGGGAAATCAATCAAACAATCTATGAATCATACCTACAAAATGAAGTCCCGATAAAGATTTTGAACACCAATGCTTGTTTAAGCTTTCCTGGTTGACAATGCTTCATGTATATTGTCACACATCAGTGCTGGGACAGTAATATATCTTGATTCCATGGGGAGAGGACAGTGAGGGCTTCATATCTGGAAACTTACTGGACTCTGCTCTATGTGTCTCTTCCTTTGACTGATTTTAATACTTTCAATCCACATTATTTTTCTACGATAAACTGTAACTAAGAGTGTAACAGTTTTTGGTGAGTTCCATTAGTACTTCTAGTGAATTATCAAAACTGAGGGGTGCCCGGGTGGCTCTGTCAATTAAGTGTCCAACTTGGGCTCAGGTCATGATCTTGTTGTTCGTGAGTTCAAGCCCCATATGGGGCTCTACACTGTGCAGAGCTTGCTTGGGATTCTCTCTCTCCCTCCCTCCCTCTTTCTTTCTTTCTTTCTTTCTTTCTTTCTTTCTTTTCTTTCTTTCTCTCTCTCTGTCCCTCCCCCACTTGCACTCTCTCTCTCTCTCAAAAATAAATAAACTTTGAAAAAAACTGAGAGCGACATTGGGAACACACTGATCATATATTTGGTGTTAGAAATGAAGGTAGCCTTGGAAACAGTGCCCTCTAATTGTACAGTTGGCTTTACCTCCTCAGAATTCTTTATTTTTTGTGATTATTTATGATAAATGTATGAAATTTTCATGGTACATTGTGAGATCGGTGACTTTAAAATCCTAAGTAAAAGATCACATTGAGGCATTTATATAGGGGTGTTTGGCCTGTATAGAACTTACCAAAAAAACCAAACCAAACAAACAAAAAAACCCACCAGCATAAAGATTCATGGCGTAGCCTGGAGTCAACAAGGCTAGGAAGCAGTCGCTCTTCTAGAATTTTGTCTGAGCATACTCTGTACCGGTAGAGCAAAGAAAAAAAGAGCTGGAAACCCAGAGGATATACAATTATGCTTGAGGGACTTCATTGGGAGCTTTCCAGGGTTATAATGACATTTATGACATTTATGTGTGCATGCATGTTTGTCCATTCAAATGGCAATTCTATGCCAGAAGATAAGTTATATGTGGAGTCCTAGGATCTGGTTTTGATGAGTAGCTACAATATATATAACATCAGTGAGCGCAATTCTTGGCAAGACTTGGACAAGTCCCTTAAGTCTGCTTTGATTTAGTTAATTGGGATAGTATCTCCTCTGCCTGCCAACTTCAGCAATGTTGTTGTGAGGCTCAGAAAACACAATGTCAAAGCAATTTATAAACTGAAAAGTCCCATGTAAGATCTTAATATTCTGTGCCTTTGACAGTGCATTTCTCATTTGCTTTCCCCAGGAAAAAAGCTCTTGGAACCCTAAAACTACCTCGCCTACATGCATTTGAAGAAACTTTTATAGTTTTTTCTCATTTGTTTACACTCTTCAGTGGGATTTGATTTGAGGGAAAAATTCTGCTGCTTTAAATATTTTTTAACATTCTTTAAAACATTCTGGACCGAAATGTGGCATATGATTAATCCTTATGTAATTTTCTTCCTAACCTAAATCCTTTTCTTTCAGCACATGTCTTCAATGAATTGTGGCCCTTTTTTTTTCTGCAATAGGTTTCATTTAATAAATTTTCTACTATGTTTATAACCCGATACAGTATTAAATGGCCTCATTCATTTATTAAAATGCATTTATTCAATACATATTTATTAGGTCCTGTCCATATACGATACACAATCTGTGTGGCCTCTAGAGAAACAAAAGAATTGGTCCTTGCTTTAAAGGAGCTTAGAATCTAATGAAAACTATTCAGAAAAATACACGAAGATATTTTCCTTAATAAGTATAAACAAAGTGCAGTGGGGGCTTGGGAGGAGTAATCAAACCTGCCCCCAGGTTAGCAAGGAGGGAGTGCAATCTAGGCAAAGGATACACCATACACATGGCAAATTCTGGGAACTGCAGGACAGTAATGTTGAAGAGTGAAATCTGGGTGTGGAGGTAGAAAGAAAGGACAAGGTTTAGAAAAAGGCAAACTGAGACCAGAGGTGGAAGCAGCAGACACAATGGCCTTTTGGGATGAGCAGAAGATTTTAGATTTCATTCTGCATCTATGCAGAGCTATAGGAAAATTTTGAACATGATAGCGATTCCTTCCCAACCTATTTGGGTTTTAATATGTATCATATAAATCAATATCTTATGTGTGAGATCATATTTGTTTTTAGTCACAAAAGTATGTGTCAGATGAACAAATGGATGGAAGGATGGATGCATGTTGTTCCCCAGATCTCAAACCTTTCCATTACTACAGCACACATATTACTTTGTGCAATTCCATTCACCTTAGCATTAAAATACTTAGAAATAAATTTAATCAAGGAGATGAAAGATTTGTACGCTAAGAACCATAAGATGTTGATAAAAGAAACTGAAGACACAAATGGAAAGATGTCCTGTGTTCGTGGATCAGAAGAATTAATATTGTGAAAATGTCCAAAACATAAGAAATAACAAGTATCAGTAAGGATGTGGAGAAAAAGGAACGTTTGTGCACTGTTGGTGGGAGTGTAACTCAGAGCAACCTTTATGGTAGACAAAATGGAACTACCATATGACCCAGCAATTGTACTTTTGGATATTTACCCAAAGGAAATGACACACTAACTTGAAAAGATACATGCACTGCCTTGTTCAATGCAGCATTATTTACAATAGCCAGGATAAGGAAACATCCTAAGCATCAATCAAGGGATGATCAGAGATACAGAGCACAGATTGGTGGTTACCAGGGTGGGAAAATGGGTAAAATAGGTCAAAAGGTACAAACCACCAGAGATAAAATAAATAAGTCACAGGGATGTAATACATAGCACAGCAACTATAGTTAATAATATCCTATTATATATTTGAAAGTTTCTAAGAGAGTAAATTTTAAATGTTCTCATCACAAATAATAAATTATAATTATGTGAGATGATGGAAATTTTAAATAACCTTATGTTGATTATCATTTTGCAATATACAAGTGTACCAAATCAACTCTTTGAACACCTTAAACTTACATAATGTTATATGCCAATCATACATCAGTAAAGCCTGGAAAAGTAATTTATCTTTAAAAATTCACCTAAATTTGACAACCTAAAGCATAGGACGATTAGCAATTATATTTCAGTTTTTTTTTACCAGATGATAAAATTAAGGTTTCAGGAAAATGTGTCCTATTTCTTTTATGCCTTAAGATGCCGTTATCCTCCAAAATGCAAACACACACCCACCCACACACACACACACACACACACGCACACACACTGACTTCTGCCCAGAGGTTACTTGCTGTTCAATTTGCAATGCACAGACCTGCTCCTGGGCTATATACTGGGGTACAGGCCTCTGCCCAGGTGGCTTTGCCCTCCTGTTACTGGGACCATAGTCAGGCTTTCTCATCTATCCAGTAACTTTCTTTTTATAATTGCATCATCACTTCTTTTCTTTGTGTTCAAGGCTCTGGCCGCTGATCACCATCTGTAAGGAAAAAGTCTCATTTTTCCATTATTATACACACAGCCCAGTCCCTTTATTCTTTTTTTTTTCAACATATACTCTCACTCCCCTTCACCCTTTTTCTTACTCTTATTGTCTCTTCTTTTATCACAGTTCCTTTTTGCCTGACAGTGTCTCATAAAATTCACTGGGGTTAAATCTTTTGATGATTCTTCTTCAAGTGCTTCCTCTGCCCAAATTATATGACATTTTTGTTTTAGATTTGTTTTACATTTTCACTGGATTCAAAATTCCATGATTTTTTCACATTGCTATCCTGGTACTCTGTGTTTTTCCTGCCCATTTTAATTAATTGCCTGATTATTTAACAAATATTCTTCAATTAAACCTTTCTAAATCCACCTGGCATGTGCCTTCAGTGGAATAAAAGTGAACATTGGTAGAGACTAGATCACTAGAAACTTCTTACTAATGATGGCAATAAATGACAAGGTGGGAGACATAGTTCACATTTGAATTTTATTTTTCTTGGGTTTCCTAAATTCTATTTTTCATTTGCCCAACATAAATAAAGAGTTCTCTGCTATTATCAATGTTTGCCTTGATGGGCTTCTCTGAGATGTTAGGTTGGTTGGTTGCCCACCCTTTATTAGTTTTTAAAACCTGGATAATAAATCCATAGAACTGAATTTATTTTTTAATGTGACCTAAGACAAATTACTTAACTTCCCTGAGCCTTAGTTTTCTCATTTGGAAATGACAAATAAGATCTAGTTCACAGATATTTGGGAAAGACTAAATCAAAGGTATTGTAAAAGCACCAAGCTTATTGCTTGGAATATCTTAAGTGTTCAATAGTTGTTAGTTTCTTTCTGTCTTCTCTTTCAATAAGATTTTTTTTAACGTATAACATTTAGATTCTAAGAATGTGCCTATATCACTATCTTCAAATTACTTTCATAGGTAGCTTTATGATTATGTTAATAATATTTATCTTTTAAAATGACTAGAATCAAGAAAAACACAGGACTTTAAAATTAATTTTGAGTCTATCAGGTTTTTTTTTTAACACGTAGCTATCAAAGGCCCAGATGTGTACCATATGAGTTGATGAAAATGTACATAGGAAGTTGTGATAAAAGCTTTTCTCTTTAGTCTATCATATCTTAAATTCAAGGTTACTCTTATACAGCTGGTATATATTAAATATAATATTTTGAGTTATATCAAGAATGGATGGTCTAAAAAGTATGGAAAAGTTGAACTGAGGATTGGGAGCATTTATTCCTGGGACACGGTAAAGTTAGGATGGAATCTGTATTTCTAGAGCATCTCTTCAATATGGACAAGACATCAAAATTAGAGGGAAAAAAATGAATTATATTTTGCCAAAAATGTAGACTTTTGTTCATCTACAGTCTCTTTTAAAACAAACAAATGAATAAAAATTCGTCATATGCTCGTAACATAGCCCATACTGGTAACAGTGCCTTTGGAAAGTGCACTTCTTCAAAAATTCTTGAGAGGATAGAAGTTAAAAGAGACCTCAAATGAGAAAGAAATAGAAATTAATAAGATCAAGGGAAGGTATTGTGGCAAACACTCTTCGTTTCCAATATATCAGCCATTCCCTCTAATCTCTTTTCTAACAGAACCCTAATTTGTCTCACTTGGCAATGGACTCAGCCCCAAGTGATGAAATGTGATTGTTTCAGGGAAGCCAGTCATTAAAATTTTGCCTCTTTCCCAGCTGTTCTTGAGCTAGTGGTGGCATAGTTCAGAGCAGTGAGACAGGAGGGGAAGTCTGCTGGGGAGCTTTCGGCAAAGCTTTTTTTTTTCTCATAAAAAGGCAGAGGAGAGAACATTCTGAAACTGTCCCACCCCACCCCCACCCCCTTTTCTTGCTTTGAACATAAGACCTGGAATTTTGCAGAAAACCTTGCAAGCATCAGGTCGCAAATACAAAGAGAAGAATTACACCAATGGTGATAGACAAAAAATAAAAATAATCTGGGTCACAGATAGCATGTTTAAGCTCCTGGACCAACCCTGCAAGCATGCATCTGCAGATTTCTTGAGGCACAATAAATGTTCTTATGTTTTAAACCACTGTTGTTCGAATATGCTATTGCTTAAAAGCAAAAGAATTCCTGAATGACGCAAGAGTTCTCTTTTTGCTTTGGGGTTTGTTATTACAATTGTTGCTCCTGGCAGTTTTTTGTTTTGATTTTTATAATGTAACATATGCACAACTGTTTGAAAAATGAAAAATTCAGACAGCCCTAACATCTCCAAATTGGAAGCAACCCAAAAAGTCATAGATAAGTGAATGAGTCAGAAACAGTAGTACACCTGTTCAGTAGAATACCATTCAGCAACAGAAAAGAATGAACTATTGATACATACAACGTGGATGCACTTAAAATCATTATGCTAGCAAAAAAAAGCCAGGCATAAAAGACACATGTGTGTGAGTCAATTCATACGAAGTCCTAGAACAAGACAATCTAACCTGTAATTTGCTTAGACATTATGAAATAAGCTTAACTATGTTAAATAAAAAAAGAAGAGGATTTTTTTTCTTAAATACTATCCAGGGACATAAATAGACCTTTGCAGTATGTGCCAGGACAACCCATTATCTCTTCTTGTAAGTCTGGGCTTTCTATGTCAGGTGTACATATTTTTTCAACTTTTAAATTTAAAAGAATTATATGACTACAGGAATATTAAAAAATACTACAGATATACCTCAGTTGGTTAAATGTCAGACTCTTGGTTTTAGCTCCGGTCATGATCTCATGGGTTCGTGGTGAGTTCGAGCCCCATGTTGGGCTCTGCGCTGACAGTGTGGAGCCTGCTTGGGCTTCTCTTTCTCCCTCTCTTTCCTTCTTCTGCCCCTCCTCTGCTCGCTCGCTCTCTCTCTCTCTCTCAAAATAAATAAACTCTAAAAAAAATGCCACAGAGAGGTTCTATGTACTCTTCATCCAGTTCCCCACAATGGTTACATATTACCAACCATAGTTTAACATTAAAAGAAGGAAACGGACATTGGCTTGTGTACAACGTGTCTGTACAGTTCCATGACATTTTATCATGTATATGTTTGTGTATCCAGCACAACAATCAAGATCCAGAACTATTCCATCACAACAATGATCTCTCAGGCTACCCCCCTTGGTCACACCAATTCCTCTCACCCAGGGTCCTAATCCTAGGAACCGCTATTCTGTTCCTTATCTCCACAATTTGGTTATTTTGGGAATGTTATATACATAGAGTCATATACTGTGTGACCTTTGAGTTTGACGTTTTGCACTCAGCTTAATGCCCTTGATCCAACCAAAGTATTTTGTGTATCAATTATTCATTCCTTTTTAGCAGTGTAATCCATGGTGTGGATGCAAAACAGTTTGTTGAACCACTCAGCTGTTGATGGATATTTTGGTTGTTTCAAGTTTTAGAATATTACAAATAAAACTTCTATGAAAGTTCTTGGATAGGTATTTGGTGGAACTAAATTTTCATTTCTCTGGGATAAATGCCCAGTATTGCAATTGCTGGGTTATATTAGTGTATGTTTCATTTTTTTTTTTTTTTTTTAAGAAACTGCCACATTCTTTTCCAAAGTGGCTATACCATTTTACATTCCCACCAGCAATGTATGAGAGAGCGTTTCTCCACATCCTTGCCAGGATTTGACATTGCCACGATTTTTTTTTAAATGTTATCAGTTCTAATAGGTGTGTAGTAACTAGGGATGTTAAACATCTTTTCATGTGTTTATTTACCATTTGTGTATCCTCTTTGATTCATGTCTCATGTCTTTTGCCAATTTTCTAATTGAATTGTTTTCTTTCTTTTTTTTTTTAATTCTTAAGTTTTGAGAGTATATGCTCCAGACACAGATCTTTTTTTCACATATGTGGCTTGCCAAGATTTCCTCCTAGTCCATAGCTTGAATTTTTCATCCTTTTTTAACAGGGTATTTCACAGAGAAAAAGTTTTTTTTAAGTTTTGATGAAGTCCAATTTACAAATTTATTTTTGTTTTACATAATAAACTATCAGTTTAGTTTATATTACTTTAGTAATATATTACTTTATAAAGCAATATAAACTAAACTTGTTTCAAGTAATAACTCTCTTCCCTTTTCTGGGTACTTTTCGAATGTTTACTTTGTAAATAAATAAAACAATTTAAACCTAGACTAAAAAGGACTAATCTAATAAGTAACCAGGTTACTTTATATAAATATTACCAAAATTAACTGTGTTATCATTTAAGCATTAATAAACTCAACATCCGTAAGTTTATTATCTTTTTGAAAATCAGAAAACTACCAAAACCAGAATCAGTAATTAAAAACTGAAAATATATTTGTTTTACCATAGAAAATGTCATAATACACACAAGAAAAAATATATTAGTAATATACTTTCCTTGTGTGATTTGAAAAATTTCCGCATCAAATCAATTGATGAATACTTTTTTCAGTAATTTTTTATAGTGATCATATGGTAATCTCACATCTCTCTAATTAAGGTGAACCATTTTTCACAGTCAAATTATTTTTGTTTATATCATCATTACCCAAAAAACAATATTCAAGAATGAATATGGTCAATCATGTCTCTTCTCACATGCTTTTTTTTTTCAGTTTGCATTTTAGAAATGTCGGTCCATAGTTGGCAAAGTAATAGTGACACCTATTCTGTTATATGAATGGTAAAGACAGGATTCACCTGAAACATTTTTAATTGAGCCTGCTCCACCAAATATCCACACAAAAGCATGCTTCTTGCAAGCCTCATAAACTTCATCTCCTGCTTAATGGCTAAGGTATGTGTGGAGAAACAAGTGTACCTAGTTGTCCTATATATTCACCTGAAGATGATCTGCTCTTGCCAGGGCCTGCCCTAGGAAAAGGCATGCACTGCTTTAGAAGGAACAAGGTAATAAGGTAACACCTCCGAAGCCCAGGATATTCTCAAGGAAGCTCTTCCTGAGGTTCTGCCGTAGAACAGGATCGGACCGGTAAGCCTGTTCCGGTAAGTGTGCTCAGCTCTGTTTTCTCTTCCAGCTGAGTTAGCTCTTGATATTACAGGCATCTTTCTGAGGCATTGAATCCTTGATGAACTTGATTATGGCAGAACTAAGGCTTGTCCTTAGAAAATCAGTGTAAAGGATGGTGCAGTGGAGGGGGAAGCAGAAAGGGCATCTTCCAAGGTATGTCTGGCTTCAGTTTAAGTTACAAATTTCTAGAGGTGAACTGCTTAATACTCAGTCAAGAAAAGCACTGAGGACATTTACTCTGAAATGCAAGAATTTTTGGAAACAGCTTGGGTAGCCAGTCACCTCTGGACCCTATTTCCTGACTACTCTTGATGAAAAGACTCCAAGAAATACTACTTTCATAACAAAAATCCATACCCAAATTCTTCAGGACAAATCTTGGATTAGGTGTCCTCTAAGCCTACATCTAACCTAAAGATTATGATTCTATGATATTAAATATTGACAGACAAATTACATGGGCCCAATAAATATTTGTTGGAATTGAACTGAGTTGGATTCAGGAAGTAAAAGGGTCTATGTTTTATGACCGCAGGTTATCTAATTTTCACAGTCAAACAGCTGTATGAACTTCCTTTCCTTTGAAAGTCTTACATTTGTTCACCACATTTTCCTGCTAAAATCTGCGAGGTAGAGCTCATCTTAATACCATATTTTAGAGGTCAAATTGCCTTCAGTGGTTCATTTTAGAGTGTCTTTTCTCCAATATTATTATGTCCCAACATAGAGTTTTCGTATCTCTTATCTAAAAATAAATTACCTGAACTTGATTGCATATAGGATCAGGGACTAACGAATATGGATTTTTGCTTAACATATATTCAATTTTTTTTCTAGGAAAGATACTTTATGATTTATGATCCTTAATGACCTAGTTATTTGAAAAAACCATGGAAGGTATCAATGAGTTTTCTTCAATTGGTTAAAATATCATACATTTCTTTCACCAGTTCAGACATCTTTGTCTTTGATCCTGATTCACAGAATTTAGTGAGGAGGTGGAAAAGAGGATTGTTATAGAAGATGAATCAACAACACTATGGACAAAGGATCATAGAAGTAATGAAAAGATTTTTTAACTTCAAAAAATAAGTCAGAAAATGTGAGAATCTTTGGATAGGGAAATGAAATCTTACTTTAGCAGAAATTTATCTGTCTAGTACATACAATATATTCTTATGAGAGGAACCATATTTATTTATGATCATGAACTCAATGATAATATTCTATATAAGTTTCCTGAAGTAAACTCTACAATGCACTTGGTGTTCACAGTTACTTAGAAATATAACCTGAAAAATCTAAATAATTAACATACTCACAATATATTTTATGTTATGAAAATTATTTTATATATCTATTTTATTTTACCAACTTGAAATTCACAAGGCAATTAGATATTATAAAAATTGATTATACAAAAACTATTATCAGGATCCAGAAATGGTTTTCTATGGTTTTTCATGACTTAATTTTTTAATCAACTGAGCATAAAATCAATGTTTTGGGTTTTTATAATATGAAGACAGAAGGCATTATTATTAACAGATTAGGCAATCTGTTTGTTTTAGCATGTTTACTGTAATTTGAGAAAAACACACTTATTGACTTGCTAATTTTTGCTAAACTAATTTAGAACTTGCTTTGACCTTCTCTACTCAACTACTGTAACTGTGCTATAACCTAATTAGGAAAACCTCAAGAGACAATGGTTGTTTCTTATGATTAAATATAAAGTGAGAATCTAGTTTTACTTTATCAGTTCACAGTTTGTTTTATTCACTTCACTTATTTCACTTAAGACAAAATCATTTAAGCTTTCCTGTTATATATAATCAAGGAAGAAAAGGCCTTTTACCTATATGAGTTCTTGAATGGCCTATATAGGAAGATGCTGCGTTACAATACAGTATGTTTGCAAGTGATTTGTCTAAACTTGGAATCGGCTCTTCTCAGAAACAATGTTGTAAATGGTGTTCAGATAACCTGCTAGTTCATGAAATGCACATGTCATATGTGCCTATGTTGTTTATTTGTATTAAAAAAATGTGGAACACCACTTTTCTAGGTAAATTTTAAAAAGTAAAGTTGAAATATAATTTTGTATTTAAGTTATGCTTGAAATAAATCCAGTTTTATTAGAGGATGTCGATCGGTGGGGGAAGTGGTACTAAATTTGCGGCAATTCTAAAAAGCACTCTAGGGGCGCCTGGGTGGTGCAGTCGGTTAAGCGTCCGACTTCAGCCAGGTCACGATCTCGCGGTCCGTGAGTTCGAGCCCCGCGTCAGGCTCTGGGCTGATGGCTCGGAGGCTGGAGCCTGTTTCCGATTCTGTGTCTCCCTCTCTCTCTGCCCCTCCCCCGTTCATGCTCTGTCTCTGTCCCAAAAATAAAAAATAAAAAACGTTCAAAAAAAAAATTAAAAAGCACTCTAGGTCACTGTCTTTTCAAATACAGAATTTAAAATAGTTGTTTAATAAATTATTTAATTTTATCCAATTACAATAAGCCTTTATTGCAGAGGATTTGAAAATACAAGAGGAAAGGGAAAAAAATATCACCTGAAATTAAGCTACTTAAATATAACCTTTTTTATCATGTTTTTACAGTTATCTATTGCTGTGTAACAAATTACACCCCCCGCCAAAAAAAGAAAAAAAAAACTTAACAGCTTTAATTTAACACACATATTTTAGTTCATAGTTTCTGAAGGTCAGAAACCCAGAATTGGTCTGCTGAGTGGTTGTTGCTCAGATTCTCTCATGATGTAGGAATCAAGCTGATGGCCAGGGTGCAGTCATCATAAGAAGACTCAATTGGGAAAAAGAGGATTCGTTTCCAAGTTCACTCACATGGTTGTTGGCAGTCCTTAGTTCTTCCCCGGCTGTTGCCCGGAGACAGCACTTCCTCACCATGTTGGCCTCTCCACAGAGCTGCTCAGAATATGGCAGCTTGCCTGAGCGAGTGATCTAAGAGACAGATCCAAAACCCTAGACAGAAGTCACACAATCTTTTATAACCTAAGCTCAGAAGTGACATACCATCACCTCTGCCATATAGATGGAGCCTGGAACAATGTGGGAGGGGACGGCACAAGGATGTAGCTACCAGGAAGTAGAGATGATTATGGGCCAGTTTGGGGGATATCACAATGGTACATTTCTTCCTAGTCTTTTTTTTGATACATTTTTATATACTATTTTTCCACCGTATAACGAAAGCAGTTTATATGTTATTAAAACATCCTATAATATTATTTTAGTGGTTAGGCTATATTATATATTGTTGACTATAATCACTTCCATATATGCACTATTGTAAATAATTCTATGATAAACAGCTTTTGCATGAAGCTTTTCCATCTGCATTTTAGATAATTTCTTTTGGATTGCAGTCTAGCTAAGGGACTAATTTAAAAAGCTGTAACACAAGTTGCCAAATTGCTTTCCAATTGAATCGTATCAATTTAACTCACAGAGGGGTATAAGAGTATTTCACTGCTCCTTTATCTGGGGACCTGAAGGTTTTAAAAGCTAATAGGACTAATTTTTAGTTTTTTTCCTATTTTCATGTTCATTTCCATGTTTCTTCATTTCTTACATTACTAGCTCTGCTCTTAAACATAGCAACAATGATTGTGTGCATGTGTGTGTGTTTTCTGGGAAGAATGGGAGACAGAAAAAGAGAGAGGCACAAAATTAGTGAGAAACATTTTTGTAAGTTAAATGAAAAAGAAGCAGAAGAGGGAGGAAAGAACTTAGAGAGGAGGTAATATGTAACTGAGAAAGTATGGCCTACTGCTATATTTACTGAACTCGGGGTGGTGTTAACAAGGGAGGGATAGCAGGGGACCACCATGCCTTGCTGGGACAGAAAAAGGTGATTGACATGGGGGAAAAATTGGAGAATGCAATATCCTATGACTGTCCCTAGGGGACCCCATGGGGCCAGGATAACTGCTTTCCTCAGTTGAGAGCCAGAAAGGATGCTGAGGGAAAAGAACAAAACAAAACAAACAAAAACATGCGAATCTCTCCCTAAACTGAGAACATTTTAAAATGTTCTCTTACTTTCTTTTCAGTTCTTGCCTATTATGAAAGTATTTTCCTGTGGTAAAATCAGGACAAATTAGAAGTAATCTTTTTATAAACGTGCATTCTGTACTTTTGAGATAATTCAGGGAACTGTCTCATACTTCCTCACAGTCCTTAAACCCACCATTGTCCTTGGTATAACTGTTTTTACCACAACTTTGTGCTTTTGCTCAAAGGTTATAAGTTTTCTGAGGCTGCTGTTTGGAAAATTTAAACATTTGGTTAAAAGATGAGGTGGGGAGGGTAAACCAAGAAACAGACTCTCAACTATAGAGAACAAGCTGATGGTTACCAGAGGGGACATGGGTGCAGGCATGAGTTAAACATGTGATCAGGATTAAGGAGAGCCCTTGTGATGAGCACGAGGTGATGTATGGAAGTGTTGAATCACTATATTGTACACCTGAAACGAATATTACACTGTATGTTAACTAACTGGAATTTAAATAAAAACTTTAAAAAATAAAAGATGTATTCTTAGATTTATTTTTTAAAGCTATCATCACAAACACACGAAAACATAGGGCTGCATAACTTGTTAGTGTAGCCTCAAGAAATATTTTCCCTGGTCTCACTGTATCCTGGATATACCTCTATCTTAGGCTGTATTGAAATTCATGTTTTATTGAAATAATCCACTTATATATCTTCTAGTTCTCACTAGAGGGTACGTTCTGGGCAGGGACCTAATCTTATACATCTTTAATTCTCAGAATACCTACCACAGTGCTTAGTATATAAATATTTGTTGATCCATTAAATAATGCAGTTGGGAATAGGAATGCCAGATTGAACATACTTTTATATCTATCTGCTAAGTTCTTTCATATGAAAAAATAATGAAAATCTTCAGTTACAACTATTTTAGCCAGATGATTGGGTACAAAACAGACTTACAGATCTGCTGAAAATGATACACAGCTAAAAATATATCTTTATTTATATATAAATATAAATATAAATATATATATATATATACATATATATGTATTCTGAGAGAAAATATTTCACATCTAAAATACATCTGTCTGGGGCATGACATTCATTCATTCATTCCAAAGAAGATGATTAAATACCTCGTATTTGTTAGCCATATTTGTCCTATTGGACTATAGAACTTGAGATTCAACTCCACTGGCCACCAAGGGAAGCTTGGTGTAATTCACACGTGTTTCAGACGTGTTCTAGAAAGCAGAGAGGAGGATGACGTAGAACAAAAAGAAACCGAAAGTACGGAAGGTGATTAGAAAGTTATCCAGAATGACCAGGAGAGAAGTGATGAAATCTTGAAGTGAGGCAACACCACTGGGATAGATGGAAGAAGAGAATGGGAGAGGAAATAGTAACAGTGAACAAAACCTAATGCTGCTTGAATTGTGAGAAGACAGAGGAGGTAGCACATGTGACTTGGGTCTTTTGGCTTCAGTGACTGGTTGGATTGAGGGACTACTAACTGTTAACCAGGCGGCATGAGGAGTAGCTGCCCAAGGAGAAAAGAGGGCAAGTGGTAAGTTTTCACAATTCATATGGTGCTATCAACAGGCAATTGATTCAACACATCTGGAGCTTAGGAGATGAGTATCTGTGGGGAAGTTTGGAAGTTTTCATTGTGAGGGTGGTAATGTAGACGATGGTAGAGGGAGGAAAAAGTAGAAGGAAAAGGAGGAGAAAGAGACACAGAAGGAGAAGAGGGAGAAGGAGAAGGGGGAGAGGGAGATGGTGAACAACTGAACTTTTATATGATTTGTTACAATTAACCACTTCAATACATCTTTTGGGTAAACGACTATGGTTACTACAGCCCTATGGTTATTAAACCAAAATAAAAATCTACACCGATGCAGGATCCTGATATAGTTCGTTTTTGCTCATAGCTTAAAAAAAATCAATGTTGTATTTTTCTCACAGCCTCATGTTAGCCTTTATTTCTGGAGTGTAGTGAAGACAAGCTGCTACTGAGATTATGGGTTTCGCCCCCTAGGAGTCCCTGAAGATCATTAACCCTGAAAAACATCATAAACCGTGGTTTGTGTTAGCACCTCTTGCCATCAGTTTTTCTATAATGAACACTTGCAATCAACAGTGATGAACCTCTTTACACTATTGAAGAAATCTTGCAGACTTTAATTGACTTTCAAGAGAAACAAGTCATCAGACTTTTTTTTCCTCCTGTGTATTACAGTGGACATGACATGACAGTTAACCATCTTTAATACTGTACTGACATCCAAAGGTATTGCCATCAATGAGCCGTATCGGTTTCGATGGATGTGAAGAAAATGTAAAGAGATGGGGCAGGGGGTGGGGGGGGATGGTGTGACAAAAATGCCTTTTGTGGAGTATGAGGAAGGAGGATTATTATATGTCTAGAAATATGAAATAGTTCAATAATAATTACCAGATTTACTAATGAGGGGTATAATCTTGCTGTCATGTCTGGATCTTTGCTTTGTGATTTTTCAAATGAAGGGACTGGACTAGAGTATTCTGAAGTTTCCTTCAGCTCCAAAATTTCATTGCTATCCAGAGACATACAAACTCTAAAACTAATGTAATAGTAGAAACATCATCAAGCAAAGGGCTCTTGCACCAAGCAATTCAACATATTTAAGTCAATGTGTCAGGAAGTAAACATCAGGGATTTAACAATTTAGCTATACTTATTCTTACAGTGATAGACCACTTCTCAGAAAAATCTAGTTCCTATGAATTTGAATCATGTGAAATTGTGATTTGTGTGGTCAAAGTTGCTCAAATGTAGATAATTTAGTATGATTCTACTTAATATTACTATTTCTAGGGAATGCATACCAACATAAGCAAGCTGTTACATTTTTAAAAAAGTAATTATTTTCTGGAAAATAGAAATTTGGTAGTCAAGTCTCTAACACAGAGAGGGGTGAGATATTTTGAGATCATTAAAAAAAAATAGGTCTAATGTATATATACTGTGCCACCACAGTGTTGTGTGAAAAAAAAAAAATGGAGTTCTCATTGCTTGATGGAGGCTTTTGGGTGAGCATTAGAATTCTTTATCTAGTAGTTGTCTTTTTTTCTATATTCATTTGGATAAAGCCTTCCTTGGCATGATCTTATGCCAGAGCAATTGATCTTTGTCTCTGCAGTGATATCAACCAGAACTGGAACCTGACATTAACTGTCTTTCAAGCAATTTTTAAAGACACAGCCGACCTCTTAGCAGAGATATGCTGTGTTTATGGGTTTCAAGATTAGATATACTAACAAAGGATGGGGTTAAATTCATGAGAGAATTAGAAGTCTATTATTGGCTCCAGGACATGGGTGGCCCTTATAGCAGAGGCTCTTTCTATCAGTAGCCTGCTAGAAGCAAGGGAAGGGGAGGGGTAATGGAAGTCTGCAGTCCCACTGTTGATTTCTAAAGGCTTTATCTGGAAGCTGGCAGAAGTGGGGTATTTATTTTTTTCTGACGATGAGATGACTGGAGAAGCCGGGTAGCAGCATGAATTCATGAACGCCTATGTGTTGCTTTAGGACTCAGGCAAATTTAGGGTACATGTTATAAAAATACAAACAAAAAGTATAGTTTGTGATTTCAAACAAACAAACAAAAAGTTGGGAAAGCTCATTAAGATTTATTATAGGCCCCAAATTTTGTAGTCCCGAAGCTTAACGACAGATGGTGGTGTAACTCCACCAACATTCAATTTGACTTTGTAACATAGATTACCCTTGATTTGACTTCCGTGAAACTAGAATTTTCTCTCTTTCCTAAAATGTGTCAGGGAGGAGAGTGGTGATAGCGGAATGTCTAAGGGGAGTCTGTTTATTTGCTCATCTTCAGAAAAACTGTAGAGGACGGGGAAAAGTAGGAACCTGATAGGTGCCCGTTCTTAGGTGGAAAAGGGAACATATTTCACCTTGCATTTGAAGACTTTTGTCACAAGCTATTTGAAGTGAGTAGTACAACTTTGAAGACGGTATCTCTAGCAAGAAAAATATAATTTAATAACAACCTGCCCCTTACCCTTTCTCCCAGCCATCTTTCAAGTCAGTCAAATTTAAGTATCAGTCACAATTGACCCCAGTGAAATGGCTCTGAAGAAAACACAAAACCAAAACAAACCTGTAATTGTTAACTGAAAGTTTGGGAGAAAGTAGCCCTACGTGTATGAATAATTCTATTTTGTAACAAATGGCTACAAATTGAAGCAGTCCGCTCGGGGAAGCATGAAACCGACATTTCTGATACATGTCACTCGCGTACGTTGCTTTCCTTCATCCTGGCCTTGGTTAGTTTCAGTTGAGGTGGGTTATTTCGCGCAAGATGCGCTCGCAGAGACCATCTCAAACGAATTTATCTTTCGCCTCGACCGTCCCAGAGCAGGGGCTTGGAATTTGTTGATTTGCGGTTTCATCGTAAAAGGAACTTGCAATCAAATAAATTTTCGTGAGAGACTTCGAGGTCCAGTTGGTGAAACTCCCCAGGTACCCGGTAGCCCCATGTAACTTTCCCCTGGAACCTTTCTAAATGACTTTTGCAGCCCCACGTGCTGCAAAGGAGGCTTGAGCTGTGGCTGCGACCCTGCGCGGCGACTACAGGGACAGGATTTGGCTTTCCCCTTTTCTCTGTTAGGCAGTGTTTCGTTGCAAGGCTGCCACGATCCAGTGGGCTGACCAGTGACTTGTGCAAAAGAAAACTATTCGTTCGCTGTTTGCCCTTTCAGCGTTTTCCTCGGCTGCGGAAACCCGGTTTTCCTATTATTACACTTCAACTTTTTTTGGAGTCTGTTAGCACAGAGCGCTAAACCCCGGCCGGCTCCAGCAGCAGCTAGGCGAACAAAGCCCGCAGTGTTCCGGGCCATGCTGGGGCGGGGGTGGTGGGCGAGTTAAAGGAATTGCAAATAAATATATTTTATGACCACCCATCAACAAACTACGTGCCACCGTGGCAGCCCCTGGTAGCCGGGCTGTGTCTGCACTGTGGCCGGGGGCGGGGGCTGGGAGAGAGGCGAGCGCAGAGGGGCAGCGAGCCACTAGCCCTGGGCCTGAACTTTCACCTCTCGAACCCGGGCCCAGCCCATTGGCTGCGGGCTAGGGGCCCGCCCGGGGCAGCGGCTCTTGGCAGGACCTGCTTTCTCAACTCCCTGGGCGCCTTCCCTGCGGGAAGGGTTGGTGGCCCGGGGAATGGCAGCAGGCGAGGACAGAATGGGGCGAAGTTAAGCGGGGGCATCCGGGGGCTGCGGGCTCAGCCCCGCTTAGAAAGACGAGTGTCAAGGGGACACAGACCACTTAGAAAGAAGTGCTCCTCGGACTGAGATATCCTTTTGCACCCCTTGGCTCCTGGCTATTTGTATTCACAGGAGAGAAACGTCAGAGGCGGCGAATTTCACCAAAACGTGTCTTTGTGTACAGGAAAGAGAAAGGCTAACTAAACCCGCTCTTCTCCAAGTCTTTGGAGCGTAACCCTCTTTCTCCTCGTTGGGAACTTGAACTTCTCTTCCAAGTGGCCCGGACTCCTCTCTAATAAACCTTTCCCACTCACTTCCTCCAGACCCCTGGACAGAGAAGTAAATCGAGTCGGTGTCTGCGGGGGAGGAAGAAGAAAGGGGGAAAGTGGGACTCTGTAGACCTCTTGACTATTCTGTTACCTTTTTTCACAAATCTTGTGGAAAGACATCCTCAGCTCTCCAAGGATTTCGACACCGTTTGCTCCTTGTCTTTTGCAAAATAGTTTCAGGTTAATTCATAGAATCCGCTTTTTATGTAGGTTTGCCAATGAAGCACAGACGCAGATTACTTAACATGAAATTATCCCCAATCTTTCAGAAGGGCGAGGTAGGGCCATTTGGGTCTGGCGTTTCCTAATTTTAAAGAATGCTCTCTCCTTCTTTCCCTGCTCCCATCTTGGGGAAGAAAAAAAAAAAAAGAAAAAAGAAAAAAGATCTGGGTTATTTGTCCACTATTCAGCCTGCATTTCGAAAAAGACAGTTTTAAAAAGAGTGAGAACACAATTCATAAGCAGAGCACTTAAGGACTACCTGGAGTTTAAAAGCTCGCAGAAAGCACCGCAATTCAAAGCTCAACTCTGCCTCGTTCCTCGTGCTCCTGGCAGGGGCCGTCTTCCCACGACCAGCCCCTTGGCTTATTGACTTAATTGGTTTCACTAGAAAAGCTGACGGTGTGTTTACAGATGTGGGTGCCAGGGCTGCTTCCTCCCCGGGAGAACTGCGGGTTCTGAAGGGAAGAGTTGGTGCCAAGTGTGTGTGTGAGCTCGCGTCTGCCCTTTAGAGAAAGGGCGCGCTGCTCTTTGAGGAAAAGAAAGACTCAAAGGCAGAAGTTTAGTGCTGCTCGCCCGTCTCCCCAGCCACCCTCCCCCCTTTCTGCCACCGGAGATGTTAAAGTTGGCCGGGAAGAAGCCGGGGGCCAGGCTCTAATTCGCAATGGCCTCTCGGCTGCAGCTATTTGGAAGAAAGTTTCAGCGCCTTTCGGAACGCCACGCTTTGCCACTGATTGTCAGCTGAGCGGCGGGGCTCAGGCGGCAGCTCGCCGAGAAGGCGGCGGGTGGAGGGTCGCGCAGCCAGCGGGCAGCGGAGCGACTGGCGGGAGACGGAGGGGAGGAACCGCCTGCCGGGAGCGGGCTTGGGGAAGAGACTACACGGAGGAATCCCCCAGTCGGGTCCCGCGTCCCATCCAGGCCTGTCTGGTCCTCCCTCGGTCTCTCCCTCGTCATCCCCTTGGTCCCGCGAGGGCCAGCTGGCTGGGTCGTGCTCCACGGACGGGAGCTGGGACCCGGGTGCTGTGGAGGCTGGGCCCGCGCATCCACCGCGCCGGCGCCTTGGCTTTGAAGTGCGCGCGGAGCGGGCTGTGGCAGTTTCTTCTTTCCTTTCATTCCGGGTACTTTGGCAACCCTCAGTCACTGATAGGGCCCGTCTCGAAAGCCTCAAACCCTAAAAGTCCCAGGTCGGCGGCCCCTTCCTTTCAAGCTCCGCCCCGGCCGGCCCGCCGCCCAGCCCCACGCCGGTGACCCGGACGGAGCCACCACGAGGAAGCCCAAGAACTCCTGGGCCCAAGTGAGACAGGAGCCACGACAACAATGAAGAGTGAGAAAGACACTCGGCCTCTCTCCAGCCCAGGCCGCGGAGGCGCACACCGTGAAAAGAAAGGCCAATCAGCATTTTAACGCACGCTTGGGTCTCCCTGTCTCACTACCATGCACTTTTAACTCCCTGCCACCGAGGGCTTTGGATCCCTTCGAGGCTTTCTGCACTTCACGTGGAATCCCCTGTTTCATTTGCCAGCAGCTCCGTCTGCTGAGAGGACGTACTTTGGGGACTGCCAAGAAGCAGCAGACACAACTCGGCTTTGCCAATACAGCATACGGTTTTGTTCTCTCCTCCCTCCCCACCCCCTTCCTCGACGCGCCGTCTGGGCCGAGCGGGAGGAGGCGGAGCAGGAGGTGGGGAGAAGGGTGGGGGTGGGGGAAGATCTGGCGCAGAACAAACAAGTTCTCCAGCGAGTTGTTTACATAGCAGGTGGACCTGACGTCAGCCAGGAGGCTCCACTGCAAAGCCGAACAATATTCTGCTCCGCGTTTCCCCCTCCTTCAAAGAAGTTGGGGGACCGGGGGAGATAGGTAGATGGGGGCGACAGGCATTCTAACCGGCTGGTTCCAAACCACTTTGGGGACCAACAACAACCAACAATAACAACGCAAAGTGAAACAAAACAAACAAGTGGCCCGGCAGTACTTCAGAATCCTCCGAGGCGTCCCTTCCCCCACCCCGCCCCTCCGAGGAGAGGCGGCTCCGCGCGCAGTGTGTGTACAGTTTGCATTGCCAACAACACGCGCGCGCGCCCGGGTGCGCGCGCCCGCCAGCGCACACTCACACACATAGACACACATACAGACACACACACAGATCCGGGTGGGGGGAGCGGCAGCGCGAGACAGCGCGAGCCTCCGAGAAAGCGCGAGACACGCCGGCGCGTGCAGCTCCGCGGCGGCCGCTGCGCCCCGGCTCGAGCCCCGCGCCACCCGCAGCCCGCCCGCGAGCGCCCGTCCCGGTTATTTATGCGGCGGCCGCGTCTGCTGGCTGCGGCTTCCTCCGGCCCCCCCCAGGGCGCGCCCCCCACTCGTGGCAGCAGCTGCCGGGACTCGCTCGTGGGTGTGTTGTTTGGGGGCTTCTGCCTCGGCGCCGCGGGTGCCACCTCCCGGGACGCTGCCCAGGCGTCCCAGGTCGCGGTAAGTTTCTTCGCCCTCACTCTGGCGCGCTGCACCTCCGCACCCCACCCCGTCCCAGCCACCTCCACGCCGGGCCGGGCTGCGACTTTACTCTACCGCGCGCTCCTCCCGCGGCGGCGGCGGCGGCTGCGGCGGCGGCGGCGGCTGCAAAGTTTAGCCCCAGCCGCTGCGCTTGGTGCGGCGGGGCGGGTGTGACATGTGTCAAATTTTGGCTCCGCGTCGGGGTCGCCTTCCGGACCTAACATCACCACTTGTTGTTCCTTTTCATTTTGCATTGTGATGGGGGAAGGGAGAATCGACAGAGGGGAGATTGCCTTTGGCTCACGTTTAATTTTTAGTTTTGAATATGCAAAATTTTTCCTCGTCCAGAGAGACCGCGGCTGGAGGAAAATGTGTGTCGAAACACCAGATGTGTGTTTGTTTACTCTTTTATTTTTATTGTTTGTTGTCTCTTCCTTCCCCTCCCTTCCCCCCTTCCCCCTGGGAGGAGAAACAACAGTAAAAACATCTGGCGGTTGGAAGCACACTATTGATCCAACTGCTGACCTTTATTTACTCAATTGGGCAAGTGCATGCTGCTCGTCCGTCTCTAAGTTAGGCGCTTCAGCGTTCATTTAAGAAGTACTTTTCTGGGAACTGGAGGCGGAGAGGGGACACAACTGTTTCTCCAGTAAAGAAACTCCTGGCCCCTAGTGATGCTTCGGGATAATGGTGCATCTTGACTGCTGCCCCCATCACGCTCTTTCCCCTGTCCACAGCACGACCCGCTTCACCCGGGATCTGTCCTAGTCTTACTTTTACTCTGCTTGGAAAGGTCTCCTCACTCTGGGCGTAGGTTTAGGGTGAACTCGCGCCTCCCGGTTCTTTAGGGAGGGAATGTGGGAGGGGCGCGGGCACCTTGCGGAGAAAGGGAGGGCTTCTCGCTTGGTTTTTACCTGTAAGTCGGTGGAGGCCCCTGGCGAGCGGAGGGCAGTCGGTAGCTGGGGGTTGGCTTTAACCCGGGCAGAGCTCGTGTCCCGACGGCCCTTCGCGCTCGCCGCGGCTCACGTGCGGCGGCGGCTGCACGGCAGGACCCACTGGGTGGCCGGGCGCGCCGCCCGCGTGCCTCCCGCGCGCGTCTCCCCGCCCTGCAGGCCAGGACGCGCCCCGACACCCCGACCTCTGGGCGAGCGTCGTTGTGGACCCTCGCTTGTTGAGGGCGTTTGGGCCCGTCTAGAGCAGGGAGGAGAAGTTGCCCTACTATCCTCAGACTCTGAGATCTGTTAGGTAAGTCTCTCAGGGCACCTGGCGCGTGGGGTGACACCGATTAGGAGGGACCAGAGGGTAAAGACACGTGCGAGCCTGGGGCTTTTGAGAGCGCAACCGGTGCAAGTTTTGCATAGGGACGACTCCAGGGAGGCCGAACTGGACACTGGCTCCTCAGACTCCGGAATCCCCAAGGAACGAGACCCCATCTGTGTATTTGTTTATTCGGCTTTTTAACCAACAGATTTAAACCACTTAATGGACAGCTGCTATCTGTAATGCTTATTCCCCCCCCACCCCCACCCCCCCATTTTCTCTCACCACATGTTGCAGTCCAGTCAGTTTCTTGGTCTTGAGGATTATTCCTCGAGTACTGTTTGCTCCCAGGTGGGCTGGCATTCCGGACGTGGCCTGGGTGAGTGCTGAGAACTGGCCGGAGGGAAAAAGGGTGTGAGAGACCTGTGGGAGTGTGTAAGATGTGTACATATATAGTCATCATGGATTCAGAAGTGCTTAAAGAGCTACCTCCGCAACATGCCCAGAGTCTATTTGGAAGAATAATTAAGTAGTAGCAGGTAAGCCGAGGGGAGAAAGTGACGCCCTGGTGGCAAGTAGCTGAAGTGGACGTTTTCCAACTGGAAGTATTTGGAGAGATTAACTTTTAGAAAACAAAAGTTTGCCTGGAAGGCACCTCTTTGCATGCTCTCCTAACTCAAATAGTTTGGTTAGGCAGCCGCGGAGACAGGAGGGGTGTGTTTAATAGCAAGTCTATGTCACAGGTCAACACTGAAGCCAAGATGAGCTTTTAGATATTCTCCTCTTCAGTCTTGCATCGTGCGGTACCTTGGGAAATGTTTTATGTTGTCAAGGGGCCTGTTTATCTTTTCTGTCACTATGAGTTATGGATAAGTATATTCTCGGTGTACTGGAATTTTAAAATGTAGTGTTTGTTTAATACTGTTAATTTACAGTTTGGATTTATTTGTGTATACCATTAATAAAGTGGGTATAAAGTTATGTATATGATGATCATTAGGGTCCTAAGATTTCATTTTAGTTTAGAAGCTTTTTAAAAGTCATTTTTTCTTTCCTTCTTTCCTTCCCCTCTCCCATCCTCCCAGTTTTGTTACTTAAGGAGACCCAGGTTCAGTCCTTGTTCAATTCAGTACTTCCTTAAGAACCCAACTATTTCATTGTTACCCAAAACTGAGTGGAATAAGTGTTTAATTGTGATTGAGTTACTAACTTTTAAAGAGGAGACTGGAAACCTGATGATACATCACTGTAGGTAAGTGAGGGAGGACACTCCATTTTAAAAGATCATCCAAAAGTTCACGTTTCAGTACAAGAATGCAAGAATTTTTAAGAGTATTTTCTTTATAATTCAATTTAAGGAGTGCAGTACATGCTTTCTTTTTATATACAGATAACTAAAATGTTACAATTGCACTACAGTGGATATAGAATAATCAAAAGAAATTATATACAAATAACAATTATGAACTATTCTTAACTGTTTTTCAAAATTCCTCAACTTACATTTTGAGATTTAGAGTGATGGACATTTTAGAATTGAATATTGTTTTCATAGAGTTCATACTCTGGAGTGGAAAGAGACCTTTAATCACATTATGACATGACTAGATTTATTAATGGTTGTATCTAAGTAAACTGTCATTGAAGTTTTATTTATTTGCACTGGTGATAGTACAGTGGTTTTGCTTTTACAAATAAAATAAAATAAATCCTTGTAATATTCTAGAAACCTAAATAGGGGGAAATTGTTGTATGTGGAACACTGTAAAAATAGGGAAAAAGGTGAACATTAAATTTACAGATAACTTGTAATGAGAAGTTCTGTTCCTTTTGTACAAGCAAAAATTTAAAAACACAAACCAATTCTCTTTGTAGAGCTATTAGAATTATACTTTATGAAAGTATATTTAAATATGTGAAAATATCTTCATGGTTTGACTGAGACTCATAGGGCACATAACAGTATAATGAACATAGCCAGACAAATTTACCAGACATTTTTATTTCAAGAGAAAATGTGAGGGATACGGAGCTCAATTACATAAAGGGCATATTATTTGTGATATTTTTAAGGATTTATAGCTGGCTGTGCCTCATCACCCTTGTCTATTTCTGTGTTGATAGTCTCATGTTAGATCAGCTATTAGTTGTAATACTGATAGAAAACTGAATGATGGAAGTGGTCACGTATTTTCTACCTCTCTAAATTAAATCAGAAAGAAGCCATTGACTTGTAAGAGAATGTCACTGAGAAGTTCTCTTGACATCATTGTTGCTAGACAAAATTGCAAACCACCACTGAATTCAGAAATAATAACAATTTCATTGCAATTACTGAATACTAATTCTTGGCACACTCACACTGTTTTTTTTTTTTTTTTTCCCCTTTAACTTTGTGGTAGATGGAAGTACTCTTAGTGATAAATGAATGGATCCAAAATGTTCTAACCAGTGCCCAGATTCACACTGCCCTTTAAATAAAGAAAGCCTGTTTCTTAAATTAGGCCCAGTGAGAGCTTAAGGTTTACATAGACTTTTCAAAGTAACCTTACTTATGTACCCCCTAATTCGTGGAGTTCTAACAAACTTGATCAGACCCAACCCAAAATGATAACTGCTTATTTTCTTAAGGGTCTGCAAAAGCAATACAGGTGCTTACAACTTGCCTTAAACATACTCCAGTATTTACGATCCACAGATAATCTAGTGCCTAATTCAAATGTTATATGCCATAGTTTAGTTCTATTTTTTCTTTAGATGACATAAATATTTTCCTAGATCCAACTGTGTATTTCTTAATATACTTGGTTTCCAGTCCTATAACTTCCATAGTCTGTATAAAGTACTTTAAGTTCTTAGGTCTTGTTTTTTTCCCCCATGTGGCTTGAGTCATTTTCATTGATTTTTCTATGGAGTTGTTCCAGAAATTTAGCATCTTCATTTGTTTTTCAGAACTTCCAGGTGGACCCCATTACTGTGTTTTTCAGTGCCCTAACTAAGTATAGTTTGGGGAGTTGTCTAAAAGTACCATTACTTTTTTTTTAAGTCCCACATTGTTTATGTGAAAATTCATTACTATTGAATTACATAAATACTCATATGGTAGAATATTTTTTTCCTGTAGAATATTCTTTCCTTGTAGGTATTCTTATGTATTAAAATAAATGGGCATTTACTTCCACTTGCTGATTTACTTTTGTCTTGTCATTACCTCTGATGTATTTTTATATATATTCTTTTGCTCTGCTCAGTGTATTGATCCATCCCCCACCCCCAAATTTCTAGACAAAACAAAAAAGGGAATAACGTTGGTGAAATATAAAGAAATATTGTGACTAATTAAGAGGTTAGTGTTAGAACATTGAGATATTGGGGGGAGGTCCTTAAAGAAGATTTAGATTCATAATGTTCCAACACTATTCATATTAAAGTGAAAAGTAAACCTATATATATGTGGTGACTTATTTTCAGTATTTACTAAAACTGTTTTTTCTCTAAATAGATGCTTCAGCAGTTCGGGGTTTTCTCAAATGCGGCATTGTTAAGAATTGGCCTAATTCTTAGGAGAATAATGTTAACTTTGTAATTGGAGTGACTAGGAATTTGTGTTTATCTATACAGGTTTTTGCCAGGCAGCTAAATTAAGAGTATCATAGCTCAAAAATGACCTATAATGGTATCACCCCTGTTTCACTTTGAACCCTAATACTTTTTCATTTTGTAATTGTTAACTTTGCTTACTTCTTACTGTATTTCTTCACCTGTCAACTTGCTTTCTATGAACAACTGAAATTCTAAATTACACTTGCTTATATAATTTTATCTACAATTTTATTTAAAATGCATTTTCTCTGTAAATTATCTATGAAGGGCCAGGTTTAGCCTTTTAAATTCCTTGATATTTGAAATATGTGTTCTTGGACCTGTACTCTACCAATATAAGTCTGTTCCCCATTCAGTTGTATACCTCCCTCTTCCTTCAATCCACCAAGGACTTCTAGAATATACCTTCCCATTATATTGATAAATATGTCTTCATTCCTGTCTCTATGGCAAATTATTTTTATTAGCAAAGGCAAATAAAATTTAAATGTTGTAAAAGTATATGGCTGTGAAGCAAATGAATCCCCAGGGGTTTAAAAGCTCTCAGCAGTTTTAGTTTATTAATGTTGCTTAATTTCTCTTGATTTCTATCTTGGAAGGCTTAAAATATACTATGTGGAGGATAATGTTGATTTAAAATTTATTTAAGTTTTTAGTGTTTCTTTTTAAAGATCTATCTAACATAAGCCTAAAAGATTTATGCCATGAGAATGTTACACTTTTTTTTTTTAAAGGAAGTTAAGGAAATTTACTTTGAGTTCCTCAAATAAAGCATACTACTAGAAATAGTGTAAAGTTTTTCTGGTATTCATTTCTTTCTTAACTTTTATAATGGCATTTTCTGTCAAAGTTTTTTGTATTATTTTAGTTTTGTATCATTTTGGTAGACATACACAGCTACAGCCATCATTTTACAACTTTATCTCAATTTAAGAAAAAACAAACTTTCTTAAAGTGAATTTTAGGGGGTAAGAAAAAAAATCAGCAGTAGACATATTTCAGAGAAAGCATTTATAAAATTTCTCACTGGCAGATAGCGAGGAGAAACTTATAGTACACTAATCCAAATAGCTTAACATCTTAGCATATGTAGACTGTCATAAAATCATCTCATTTAAAAAAAAAAGATCCCCAACATCTTTAAGGACTATTCCTCACCATTACTTCACCCAAAGTTATGTTCCAGGATTTAGTTGATCTATATCTGTATGCCTGTAGCTAACTCTTCACTTCCTTTTTTGTCGTCCCCCCCCCCCCGCCCCTTTCTGAGTCTGCCTTTAGTTTAGGTAAGTGCCTCCCCTCATCCCCCAAGCTCGTTTTATACATCTAGTTAGTACCACCACTGGTACCAATCTGATCAGGTAGACCATCATCTCCTACCTGAGTTGTTGGCAGTAGCTATTTATTTATCTCCCTTCTTCTCTCTCTAGGCAACACAGTCCGTTCTCCACACAGCAGAGTGATCTTTTAAAAATATGTGATTATGTCACTCTTTTCTATAAACCGTCCAATAGCTTATGTCCCTGAGAATAAAAGACAAAGACCTTACATAAGTCCATGTTATTTGACCCCTGTTACCTATCTGACATTCTTTCCTAACATTTTCCTCTTATTCAGTCAACTCTAGACATACTGGCTTCCTTGATATTTCTCAAAACAGGATAAGCTGATTCCCACCACAGATTTTTTTCTGTGTTCTCTGTCTGAAATGCTCTACACTCAGATATCTTCATGAATTTCATGTCTCTGCTCAAACATACCCTTTTTAGAGAAGCCTTCTCTGACTGTCATATATAAAATAACAAATACTCATTGGTCATGCGTTGTCACCTTTACCCAACATTAATTTTCCCCACAGCACCATCATCAGCTGACATTTTAAAAAGTTGTTTATTTATCACGTTTTCCTGATGAGAAAGTGTATTGCAGGGAGCCAAGGATTTTGTGCGTTCACCGTTCTAATCCAATGTGTAGAACAGTGCTTGGCACTGGGTAGCAGCTATAAAACTAAATATTGAATGAAAGAATGGATGAGTTGTCAGAGGGCCAAGAAATTACTTCTGTCTATATCATTAACTCACTTTTTGTGTAGCTGCAATTACTTTTCACCTTCCTTTTTCCTTTTCACTTATTTTATACCATGTCACATTTGGTAAACCATGTTCACTACTGTATTGACCAAGACATGGCTCCCCTCTCAGGTGGATACACTTCAAGTTCAATATTTTCTATCTTTATTTTATTCTGATCTGAGAAACAATAGTATACTTAGCTTTCGAAACGTGTGAATGGATGTTTTTCTTTCTGGGCAACAACAAATGCTCAATAGTTGAGTGCTTCCATGTGATAATACTTAGGACAGTCCAAATGACGTTTCATCATATATTTCATAACCACATCTTAATATGAATAATATAAATAATGTCTATAGGTATTTCTAATGGCTACGTTATGGACACAACATTGGCATACCAAGTATTTCTGAGATTGTCTGTGGGGAAGAATAGGAGGAAATGGGTTAAGCCAAGGTCTCTTCTGAAAACCTTTAGATTTAGATGGCTTTCCTCTCTGTGTTGGCACACACACCATAAGTTTACAACTTCTCTTTTGCCTCATTCTTTCAGTATCTACACTTAAACAGAGCAGATTGAGTACTTATGAGTTTTGGAAGGTCCATCTCTCCATAGTTAAAATCTCACTTTTGAGCTTGCCCGAATTGCTTTTGGACATCTATAACTAAGGTATGAATAAGTGATACAGCTCTCCATAAAACATCATACAGATTCACAGATTCTTTTGCTTTTTAAGTTTTTATTTAAATTCCACTTAGTTAACATACAGTATAGTAGTAGTTTCAGGTGTACTGTATCACTGTAGTCAATACTTCCATTCAGCCCCCAATGCTCCTCACAAGTATACTCCATAATCCCCATTGATTTTTTTCTTCCAAACCTAATGCTCTATAGATCTCCTTCCCACATATTATGTCCATGTTTGGAATATGCAGTAACTCATTCAGCAATTTTATTTGAAATACCTTGAGAATAGAGAAAGGCATTTATCATCTTTTCTATTGATGTTAAAGGAGGAGGTCCTCTTTGCCTCTTCTCATTTTTCTTTTTCTCTCTTCCTTCCTCCAGACTGAATTATGAAACCTTTCTACATCATTCTGATATTTTATTATACCATCAGTGAATATGTAGCCCTCGGAAAACTGTGAAGCTAGGCAAAGTGGGCTTTTGTTACATGATTACCCCAGTTTCCCCTTTAAAAAAAATTACTAACTTCTCCTCCTCTTCTCCTGCTCCTTAGACACCCAGTGCCCTCCATGCTGCCATTTGGCTACTCCAAGTTCCAATCCTTTCCTTGTCTTGAGAAGGACATTTTGTATTAAAGTACTTCTTTAGTAATAATGCATTTTAGAATGCGAATGAAGATAGATCCTTCTGGAAAGTATAATTATTACCACAGCTAGTAAAATAGCTGCTTGGTTTACTATGCAGAGTTCCATGGTAAGTGCCAGGAGACCTGCATTCTGGTACTTGGTCTGTCTGTAACTGTTGTGTGATGGTGGGTGGGTTAGTTCCTCCAAAATGAAAAGGAGCATGAATTAGTTTTTAGGTTACTTTCAACTCAAATCTTTTTTGAAATATGTAGAATCAAATTTGAAGCCATGAACATGTTTTGTCTTTACTACCATAAACACACACATAAGAATGAATGGAAGAAAACGACCACTTCCTAAAATAAAAACAATTAAAACTAATTAAAACTAACAACAATTACCACACGTAACTTTGCTTATGAAGCTCAGGGGGGCTCAGTTAAAATTTAAGAGTAATTTTTTTCTACTATTGTAGCGCATTGGGCATTTTCACACTGCTTCCCCCCATCTCCGTCGGGAATGGAGCCTCCTCTTGTTTAACCAGAAAGCTCACACAGCAGAGAAGGCAGAGTGCATGTGAGGGTGATCATGTTTGGGTTAAGAAGAATAAATAACCACCTGGCGTTCTCTCCCCTGAGGTGCGTCATTAACTTTCCCCAATATTAATTTCTTCACAATTTTGTCTGGTCCTGTGCTCATTCATATATTTAGCTCGAAGTGTCACCAGTCCAGAAATAAGATGTGGAGTTGGATAAGCTGTTTGATAAACTTTGTCTTTTAAAATTAGAGCTCCCCTTTTTGATGGACTTCACACACACAGACATACATTTTTAGAACCCACATAAAATGTCGGGCTGCCACATGGTCCAGCCTATGCATTGTGCGGCATTAAAGGAAACACAACTCCCAGCTGTAGGAATACTACATGTCTTTGCTGTAGTTTGGCTTAAAGGGAGTGACACGGTTTTATACAGTGTGCCACATAGGAAGTTTTGCCCCAAATCTCTTGAGGCGTCTTTCTTCTTCTCCTGGGCACTGCTAAAAAGTTTTTAGAGCCTCATCTAGATCATTCCTCTATTGCTTTGCTGCCCCATCCCCCAGTTGTGCAGCACATACATCATATCAACTATACACACCCCGTGGAGTGTGCCATCCAATGCAAAGTGTGGTCCCTTTCTTTATTCGGGCTGCTTTTCTTGTGGCGATCAAGGTTTGTCTTTATGCAGACGAACAAGGAGAACAGCAACAAAGCATTCTTCTCTGAATGTAAAGGATTATAAATTGTGGTAGGTTTTAGCTGTGATGTAAGCTTGCAGACGTTCCCATTTCAATTCTACCTTGTCATATGTTACTGAGAATGCATATTCCTGTAACTAAAAATATAATTCATTGGACGGCTTGACTTTGTGTTGTCCCACATACCATAATTTTAAATCTATAATTTTGATCAATTTGTAATATTTCTTTCTTTCTGGAAAAGTATGCTTTTAAGTCAAGTTCTAATTCTTTGCTGTTTTGTAATTTTTAAGAATGTCAAACTATCCCACGCCCTACATGTCTGTTGCTCCTACCGTTCCACAAACAGAAGAAAGGCAATGTCATTTGTTATGTCTATTGGTATTTGATTTTACAAATCTATTCTCTTTGGTATCCTTCTGATTGTATCGTGAAAATATGTTGTTTCCACTAGGCTGCAACAGTGCCAGATTCTAAAATATGACTAAGTACATGCTTACTCATATTTCTGTATTAAAAGGAACATTGTTGTTACAAGTTTTGTTTTTATTTTGAGAGACAACTTGTTTTTCTGACTATATAAGATCAAATTTTAAGTGCAGATGTACAATGAAAGAGAATATATGGTAACAAGCTATGAATACATAACTAACAAAAATATTTAATGTTTATTTTCTTATTTCTAGGATTATGTTTCTTATGAGAGTATATTTAAGAGATGGAATGTGGATGAATAATTTTACTTTTACATGTGAACTCTTCATTGGAAGTAAAAATGTATTTGATTGTTTTTAAAAACCTATTTGGCTATACATTTGACATTTCACTGTAAAAATAAAGTATTGGTGGGACACCTGCATGGCTCAGTTGGCTGAATGTCCAACTCTTGATTTCGGCTCAGGTCACGATCTCATTGTTGGTGGGTTTGAGCCCCGCATTGGGTTCTGTGCTGATAGTGCAGAGCCTGCTCGGGATTCTCTCTCTCCTTCTCTCTCTCTGCCCTTCCCCCACTCGTGTGCTCTCTCTCTCTCTCTCTCTCTCTTTCTCAAATTAATGAAATAAAATTTTAAAAAATAATAAGATATTGGTTATCATACTGTAGAAATGATTCTGGTAATTTTTTCTCCTTTTATTGTGTCTTATTAATGACACACTATTTTAATTATCTTTATAAAATTATTTTAAGCTCTTTAGTTTCTATTTTTAGTTAAAGATAATTTACGTATGGCAAAATTAACCCCTTTTTAGTGTAAAGTTCTGTATATTTTAACAAAATCATGTTACAAAATTTTTCCATATGGTTTTTTGTCACCCTTTTTTCCTCATCTTCCAGGCCCTGGTAACCATTGATCTGTTTTCTGTCCCTATAGTTTTGTTCTCTCAAGTCTGCTTTTTTTTTTTTTTAAGGCAAATTTTACACTGTATAAATTTATGGTGTCTAGTGTGTTACTTTGATATGTTTATATATCATAACATGATTGCCATTGTAGTGACATTTATCACATTACATAACTGTAGTGCCACATTGCTGTCTATATCCCATATACATTAGATCTCTATGACTTGTTTATAAGCAAGTTGCAAGTTTGTACCCTTAAGTGACATTAATCTTAATCCCTAACACCCCATCCCAGAGTAACCACCATTTTAGTTGGTGTTTTATAAGTGTGACTTTTTCAGATTGTATGTAAGAATCAGTACTTGTCTTTGACTTATCTCACTTAGCATAATGTGCTCAGGGTCCACCCATGCTGTCACAAGTGGCAAGATACCCTCCTCTCCTATGGCTGAATAATATTACATTGTATACATATACCACATTCAAGTCTATCTTATAAATAGAATCATACAGTGTGTAGCCTTTGAGTTAGGCTTCTTTCACTTTAATTGTATGCATAATGCATATATGCACATATAATACCTTGGTCTTGCATATAGACCAAGGTATCATTGGTATAGACCATTATATCATATGAATAATGCATATGAGATTCATTTATATTGTTGTGGTGTATCTTGTTTGCCTTTGCAATAATGCAGTTGCTTGTTCCTGTCATAATTTTTTCTGAGTTTAGAATTCTCTCATTTTTCATTCAAATATATTTTTATTTATTTTTTTAATTACATTTTTATATAGCCTCAGATTTTATTTTGCCTTATAAGTTGGCATGGCTTATAAGTAAGAGACTTCACTGGGAGGTCATTTCTAAAAATTAATTTTGGGGTCTTTACCATAGTTCTCTTCCCTCATTCCTGCTCCCACCCCCAGTCTCTCTTGCTTTCAAACTTGCTTTCCTTGTTTCCACAGGAGTTCACTGGTCATGTCTTTTCACTCCTTGTCATCTGTTTGATTGGAAGATCTAAGATCCATTCAGGTAGCTAGTTCTTAAAGAAGAAAGAAGTTTGTCATCAGTTGTTTCATAATGTTTTGTCATTTATTCATTCACTTGTTTATTCCTCAGTTACTAATCATCCACCAATTTCTGCAAATGGCAAAAGAAGTAAGAAGAATCTAAGAATCCTAGAAATAAAAAGATCCTTTCAGATCATGAAATTCATTTTCCATTCTCCCTTCCAAGTCAGATGGGAGACGGGGCTAGGGTTTACTCTCCAGGAACCTCTGTCAAATTGCCAATGGACTGTAGTGTATGGAAAGGGAACAATCAAAGAGGTAAATCAGAGAGGCAGGTTGGGTGCTAAGAACAAATTGTCAGTTTGAAGGGGCTAGCTGGGCTGAAATGGAACAGAAACCAGGGAGTGAAAGACAGGAGTGAAAATAGACAAGAAGCCTGGAGTAGCTTCCTGTGCAGTGGCTTTTTTTCAGACAAGAAGTGAGCAGTGAAAAGACATCTGAATGTGAAGGAGGTAGTCCCCAAGGCCATAAACCTGGCAAGTGGCTTTCAAAAACTTCCACGAATGAAAAGTTTGTTATCTTTACATCCAAGATTTGAAAAACTTTAATTGTTAAAAAGTTTTTCCTTACGTTGAATTGTGATCAGTTAGCCATTGTTTCCAGCTCTACCCTTTGGATTTACACAGAGTATTTCACGTTGATAACTTTGTAGATGTCTGAAAGTTTTCATTTCTAATAAATCTTTCCTTTCTTAGGCTAAAGAAGTCAAGTTTCTTCTGTTATACCTTATATAATATTTGGATGTATTTCATTCCTCACAGTTCTGATAACTCTCCTCTGGGTATGCTTCTGTTTGCCAAAGTTTTCCTTTAAAATGTACCCAGAGCTAAATGCCAAACCAAGAGTGTTGCCTGACCAACATAGAACACATTGAAAATTTGTCTCCATTTTTTTCCTCCAATCTAATAGCGATTCATTTTTTTTTAGTCATGTTACATTGTTACTAAATTTTTAATTAATTTTAGATAAGTTGCATGAATATACAATTTGAAGAGTTTATTTTAAAAATAGGATTTATATGTCTTTTAAATTCTTTGTTTCTTTCTTTGTTTCTTTGTTTCTTTCTTTGTTTCTTTGTTTCTTTCTTTCTTTCTTTTGGAGAGAGGAAGAGCACAAGTAGGGGAGAAGGGCGGGGGGTGGGGGAGAGAGAGAGAGAGAGAGAGAGAGAGAGAGAGAGGGAATCTTAAGCAGGCTGCACACGGAGCCTGATGCGGGGCTCGATTCTATGACCCTAGAATCATGACCTGAGTGGAAATCAAGAGTTGGACGCTCAACGGACTGAGCCACCCAGGCACCCTTTAAATTCTTCTTTTATAGTTCAGTTATTCAACATGTCAGGCTCTAAAAAAAAATTCCTGATTCTATTATATTTGTTAGTAATTGTGTCATTCATAATCTTGATTAATACATTTTATAGCTCTATTCAATTATTATAAAAATATTGATCAGAACAGGGTTAAGAATGGAACCTTTACTAAAGTTAGTGAATGTGGAGTCTTTCACTTGTCATTGATCCTTCGGATGTGATTATTTACCCACCTATATACATTTGAAATTAATCATAATAATGGCTAGCATTCTTTGAGCAGTTAGTTTCAATAAGCATTCTCTAATCAGTTTGTATGCATTAATTCATTTAATCTTCATGATACTTCTATAAGGAGGTACTGTTATTTTCCCATTTTACAAATGGGAAAGCTGAGTTGTGGAGGATATGAAATTTTATTCTATTTGCAGGTTAACAAATTAGCCAGCCAGTGCTTTATAGATGCTTGTGGAAGACACACAACTTTGGGGTCAGAGACAGAGCTTTATTACCTCTGGTACAGTCAGCAGTGTGAGTTTTTTGTTTTTTGTTTTGGTTCTTTGTCCCCCTGCCCCACTCCGTCCCACAGGAGTTCTGTAGAGTGGCTCAGATTCATGCTGCACACTTGGTGAGTTGTATCACCCATGAGGAATGCCAAGTTTAGGAACCCAGATCTTTTATAATGGGCTGTAAGTAAACTTTTCTTTTGTTCCATAGGGAGATACTATTTCTGTCTTCAAAGGCTATTTGCTATACAAACATTTGTGGAAAGACAGTCCAGCACAAAAACTGCCAGTGCCTTTGCTCACAAAACATGCAGACACTTCAGAGACCCATGAAATTTGCCTCTTATCCCAGATATTAAGAAATTTCCCCAAAGTTACACAAATAGTAAGTGGACTTACCCCAAGTTGGCCATGAGAGACTTTTCTCTATATTTTTCTTGGTCCAGCTATTATACAGCTAATGCATTTCTTTGATTCACTCATACAGTAGCGTGTCAGAAAAGGAAACAAGGTTTGGCATGGCTTATTTTTAACAAATCCATGGCAGGTTTTTTTTAAAAAAATTTAAGTGCTCACAAACCATCTGTTTAGTAACCTGTTCTAGTTTTGTTGGGGAATAATGTCAAGATCACTGATCTTCATTTTCTAGAATCCTTTTACCTTAAAAAAATAAAACAGTATTTGCCCCTCTTAGGTGCTATGTCCTCTCTCCTGTTATTTGTAACTCTTTCAAGGTTATCAGCTATCATTCTGTTATAACATTTACTTTTTAATACCCTGAGATTGTAATCCGTTGGTCATGTATATATGAACTTATTTACAGTGACTCATTGTTCTCTTATTAATTCCTGAACTTTGATTCTTTATTAATCATATTTGATTTTCCATTTTAGGTTTCAACACATTCCTTTTTGGTGGAGAATGTAAAAACCACCTAAGATTCATCTCAGTTATATGATAGTATACCACTGTCATCAGACAGTAGGCTCATGTCTTCTTTAACATTTTTTCCAGTATCTAAATAAGATCATGAAGTGTTCTTAGATTTTTTGAGGGTTTGGAGGGGGTTGCTTCAGCCCATTTCAAGTATTTATTAAAGCTTTGAGTCATGTTTCTGGACTGTTCCTTGCTATGGTAATATTACTTATGAGGTCAAATAATGCCTGTGTAACTCTGATTTTTTAGCTATTTTCTAATTTTTTTCCCTCTTTTTAGTGCCTTCTCAGGCTGACTGTAGGGCCATAAGTGCACTTTCAGTAATTCATAATTTCAGTAGATATTTATCCCAAGCCGTTTCTTATTTGCCAAGCTGTCATATATATTAGGAGCTGGCAAATTTTTTCTGTAAAAGACTAGAGAGTAAATATAAGTTCAGTGGGCCATAGGTCTCTGCCGCAGTCGTTCAACTCTCCCATTGTAGTATACAATGAACAATATGAACAATATTGAACAATATTGTTATGAACAATATTGAGCAATATTGTTATGAACAATAAGAATGTGGCTGTGTGACAGTAAGGTTTGTTTATATACACTAAAGTTTGCATTTTCATGTTTCATATTTCATATCATTTTCATATTTCACAAAATATTCTTTTGATTTTTATTCAACCATTTGAAACTGTAAAAAACCATTCTTACCTAACAGACTATCCAAAATCAGGTTCTGAGTCACATTTAGCCTATCGACTATATTTTGCTACACACACAGACACATACACACACACAGTTATTCATATAAATATAGACTTATCGTTTTTACTTCCGTTACAAAAGTCCATGCCACATTTATTCACTGGCTTGGAATTATGACCTTAAAATTGACATGGACTTCTAAGAGTTCTGTGACAAAATCTTTCATGATAGTTCTTCCCTTTTCATTGCTATTAAGGTCAAAGTAGTAATTTTCCTCATTGCTTTTTAAGCCTTCAGAGAGAAGAAATTATTTGTATGTCAGTAATTTATTAGGTGCTCAATATTGTCATTATTAGTATCACAGTATAAATCTAGATAATAAAGTACAGTGACCAGCCAAGTCATCAAAGGGTCTAGGTAGTGAACCAAGAATGTCTTTCACATTTTTCAGAGGTCAGGGCAAAACAAAGATGTCAGGAAGGTTCCGAGACAGGTAGAAGAGTCATGAATCATGAAGAATCACAACTAGTAGAGGCAACTTTAGTTTGAGACAAAGCTTTGGCACAACCAGAACCTTTTCTATACACTGGTAAGTGAGGATATGGGCAGACCAAACGCGAGGATACAGTTAGATGTAGAGTGATGTAGATTAGATTACAGATTAGATGTAGAGTGAAGTCTTTGGCTGGAGTGGCAAATTTGAAAACTGGTCACATCAGTGCCCTCCATCAGTCAGATGACTGTTTAACTAGGTTTGCTCCTGTGTCTTTGCGTAAAGAGGATTTCCTACTATATTTACTTATGGTGACCCTGTAGCTAGGTTTTTCTGCTTATGTGTTCTGGCATTTCTTTATTTGTATTTTTTAAGTTAACTAAAGCTAATCTTGCAGAGTCTGTCTTGGGGAGTGCTTCTGTTCTTATTTTTGGTGTAAACTTTGTAGATTACATAGTTTCAGTTGGAGGAGATGAGAAGATGGATGAAAAGACTAAGAATGAGGAATAGTTCTTTTCCTTGATGTTCTTTCTTCCTTGCTATGGGCAAGTCCACAAATCTCAGTAGCTAGTAGACTGCCAGAATCTTTTTTTTTTTTTTCCTTCAGAATACACATCTCTCTTTTTGACAGGAGGCCTGATTTGAGGTAACATTTGTTGCTTTATCATATGAAAGAGTTGTGTATTGAACAACATCATTTCTTTATTTTTTTTCTTGGAATTTTAATACTTTTTTGTTTCCACTGTTCACTGTTTTTTTTGAATAAGCAGTTTGTGATTTTTGATGCCCACCTAACTCAAAATACCCTTTCCTCCTAACATTTCCCTGTGACCTCATCTTGAATTCTCCTTGTTTTCTGTAACCTAAAGGTACTTATGTGAACTCTTTTCTTACCATTTTAAGGCATAGAGAACATTCCTCTGTCTCATGATACTGTATTTCCTTGAGAAATATTTTAGTTCAGAATTATATGAATGTTATATTTCTGAGTATTAAAAATTTTTGGTTTGCTGGCCTAGGTGGTTGCCATCATCTTGAATGAGAGCCCTTTTGAAAAGAATGTACTGCTTTACCAAAGTCATCATCAGAATCACTTTCAGAAGAGAGAGGTTTCAAATAAAGCAAGAAAAATACAGGCAAATCTCTTTTAGAGTTAAGACAACAATAAGTGAAATATTTATGAGCCAGGGCTTGGCTGTAAGAGAAAATACAGACAAGCCTGTGGTTTCATTACATTACTTACAGGATTTGTGTGACCTAAAAAAAACCGGAAAGTGCAAAAAGACCTAATGCAGCCAGGTATGGGGGCTGCTGGGATATGCATCGCTAATGAACTATTCTGGTCTTCCTCAGAGAGTGAGGTGTTCTTTTGATGTTTTTTGAAAATGTTAATTGCGAATGATGAAATACAACTGGAGGAAAAAAATACTGTTCGATGACATAGATGATATAAATTTAAGACAACTTGAGTTAAAAAAACTATTAATATGTATATTTGTAGACTCTATTTCTGTAAATAAAGAGCTATACTGATATTTGTGGCTTTTAATCCCATTTTCAACAAAACGTTTAGTCATTTTGACTAGTTCTTAATTTAAATTTCAGTAAGTGGTGGTAAAAGTTAAAGTAAGTTTAGAGTGTTTTTGAATGTGGCAGTTGAATGCTCCTCTGGCAAGTACCTAGGTAAAGTAGGACACACCAAGCTAAGTACATTATTAGTTGAGGAAATTGTCTTTACTGCTAGAAGATAGAAACATTTATTCAAATAGAGATGTAATATGTTTGCACGTGGTAAGTTTATAAAATGTTTTAGATGAAGCTGTTGCGGATGTATAAATGTATAAGTAAGTGAAACATTCGTTTGAGATAATTTTGCTGGTTATAAGAATTATTTGGGGAAAGCTGTTAAAATGCTTATTTGCAGGTCTGACATGAATTACTCTGACTCAGTAGTCTGGAGAGGGGTTGGGGTTAGGAGTCTGCATTTTTAGAAAATATCGTACATGATTTAAATAAGGTGGTATGAAGACCATGCTTTTGGAAACAGTGGAGTAAAATATTACATGGCATTTCTAAAGCATTTGTGGGGGGGATATAGGGAATCAAAATGAAACCCAAACTCTACTGGTCATCAGAAATAAAATTGTGACTTAGAATATAAAATATATAACTATTCCTATGAGAGTACATTAATAATCTCTAAAGATCTAATGAAGAGTTTTACTTCTGGTATTTTTCTTGATCCAGTGAGCATTTTGAATTACTATTACTCATCTGAAAACAAAACTACAATGTCACATCCGGAAAACAAATTGTAGGAAGGAGAGAATACTATTAACTTCCTGTAAAGACAGAGACAAAGAAGTTCGGGGGGGAGGGCGGGGGGAAGAGAGAGAGTAAGAGAGAGAGAAAGATATAGGTAGAAGTAGTTGTGTTGGGTACGCATTTAAAGCCTGGGATGTTGGTCAAGTTGTGTGTAAGTTGCTTCCGTGACATTTCAGTTGCAGTAAGGTTTGCTTTTGCTTCATTGAGCTCAACTTATGCATTATCAAAGTGGTTGGCTTAAAATTACAGAAAATAAAATGAAGATTATCTAAAGAATTTCAGTAAGTCTTTTTCAGTCAAATGTATTTGAAGCGTAGTAAGCCATCCACAGTTTGTCAGTTGGCTATTTGGAATTGGGAGTAATAATTCTCACAGAAAGAGAATATTCTAAACATTGATTAATTTACAATGGGAAAATTGATAGGAAATTGTGTTCTAATACTGTCTTGAATACAGAGAATTGATTTAGCTTATTTATTTTAAATGCTTGTGGTTTGTACAGCCTAGTTCAAGAAACTCTTCCCAGCCAGCTCTGGGATGTATTTTGTTTTGCAAATTCTCCACCTCCTCAGAGAAGGTCTTAATCACCTGGTTTCTTTCTGAACCTAGTTCCTCCAGCCTCCCTCAGGAAATGGGTCTTCTCATACAGTTGACAGAGAGAAAGAATTTGTAATTTGAGGTACAGCTTTGGGTTTGGGGGTGAGCTAGACACCCCAAAGTTCTAATTGTATAGGATGGCTGATGAAGAAGGTAGAAAAGGAAATAAAGGAGGAAGGAAATGGAAAAAGGACTATCTTACCTTTGGGCTAGCAGTAAGCGTGCTGCCTGCATAGTCTTGGGGTCACAGTTGTAGCGGGGGAAAGTGGTTTGGTCACAGACCCTATCTTCAGCAGACAGCTAGCTGGAGTGCTTGGGCAGTGCAGGGATCAAGAGCCAGAACCAGTTGGTTAATAATCCTCACTCTAAGAGCACAAACTCTCTTAACCAGCC
Source organism: Panthera uncia (assembly GCF_023721935.1). NCBI lineage: Eukaryota > Metazoa > Chordata > Mammalia > Carnivora > Felidae > Panthera > Panthera uncia. The sequence continues at coordinate 127,483,753 of NC_064816.1, forward strand.
AGAACAAAGCCAAACAAAAGGCCTGGGAAACAAAAGTGAGTCTGCTAATCTTTTTATTGCTGAATTCAGATACTTACCCAAAGTTCTGTAATGACCTGACGATGGACACGTGAATAGCAGTACTAGCATTTCATATTTGTGAAACATTTTATAGCTAATAAGGCTCTTATATTATCTAATTGGATCGTTAAACTAATTCTGTAAGATAATTAAGGCAGATATTATATTACAAGATCTCTGTAGATGAGGAAATACTAGCAATTATTATTTACCCAAGGTTATATAGCTACTATATAGTGAAGCCAAGAGTGAGTCATCTCCCTCTCCCTAGACTACTGCTCTTTCCTCTGTGTATACCACATTTCTTCTCATGGATTGGGCATCTGAATCTTCAGAATACCTCTTAGATGTTAACTGCCTGGAGGGCAAAGGCAATGTCTTCTATTCCTTTTGTAGTTCTTTGTAGCATGAGTGCACACAGTGGAGGCCCAGCAGGAATATTTGTCAACTAAGATGTGGGTTTGACATCATGGCAAGAGGAGGGCTTGGCATTAGACAGACGGAGAGCAAATCCTAGGCTCAGCCCCATGCTGGCTGTGTGATCTTGGGCAAATTATCTGATCTCTGAACCTAAATTTTTCATTGTAAAATATGGATGAAAATTCTGTTACTTGTATGAACTAAAAATATTTTTAAAGATCCCCACACAGCAGCTGCCAGATAGTAGATGCCTTCTCTTCAGTGTTTAGCACTGATCTTATTTATGACTGCCTTTTTTTCCTAGCTCCTCCTTCCACTTTTTTTTTCCTTGAAAGAATATTTTGTTTGTCAGCTATACTTTGTATGTTTTTCATCTTAAACAGTGCTAGGGTGCCTGGGTGGCTCAGTCGATTAAGCATTCAACTGACTATTGATCTCAGCTCAGGTCATGATCTCATGGCTCATGAGTTCAAGCCCTGGGTCGTTGTCAGCGTGGAGCCTGCTTGGGATTCTCTCTCTCTCTCTCTCTCTCTCTCTGCCCCTCCCCTGCTCATGTTCTCTCTCTCTCAAAATAAATATACTTAAAAAAAAAACGGTGCCAAGGTTTAGGATTGGGGCAACCCTTTCTGCTAAAAGAGCATCCCTCATATCTGCCCCTGTGAATTTTGAGGAACTGGAAGAAAGGAAAGTATGCAATTTACCAGAAGCAAATATATTATGTTCCTCATTTTCTTGCCCCCTTTGGTCAGGCAGTTAAGTTCAAAACAGCTGATGTAGGAATATTCTTGAGAGGAAAATCTGACTTTGTGGATGTGCTCAGAAGTCAGATATTATCTCTGCCTGAATCAGTATATCCTTGGAAGCTTGAAACCTGAAACTTACAAATTAATTTTGAATTTTGTTTGTGGTATTTGCAAGTGAGGTTACAATGGTTTATTCATGAAGTTCTCTGAAGCTATTAGATGTGGCAAAAGTAGATGTCCATTGTATTTTAAGATTGTCTCAGTTTTATATTATTTTTTATATTTATCAAAGCCTTAGACCTTATTGAGTGGCTTTTAAACATGTCTTTAGATTAATAAATTCATCACTCCATTGAAGTCTCATTTTCTGGAGGAATATGTTTTGTAAGCAATATTATACAATAAATTTAAAAGATTCATCCTTTCCAGGTATAATTTTGACTCCCTGTTAGTATTTTTCTTGTATTCCATTGATGAATTTGGATAAAGCTATTTCCATATAATTAAATCTGGTATGTTAGGTAATTTCTTTTGCAGGGTTGCTGCTCTCCTGTTCCGGGAAGCTCGTCCTGGGCCTGGGAATTTTCTCTAAACTTGGCCTGGTTTTAAATTTAGGAAGCTAATTTTCCTGGTTCTGAAATGGAGTAATTTTCTATTTTTGTGATAAGTCTAGTTAATTACCACTTTTTATTGGCAATGGAATCTTCTCCTTTGCATCTAATGGTCCAGATCATTGTATTCTATGATGTGAGCTCTTCACAGCATGCTGCTGTGGCCCTCTAATACACAAGCCTCTATATTCTGTCAGCTGTCATTTTACATGCACACAGAGGAAATTAGTTGGAAAATATTGGACTTTCTGGGTTTCAGGCAGTAAGGAAGCACTAGGAAGAGTGTTTGGAAGATACTTCATACTCATATGTCTTCTGTCTCCTTCAGTGCTAGGAAAATATGTTGGATAATTTAGTCAAAGAAGCACAATCCCTTTTCCCATTTGTCTGGAAATAATTATTTAGAGGCGATATGTGCTCAGTGGAAGAAAGGTTTGGCAAGTAGTACATATTCTTTAGCTCGTTGATGTTGGGAGCATGTGTTAGTGATCCTCTAATAAAAAACACATGCTCAAAAAGTGGTTACTGTGTGTGTGTAGTAACTATTCTTAAACAATATCGTGTCATGGGAGGGGCTTCATTTCGAGTGGGAATAATGGATCAATTTAAAACCAAAGAACATAGTTTGGAATGGTGTTTTTTAATATCTAATCCAGCCCTAAAATATCTATTCATAAAATATGGAAGGTTGGGAATCCATTGTACATACTTAGAGGTCATCGTCAGTAAAATTCTAAAGTAGGTAAATGGTGAAATTAGTGTTAATTAATTTAAATGTGGATTTAGCAAATAGAGAAAGATAAAAATAAAACTACTTAGACACAGCCACATCACCTGATAAAAATGTCAACATATTTTGCCACTTCTTTAAAGTTTTTTTCCACATACTTACCATGTTTACTTACTGGACCAAAAAAAAAAAAGTGTGAACCCGGTTGAATGTTCAATAAAAGTTCAGAATTATAATGTTTATTTTTGCGACCTCATCTCTTTTTTGTTACCTTTAGGGTTGGTCTCCTTAGACTTAATTGACTTGACTTTATAAAGTATTACTTAACTACAATTTAGACAAGAATTTTTATTTCAGGACCAAGACCAGTGTCTGGCACAAAGTGTGGTGAAGTTCTGAATGCAGGTAAACTTGTTTGTTCTTCTCTGCTTGGAGTCTGCTCTCCTCTAAAAGCAGCCATTTATGACTTTAGTGCTTCAGTTTTTTTGCTTTGGTTAATACTTTTATTGGCAAGATAATATGATTTATTTCAAGTTTTAAGAACTAGTTTTTGTATTCAGCGTAACATTCTTCTTCCAGCCATTAGACCTGATTATTCTTTTGGTTTATATCTTAGAATTAAGGTGTATAGGATTGTATCGAAATGCAGATTATTCAAGTGTATTTTTAAACGTAAGAATTAGAGAGGTGCCTGGGTGGCTCAGTCGGTTAAGCATCTGACCTCAGCTCAGGTCATGACCTCACAGTTCATGGGTTCAAGACCTGCATCTAGGCTCTGTGCTGACAGCTCAGAGCCTGGAACCTGCTTCAAATTCTGTGTCTCCTTCTCTCTGTCTCTGCCCCTCCCCGACTTGCATTCTGTCTCTCTCTCTCTCTCTCTCTCTCTCTCTCTCTCTCTCTCTCAAAAACAAACGTTTAAAAAAAATTAAAAAAAAATTAGAATGTGTATTTAAGGTAGTCTCTATACACAGGATTTTATCAATACTATTAATTTAGCAACATTAATCATCATAATATTCTTTAATTTCCTAGTTTTACATCATAAATTTATCTATTAAGGTTATATTTTAAAATTGTTTTGTTGAAAAGTTACAATTTATCAGCAGACCTGTGTTATTTAGAAATTAACTTCTATATATCTAAATACCTATATTAGTTTAAAGATATTTTATTTCATTGGTAAATATAATCTTGTTAAAACTAGGTTATGTACAATGATGAACTGTATCTAGTAATATTTGTCTCCCTTGTTTTTGGGGAAAACAAATAGACCTGCACATTTAACATATGAAGCACTCACAAGATTATAATTTAATAAAACAATAAACAAGAGAATACCAAAACTTTAGAGATTTTACTTGATTTTTTTGAGGAAATAAGCACTTTTTTTTCCTCATCCTAATTGAAAACTGTGACCCAGTGGTTTAAACCCCAAACAGGTGCCAAAACTTTTGTTGTCCTTCAATTTTGTTTACTCAGTAAAATCGAGACATTCCAAAAACATAGTGAATATGTTGCTGTGTGATATTTGTTGACTTTATTAATCTATTTTAAAATAAGCTCATTATTTCCTAGTATAGTTTAAATTATATCTATGTCATTGATAAAAGTGGGGACAATTTCTTTAATCAGTTATATTTTTTATTCTAGTATCATTTATTATGTACATAGATGTCGTTAAGGTCATACATTCTATCTCATTGTCATATTTGTAATAATATAAATCAAAATAACAATATAAGTATTTGTAGAGCATGATTGCAATCATAAATGAGAATGCATTATGTCAAAATGCAAAGAATAAGTTTTGAAAGTTTGTCTTTCTACAGAATTGAGGCTGCCTGAACAGACTTTACATTGATTTTATGAAAGAGCAAGTAGATGAGTCATCTAAATTTTGTAACTTTAGGAAATCAAGAGCTCTGTTAGTCACTATAGAATTTGAAAATGCTGTATGATTTAAATGTTAACCTTAAGTCTTAAATGTAAATCAACACATTTATTCACACCTTAGCTCTTCTCTTACAGTTTGTTTTTCCTAAAAATGATTAAAGGAAAAATTCTCTGAAATCCTGTTTTTTTCAAACAAGGTGTATGTAATTTATTTGTTAACTGTTAAATATCCGTCAGAATAGTTATGGTCTTAATTTCATCTGAATGGAAATCTCATATTTTAAGATAGAGATCTCTTTTATTTCCATGAGAGCTTTAAGAATTTAGGATTTGAGCATTTGCTGTGACATATGGTGCATTTTCTGTCCTATTTTGTATACCAGCCCATTAAGAAGAGAAAGTGAAGTAAGTAATCTAAAAATAACTCTGCTGTTGGCCTAATTTAACAAACAAAAAAAAAGTCTTCTGTGCATAAGTAAAGTTCTACATTTTGTCTCCCCTGGTGGAAAATCTCTGAAGCATTTTGCCACCTATTCACAGAACAACATCTTGTTTGGCATCATAATCACAGCCAGAAGGGCTCTCTTGACTTTTTTATAGTTATGTGTGCTATCCCTAGTCATAGTGCAAATCTTATGTGTCCAAAGAGACCCACCTTACCTGTTCAGCCACCCTCAAGTCACATGTACACACACCTTTTCCCAAAACACATTGATTTTCACAAAAACTTACAGTCTAAAATTGAATTTGAACTGGTGTTTTTAAAAAAGTCAATGAGATTAAAAAGTACAGATAAAAATCACAAGATGTATAGTCATGTCTTTAAAAGTTAATTTTTTTCCTATTCAACTCATCTTCGTCTTATCATAGGACATCTGAAAAATAGTAACATCTTGCAAGATGAAACAAGTTTAATGAATTTCTTTCTCCTTTACCCTTTCTTTGGTGATTTTTGCTCTTTTGTTTATATTATTGTTCTTTAGCTTAACATTTTTATACTTCTCAGCATCTTCTTGTCTTGCTCTTTGGTGTACTTAGTGTAGAAACCAGAAGATAATGGTCTTCTTTCTAACTTTAAGATTCTAGACATTTTGGACCCTTGTATGATAATACATTCAATATTGACTAGAGACACAAAGTATCTCAATAACATGAGTATGGGACATCAACAGTGGAATGATGCATTTTCTCATGGTGGGGGAAGTAATTGGCACTAATGTTTTTAAAGGCTTTTGCACTTAAATTTAAAGGAATTTTTATTCCTTCCATGAGAGCTTTAAGAATTTAGGAGTGAGCATTTGCTGTGGCATATGGTGCATTTTAAATTTTAAAATACTTTTGAATCCTAGATAAGCATTCATTCACTGATATGTTGGACTAGTATGAGCTTAGAACATCCATAAAGGATATTTTAGCCCTTAAAAAGATAAGATATGGGGCAGATAGGAAGGAAACTTTGTTAAAGAATAACATGCTTCAAGTATTAGAAGGATTGGAAGAAGAGGTAATAGCCCCATTAGGAGCTGCTATCGTAGACTGTTAAGTTAATGGCCTGCAATGAATCACCCCTTCCAGTATCCACACCCTTCCATAGTAACTCTGGTGTGTGTGTGTGTGTGTGTGTGTGTGTGTGTGTGTGTGCGCGCGCACCTGTGACTGACCTTGACCAGTGGGACTTAAGCAAATGTGATGCAAGTAGAGAGTTGCTAAGTGCTTGCACATTGGAGCTTGCCTTCTTGGAATGCTGCTGTCACCATAGGAAGAAACCTGGTCCAGTCTCTGGGAAGATGAAAGACCACATGGGGAGATCTGGACAGTTCCAGGCCCAGCTGGCTCAAGTGAGTTCTGCCCCCAGTTGCCCTACCAGGTGAATGGAGCTATGGAGCTGCCTGAGCGAGCCCATACCCCATCAGTGTAATAGCCACACTGCTAACTCACAGAATTATGATAAATAATAAATTGTTTTTTAAGCCACTAAACTGGGGGTTGTTATGAAGCAGTTGTTAAAGGATTCAGGAGCTTCTCCAGATGCATGATGCAGTACAGAAAAGCTAACACAATGAGAGACAACTACTAAAACCGAAGACATAGAGACCTATGGTTAAGCTCCTGTTTTGCCTCTGAGATTCCTGGTAGTTAAAGTGGAATGTAGTTAGTTACAGAATATCCATTTTGAAAAAGAGGGAAGAATAGCATTCTTCAGAAAAGGGAATGTCATTTCGTGGACTAAATTCTAAGAGATTTCTCATGTCAGGCCTTACATGGGAGTAATGAGTAATAGAGAGGGCTGTATCCTTGCCAACATTCCAGCAACAGATTTTTCTGAAGGATCCTCTTATGTCTGTTTCTGTAAAACCCAAAGATATATTATTAAAGCACAACTCTGAGCTTGATTGTGTGAGGGACTAAGACGTACAGTACTCTTCCTTATTTCAGCGTTCCATAGTTACCTGTGAGACTTTATTTTCATTTCAGTTAAATCCTTTGAAACAACTACAAATTTATGTTATTAATCCCTAACTTCTCCCTTGTGCTATAGATAAATGCCTCCAACAATGCACTGTGCATCTCTTGCTGAATATTCTTTCTTCTTTGATTTTTTTGGTTGGAATGTAAGGTAATGCTTTATTTCCAGGAGGTTAATTGTGTTCTTCCTAGCTCTGCATTGCCTTCTAGTTATTGATGTTCAGCTCCCAGAAAGAACCCAGTACTAATGGTTGGTGGTCTCGAGTCTGTTTGCCTGAAAATACTGCAGTCATAGAATTCTAAAATTTTGACTTGTATTAGAGTATAAAAGACTGAAAATAGTAACCAAATAGAAAGACAAATCATGGAAGAAGAACCGAAATAAAAGTGAATTGTGTTCTCTACTTTTAGCAATTGAAAATTTATAAATTTTGTGTGAAACAGAAGATAACATAACACTTGTTTTGTTTTGAATCACTGAATATTGTCACTTTACTTTTTAAATATTACCACATTCACTCTAATTTTCCCTGTCTCCAGGACCACTATCAGAGTCTAAGACACTTTCAACTCTTGCTTGAACTAATGCAGTAGTCTCTTAAAATATGTATTAACTATACATATTTCTGGTATGTTTTTTTTCCTATTTTATCATTTCCCCCCTTGCTGTATCAGTGCCTGTCAGAGTGCAGGCACGTGGTAGTTACTTAATACATATTTGTTGAACGAATGGATTGGTTCTTCACGGACACTTTTATACTTTGTTGGCAGGTGCTCTGGCATAGTAGCCAGAATGATGTTTAGAAAACACTTATTTTCATACCATCCCTTTGGTTATAATAGCCCCTCATTTCTCTTAGGGGAATGACCCAAATTCTGTTCATTGCGTGTTTTGGAGTTAAGAATTTTAAAATACACACAGTGGATAGTTTGAGAAGTTAACAAGTAGCACCATTGGAGCAAACCCAGATGCCATTTGCAGAGTGAGCCTTACGGCCTTGGGAGAGGGAATAGGTCTGTGGGTTGGCTTTGTCCCTGGGTGCATAAGTTCCTTGGAGAGCCACCCAGGACTGGACCAGTGAATCTACTGGGGAACCAGAGTGGCAGAAAAAGCAGTTACAAGGAGGAAAACTGACATGCTTTTTGGCTTATGATGACTTTCTTTACTTTTAGCCCTTTTCTGGACTTGCTTTTTGCTGGCCATAATAAATACAGGTTACATAAAATAAATGACCAAGGGAAAAGAAATTTAGGATGATTCTAATATTATTAAAATCAGAATTTGAATTAAAAAATTGAAAACATTTAAGACATTCAAATTGAAGCTCTAAAGAAATTGAATGTGATAGCCATAAACGAGAATGGTAGGGCAAGAAAAGATGAGACTACAATGCCAGAAAATAAAGGTAAGAGTGAAAAGTTACAAGAATAAGTGTGTGATGCTTAAACAATTGAAGCTAAAAAGGGAGACAAGAGAATAGAATATAAAATAAGCAAAAATAATAGTAAAGCATATGAGATTAAAATTTTAAAATGTATAAGCTAATTATGATTAAGTATTCATTTGGAAGAAGAGTGAGTGGAGGTGATGTGAGGAAGTTTGAGGAGGGGTTGTCTTTACAGCTTCTCCAAAAGCTTTAGGCCTTTTGCCTTTGATTCCTCAAGGGCTCTCAGCCTTTCACACTCTACATATTCTGAGTGTCAAGTCTCCATCTAAGATGATCTTCTGGAGAATACCTGGAAGTTGGGACTTCCACCCCCCCTTTCAGTTGTTTTTATTACATGCACTTGGAGAAGATCACAGCAGCCACAGCAAGGGCCTGCATCCAAATAACGCTTCCCTAAACCAGGCAGGTGAAAATAATTTTATAGTCTCCAGGGAAAATTTTAACTTTGGTTTTACACATATATTGTACTTTGGGGCATTTCCCCTATATTACCTTGTTGATTATCCTAGAATTATAATAATGCTGTATGAATGTTTACACCATGAGACTTTTATTATTCCCACTGAGAGGGATCTAAATCATCTTTCACTTCTATTTTGAAGTTTGGGAATCTGAGGCCCTGATAATTTAAGATATTTTAGCCTGATATTTATTAGTCAAGCTGAGATTAAAACCAGAACCTTTTGATTATCAGTGTAGTTCTTTTCTTACCATAGCCTGTTACCATATTTCCACTTACTATTTCTTAACTTCACAGTGGTTGAATGTTTTGTAACATTTATGAATGAGAATGGCAAAAAAGAATGTGAAGTCTTAATAGAAACTGTGCTCTCATTCCAGATTATGAATGAATTAATAGAGAATTTATGCCACTCATACTGTCCTTATGCATAATTTCTTATTCTCTGTGAAATTTGTCATCATTAAAGCATGATTTTCAAAATGGGAAAAATTAATGGTTTTCAGAATGACTGAAGATAGAAAAAGTATGTGATAAAGCTAAGAATAGACAGGTATAGTAAATGACTGGTTATATATCAACCTAGAATTCCTTTGACTACTCCTCTCTTTACCCAGTCAGAATCAAGCTTTGAAAAGATCTTGACAAGCGCAGAAGTTAACATATTATTTCACTGCACCGTAAGTATGGTTATCGAGGTTTGCATGGGATGGTTGAGGAAGACAGAGAAGGTCCAGCTGCCTCAGAATGGGGGAATGGGGAGGGGAGAGGTTTCCCAGAGGAGAATTCTGGATTGTTATGGGCAGTTTGACTCAGGTACAAAGGTTAGAGATGAAGGTTGTTTTGCTCTTTAGAGTAGATATTCTCAAAGTAGTTGGCCACCTTCTGATGAACAAGGAGAGTCTGTTTTAGAAACAAATTGATCCTTGAATACAAGTTCGTGTTTTCGTTCTCACAAGTGAAAAAAAAAAACAAAAAACCATGCTTAGGTTTCTACTTCTGTGAACAATTAAGAGCTACTTACTTGACACCCTAACTTATTAAGGCTTACTAAAAGATAGCATTCATTAACAAACTCCAGCTAATTATGGGAGTCTACTAAGGATTCTAAATATTCTATTAGAAGTCAGAGTGCTACAAAATACTTGGTAAGTTGTAGCTCCAACTGGTCATGCTCTAAGAACAGGTGTCCGAAATTACCAACATTTTCTTACAAAATGTTTTGTTATCAGTGTATAGGCAAGACATCTTAAATTGGTCATAACTTTAAAATGCTGCTGCTTGGGGCACTAGGGTGGCTCCCTTGGTTAAGTGTCTTACTTCGGCTCAGGTCATGATCTCATGGTTTGTGGGTTTGAGCCCCGCATCAGGCTCTGTACTGATAGCTCAGAACCTGGAGCCTGCTTAATACTCTCTCTCTCTCTCAAAAATAAATAAACACTAAGAAAAAACACGGAAGTTACTTAAAAAGTAAATGCTGCTGTTTTACATGTGAATTATAAAGGATTTAGATTCATCATAATTTTTTTTTCAGGATCGTACCCTTTGCTTAATACATTTTGTAATTCGTATTTGTATCAGTAGTATTTTTGACTCCTGCATGTAAGAATGAAGCCTCAATCAGCATCATTTTCATCAGACCTTCTCAAATATTGGCATGAATAAGAATCACCCAGAGTTCTTATTACAAAACGGTGTCCTGGGCCCACCCCTAGAAATTCTAATTCAGTAGGTGTGTGTGGGGCCTGATAAATTAACTTTTCTAACAAGCTCCCAGGTGATGCTGATGCTGCTGATCTTCCAACCACACTTTGAAAAGAATGGATCTGAACAGATTCTTGCTAAAGCAGACATGTAGGAAACCCGTGCATATATTCCTGTATAATGGCATCTCCTGTCATTTAGTCTTTTTCAACGGGGAGGTAAGCAAACATAAGTGGGGATGAATAGGTGGTGGGCAGCAGAGTCTCAGAGCAAATTTTGGCCACTTTCGTAACTTGCTTTAAAAGAAAAATTGAGAGCCTCTGGTTTTGAACTAGTTCAAATTGATCAATGAGATTCAAACCTCACATACCAGAAGAACGGAGGGGATAGATGTGGCTTGATTTGCCTGATTATCTAGGGTTTTGTATATTGTACTCAATAATTTGCACTTATCCCAAGGGTGGTAATAAACCATTGAAGCACTGGAACTGGGGGGACGACATGATCAAAGTTATGAAAACAAGAATATAGTAAGAAGAGAAGTGGAAACCATAGTTTTAAAGCCGTGACATTCATATAGGTGAAATAAAAATAAAGGACCTGACCTCAATGAGTAGTGGTGAGGATGATAAACAGATTGGAGAGATAGATATTAAGGAGGTGACAATAATGATTATAATAGCAGCTAAAATTTATTATGCACTCACTGTGGTTATGGCTGATCACTCTTCAAAGCACTTTACATATATGAATTAATTTAGTGCTTACAGCAGCCTTATGATGAAAATGTGGACATACTTTGTGCAGTTTTTTGCACTTTGCATACACTGCTCTTTTTTTTAAAACAATAGCTTTGTGGCAACCCTGTGTCGAACAAGTCTATCGGTGCCATTTTTCTAATAGCATCTGCTCACTTTGTGTCTCTGTGTCACATTTTTGTGATATTTGCGATGTTACAAACGTTTTTATTATTATTTGTTGCGATGATCTGATCTGTGATCAGTCATCTTGAATGTTACTGTTGTAATTGTTTTGGGGATGCCACAAACTATACCAGCCATGACATTCTCTTAAGCCAAAGCCTAAGCCAGAACACATCCCTAACTGCAGTTCTGTGAAGACTGAGAGAGGTGAGGAAGCTGCAGAAGAAAAGTTGGAAGCTGGCAGAGGTTGGCTTGTGAGGTTTAAGGAACGAAGCTGTCTCTATCACATAAGAGTACTAGGTGAAGCAGCAGGTGCTGATGTAGAAGAACTTGTTTGTAAACAAGTTCTCCAGGGGATCTAACTAAAGTCATTAATGGGGGTGGCTGTACTAAAAAACAGAGTTTCATTATACTGGAAGAAGATGCCATCTAGGACTTTCGTAGTTATAGAGGAGAAGTCAATTCCTGGCTTCAAAGTTTCAAAGGACAGGCTGAATCTCTTGATAGGGGCTAATGCAGCTGGTGACTTTAAGTTGAAGCCCATGTGTATTTACCACTCTGAAAATCCTAGGGCTCTCACAATTATGCTAAATCTACTCTGTCTGTGCTCTGTAAATGGCAGAACAAAGGCTAGATGAGAGCACATCTGTTTACAACATGGTTTAATGAATATTTAAGCCCACTGTTGAGACCCACTGCTTAGAAACAAGGATACTTTTCAAATTATTATTGCTCACTGACAATGCATCTGGTCACCCAAGAGCTCTGATGGAGATGTACTATGTGATTAATGTTTCCATGCCTACTAATGCAACATCCATTGTCTTTCCTTTGGATCAAGGAATGATTTCTACTTTCAAGTCTTGTTCTTTAATAAATATATTTCATAAGGCTGTAACTGTCAGACATAGCGATTCCTTTGATGGATCTGGGCAAAGTAAATTGAAAACCTTTTGGAAAGGATTCACCATTCTAGATGCCTTTAAGAACATTCATGATTCATGGGAAGAGGTCAAAATATCAACATTAGGAGTTTGGAAGAGGTTGATTCCAACACTCATGAATGACTTTGAGGGGTTCAAGACAAGGGATGAAGTAACTACAGATGTGGGGGAAATGGCAAGGGAACTAGAATGAGAAGTGGAGCCAGAAGATGTGACTGAATTGCTGCAATCTTGTGATAACACTTTAATGGATGAGGAGTTGCTTCTCATAGATGAGCAAAGAAAGTGGTTTCTCGGAAGGGATCTGCTCTTGGGGAAGATGCAGTGAAGATTGTTGAAATGACAAGAGATTTAGAATGTTACACAAACATAGTTGTTAAAGCAGTGGCAGGGTTCAAGAGGATTGACCCCATTTTTTGAAAGAAGTTCTGTGGGTAAAAGGGTATCAAATAGCATCAAACCCTACAGAGAAACTGTTCATGAAAGAGTCAGTCTATGTGGCAAAGCTAACTGTTGTCCTATTTTAAAAACTTGCCACGACCACCCCAACCTTGAGCAACCACCATCCTGATCAAGCAGCCATCAACATCAGGGCAAGACCCCCCCCCCCCCACCAGCAAAAAGGTTATGAGTCACTGGAAGTGCAAATGATGGTTAGCATTTTGTTAATGATAAGGCATTGTTAAGCTATGTACATTGTTTTTCTTAGACACAATGCCATTGCACATTTAGTAGACTATAGCATACTGTAAATATAACTTTTATATGCACTGGGAAAACAAGCAATTTATTTGACTTACTTTATTGTGATGATTCACTTTATTGCAGTGGTCTGGAACCAAATCCACAGTAGCTCTGAGGTATGCCTGTATTATTTTGATTTCAGTTTTGTTTCATAGATGAGGAAGCTAAGTAACAGAGAGGCTAAGTTACTTGTCCAAGACCACACAGCTGGCAAGGGCCGAGCAAGAATTTAGACCCTAGCAGTTTGGCTTAGAGCCCAATTCTTAAACCCATGGTCCATTTCATGGAATGTGACGGTCAGTTGGCTGATAGATACGAGGGAGAAGGAGGAATGTAGGATTCTGGCAGATTTGTAGCCATTTCTGGTCTAGGCACTGGAATAGGAAAATTAGGAGGTGAAGCGTGTTTGGAGTGTGATGAAATAAAAATGTGAAGGGGGAGACTGACTCAGTTTTGGATGTTTGAAATTTGAGGAGTTTGTAGGAAATCCAAGTGAAAATATCTAGTAGGCAGTGAGTATATAGATCCTGACTATAAAAATCTAAATGTAAAATCAAAAAACATGGTGGCTAGGTTAGTGTGTGGAGAGTGTTGTGAAATGGTTAAATCATATCTGTAGTACCATATTCAGTTGTCAGTGTTACATTTTAACTGAAACTAAAATATATCTAGGGAAAACCATAGTTTGAAAGAATTGAGAAACAAGGTCGTAAGAAAGGCAAGGGGGTGCCTGGGTGACTCAGTCCATTAAGCGTCCAGCTTTGGCTCAGGTCATGCTCTTGCGGTCTGTGAGTTCAAGCCCCACGTGGGGCTCTGTGCTGACAACTCAGAGCCCAGAACCTCCTTCAGATTCTTGTGTCTCCCTCTCTCTCTGCCCCTCCCCTGCTCACGCTGTGTCTGTCTCTCAAAAAATAAACATTAAAAAAATTTAAAAAAAAAGATTGGGCAAGGAACTGCTGGCTTATTTAGTGCAGAATTCAGGAAACAGGGAGGTTTGTTGGTGCACAATGTTTTAAAGAATAGTTACATAGAATAGGAATTTATTTTATGTAGCCTCAGTAGTCAGAATAGGACCAAACAGATACAAGTTGTTGAAATGTAGATGTCCAAAATGGGAAAGGATTGTCCAATGGGTTAGTGCCTACCAGATATTGAAATACCAATTGGAGTGTCATGTAAAAGGGGTATTGTACAGCTAATTCTTACTTAGCATGGATTACTGAGTCCATCAGACTTGACAGCAATGTAATGAAATAATTTAGGTTGTTTTTTAATTTGATTATAAATTATCAACTTTTGTTATTTAGAGGTCTTTTCTGAGTTTTTCTTCATAAAATTTGAATTTGAAGTAAGCCATTTTCCTAGGCATCAAATACGTAAGTCGTTATCATGTAACATGAGAGTTGCTGGAAATTTGTAAAGGATTTTCTGTAAATACCAGTCCACCTCTCATGATAGTTTTAGTTGTTTTAGCAGAATTCAGTTATTTAGTTGCAGAAATTATTTACCATATCAGTGATTGCAAATAAGGTGGCAGAGTTTTTAATTGCACTTAGAGAAAAATGTCAAAATAAAGTGTAGTTTCTCATTACTGGATTTATAATCTTCGTATCTACTTTTTTTCTTGGCCACTGGGAGTTTTGTTACCAGCAATGAAATACAACCCTCATGCTGTACTGTGTAGGATAGATACTGTAAATTTCTGGTCTTGCGTTTCCATTGATCTGGATTGCCATATGGGAATCCTATTCAGCTGATCTTTATTTCCTGAGTCAGAAATTCCGTTTTACCATCTTTGGGGCTTTCAGCAGCTATTCTCAGTGGGCTGTCAGGTATTGCACATGAAAGAGAAGGTTCAAAGGCATAGAAAGAAGGTTCAGGGCTGAAATGTTTACACTGCATTTTAAAAATTTTTACAAACATTTTCTAAGCTGATGGATCAGCATGAAAGCTTAGCAGATCTAAGACTTTTTATATGGTATAGTATAGGTACCATTTGAATACACATAATTTTTAAGGAGTCGTATGGTAGTCATCAGTTGTAGATTTGTTACAGAAATAACTCATTCGTTCATGATTTTTCCTGTAAGCACAACTAACAACATTGTGATTAATGTTGTAAGTTTCTTGATTTTTTTCTACAAGTTTTTTTTATGTCTTATTATTCTGCTTTATTTTGCATCTGACAATTAGCATTGAACTGAGGGAAACTACAGTTTACAGTAGAGTAAGAAATTAACAACTTACCTATATTTTTTATAATAAAAAGATTTTCTGAGGCTTTGCCACTTTTTGTGTTATCAACTACATATGTTACATAGTAACCAAAATAATGATTTTTTTAAAAAGGTGATAGAAGTATAAATATGGAAAAGCCAACTCTAAGTTTATCACTTACTTAATAAAATGTATCGAGAAGATCCCTTATCATAATAGACTGATTTATAGCATAGTGTTTTTAATGTGTCAGTAGCTTGTTTAAACATAATCTGATTCTCTGTGAGTAGTTACGTATCACACATTTGTTCATTAGTAGTTATGTATCACACATTTGTGTTAGATAGACAACTTTGCTACTTCTCTCGGCTTCGTGTATAAACAAAACATTCAGTATGGAGTATAAAAGTTTGGTGAAGGTCTTGTGTTTATCATTAAGTACAGAAATGTTTGTAGAATGTTTTTAAAAACACTGTAAACTATTTGAGTTTTCTACTATACAGAGCATTTTCTTATTAAATAGATTTTTGACATTACGTTAAGCTATAACAGAATGCCTGCTTCTGGGAAATTTATATACATTGAAAAGCTTTTTAAGAAGATGAAATTGGTCTTCTGTTTGGAATTACAGGAGAATTTACAGAGTGAGCATACATGCTTAGCAACTGATGTATCAATTTTTTTTTATTTGATTTTACTTTTATGGGCTTCTCTTCCATTTTTATCCAACGTGTGTGTGTGTGTGTGTGTGTGTGTGTGTTTGTAAAATTTGTGTAATGTACACATATCTTCTAACCATAGCCAGAGTAGGTATTTTTTTAAATTTCCCAGTTTTGTTGAGAAATAATTAATAGACATTGCAAGTTTAGGCACACAGCATGATTGTTTGATACATATAATATGAAATGATTACTACCATAGGTTCAGTTAACATCTGTCTTCTTGGATAAATACGATGAAAAGGAAAGAAAGGAAAAAGGAAAATGCCTTATCCTTGTGATGAGTTAATTTTTGTGAGTGGTCTAAGATACAGGTCCAGTTTCATTTTTTTATATGTGAACATTCAACTATTCCAGCACCATTTAATGAAAAGACTGTCTTTCTATTGAGTATTTTGGCTCCTTTGTGAAATATTAGTTGACTGTGTATGCTTGGGTTTATTTCTGGGCTCTTCATTCTGTCCCACTGGTCTATGTGTCTGTTTTTATGCTAGTATCATATTGTTTTGATGATTATTGCTTTGGTATAGCTTGAAATCAGGAAGTGTGATGCCTTCTGCTCTCTTCTTTCTGAGGATTTCTTTGGCTATTCGAGGTCTTTGATGATTCCATACAAATTTTAAGAGATTTTTTTTTTACTTCTCTAAAAAAAACATCATTGGAATTTTGGTAGGGATTGCATGTAGAGTAGTTGTTTGTGGATTATTTGGCCGCAGGGAGTAAGTACATTTATGAGGAATATAGTACTGGGAACACAGTCTATTCTCCCTTATTTCTAACCATAAACACGATTGTGCTTAATAAACCTAGGGCCATTTTCATGTCAAACTCTATCGATGCCAATTTTGTGATTTGAAAAGTGGCGATACAATAGCATGTTAAAAGCATTGACTTTTATTCTAATCATGATTTCATTAGAATCATTCTATAATTTTTTAAAATCCAAATTCTCTTTTGGAGTGGATGCCCAGGGTTCCTGGGGTTTCTTGTAATATCTGGAGATATGTTTGTTATTTGGTTGCACTGGTAGGTTGCCTTTTCTAGTCTCCCAAAGGACTCTGATTTTAATCTATATTATAACATGACACAATCTGTTGTTACAGACTTTTCTCAATAGACTTTGAAATCTTCATGGTCAGGGATTATGTTTTACCATTTTTTTTCCCAAGGCCAAGTAGTACATAAAGAGACAGTGAGCTAAGAGTGTGGTTGGCCTGTTAAAGGCAGTTTCAGAATAAAATACACTTTCTTTTTCCTCCTCTTCATTCTCTTCCTCTTCTGTTTCTTCTTTTTCTTTGTCATCATCCTCTCCCCCTCCTCCATCATCATCTTCTTCTTCTTCTTCTTCTTCTTCTTCTTCTTCATCATCATCATTGTTGTTGTCTTCATTATCTTGTATGTTGAGTATGTGCAGGAAATCGTGATAATTGCTACAGTTAATGATTACCATAATTCTTACCACAACTCTATGAAGCATATATTTTATTGATGAATGAACAAGAATATAAACATTAACTTTCCCAGTGAGGCATAACTAATAGTGAAATCAGAACTCAAACCCAGGTCTAATATCTGTACTCACAGAGTAATTCTATACTCACAGCCACTGCTGAATTTAATCCTGGAATCACAGGGCAGTCTTCAGCTAATTTGGTGGATTTCTGTCACTAAACATGCATGGCCCAGTATTTAATTTTTTTGACCATCTCTCAAATTGCCTCCTACCTAACTCTAAGTAAAAGTTTTAATAAATGAGTAGATGAATGAATTAATGGTTATCATATTTGCATTTTATTGGGTAGCCCTTGGAGTAGTCAAAGATCTTTTAATTCAATATTTTAAAAAGTAAGAAATGCATAAGTTTTCCTATTCACTGTGCAGAATGAATGCAAGTTAATGACTGGACAATATTATTATGTCTTCTTAAATAACTGTATACTTTAAGTGCAGTGTGAATCTTCTCTTCTATACTTGGATTATAGTGCATGTATATTATATTAATCTAAAATGTGAGCCCATAGTGGCAGCCAAGGATCCTAGACTTCCATGGCCTAGAAGTTTCCAGGAGAGAGAATAATAACTGATGACTGTAAAGAATTCAGAGATCTTAAAAATCCCCTGAAAATCCTTCAGAAATCTTCTCTGGGTTATCTGATGTTGCTGTAGACTACGAAACCTCACCATAGCTTGGATCCCTGGTGTTCAGTGAATCAAGATTCCTGCCCTTCCTCCCCACAACTCTCTCCTTCTATGCAAAGCCCAATCACATCTCAATTTTAGAGCAGATTATCTAGTAGAGGGATTCCTCTTTTGCTTCCACATTGATAAGGTGCCATCTTTGTCACATGCCCATTACCGTGTTATCCATAGTTCACAAAACACTCATGAATATGTACTATGAAAGTTGTACATACGAAAGATATTTGGTTCCAGTGAAGAATGTTACCTTTCTTTAGTGAGATTAATATGAAGAAATAACAGTTAATTTGAATTTCATATGAATTCCTTTAGAAATCCACTGCATGCAGGAAGGTACTGTGCCGTGTCTTTGGGGGATTTAAAGATGAAGAGGACATAGCACCGTTCTCAAGGAACTTAAAATATACTGAGGGAGATGTTTGTGTAAATAGCTAAGTATAATGTAAGATCGAATGAATTAAGTGTTAAATAGATAACCAGAAGCCTATGGGAACGTTCTATTTTAATATGAGTTGCAGAAAAGAAATTATGAAGGAGATGACATTTGACCTGAATCCTGAATAATGTACAGATGCCTCATAGGTTTACTTATGTAAGTATTCAAACATGTAATAGCATGCATTCTCTGTACGAATTTATAGTATATACTTATATGTAAATGTGGTCAGTGTAATGTGATGCATATGGTGTGTGTAGATGTGTGTATACGTGTGTGTGAATGTGTAATCAAATGAGATTAGCATGTACTCTTCTAAAATACTTCCGTTTCCATAAAATGTGAAAATATAGAAAGGTTTATTTATAAAATAATTCTTTCTTAATTGATGTTACTGGAATATTATTTTGACTTCTATGTTGGGTTCAGCAACCAAAACTGTTGGTAGTCATTATTAAATAGTACTTGTACAGTTCTTATAGTGACACACGGACATGTGCTAAGGTTAAATAATTGACAGATTTTGAGAATAATCTGCTCATGAAGGGACATACATAATTTTGCAAGGAAAGCTCCTAAGTCCAGTACTTTGGCAGTTGTATAGTGTTCAGATAGTAATGGGCTTTGCCTGGTTTAGCCTGGATGAGTAAGGAGTTGTGTGGAGGTCATGTATTCCTACTCATGTCATCTTGAAATGATTAAGCCAAAATAACCCTCTAAACCAAAATAACTAAATAACCTACTGACTGTTAGAAGCGAGTCTTTTAGATGCTTCCAGTTTCCTCTTCCCAAATCTCTGCTTTTTTGTTGATGCTGTATGAGGTATGTATTGTTGCATAATAAATTACCACAAATGTAGTAGCTTAAGACAACACCTTTATTATCTCACAGTTTCTTTGGGTCAGGAATCTGGGCATGGCTTAGCTGGGTATTCTGCTTCATGGTCACTCACAAGTCTGCAGTCATGGTGTCAGTCAAGGCCATAGTCTCATCTGAAGTTTCAACTGGGAGAGGATCAACTTCCAATCATGTATGGTTGTTGGAAGATCCAATTCCTTGTGGGTTGTTGGACTGAAAGCCTCAGTTCCTTGATGGCTATTGACTGGAGAATGCTCACGGTTTTTTGTCATGTGGGTATCTCCACATGAAAACTTCTTTTTTTTTTTTTTAAATTTTTTTTTTTCAACGTTTTTTATTTATTTTTGGGACAGAGAGAAACAGAGCATGAACAGGGGAGGGGCAGAGAGAGAGGGAGACACAGAATCGGAAACAGGCTCCAGGCTCCGAGCCGTCAGCCCAGAGCCTGACGCGGGGCTCGAACTCACGGACCGCGAGATCGTGACCTGGCTGAAGTCGGACGCTTAACCGACTGCGCCACCCAGGCGCCCCTGAAAACTTCTTTTATCCAAGTCAACAAGGGAGAGGATTCACAGAGTCCGCTAGCAAGATGGGAGTTAAAGTCTTATGTAACATAATCATGGTAGTGGCAACCTGTCACGTTTGCGATACCCACTAAGTTAAAAGCAAGTCACAGGTCTTACCCACACTCAGTGGGAAAGGATTTTGTGAAGGCATAAATACCAAGAGTGGAGATCATTGAGGTCTTCCTGCTATAATGCCTAAAATTTCTTTTGGGTAGGATAGATCTAGCCTATAATGAAAGATAAAAGGTGTAGAATTCAGAAGTATGTAACTCATCAACAGTTAATTTTGTCAATGAACAATTGCAAATGACATCAGATCTTTTCCTTTTTTAATATCCAGAGGATATAAAGAGTCTAAGAAGACATTGGATTGATAAACAGAAAGAAGTGATTTCCAACGAGGTAGAACATGCTAAGAAAAGGACAGTTGTTTCAATTTTAATTTTTTTAGTTTATGAATTTTATCGGAAATATTCCTTGCTTCAACTGCATAGAGAGTAGTGAAAGTTGTGTTTGGAGATGTTTTGCCAAGTGATTATTTGTAATTACCACTTTATTGGGATTTAAAGAGAATTTAAAATCGTGGTTTCTTCTACTTTTGTTTTTCTCTTTCCCCTTTCCAGAGTATTCCTTATTTGATGTATCACAGTAGCTGCATATGTTTATAGTCAGTACTAGAAAATAAGTGAAAGAAATATGGAAATAAAATGAACATATTTCTTGTTAAATATCTGATGAATAACAAAATAGTAATGATACAAAATTTGTGGCTGGTTTTAGCAATGAGAATTGATAGGTGCATGACCCCCCTTATCTGTATACATTGTGATATTAGGGACGGGGCACTGGGTTAATGATTAAGTTAGTTTAAATGATGATCAGGGAACTGCATGTGGTAAACTGTCTTATGCTTATTTTGCTCCTTAATATCCTTTACAGTTTAAGAATATTCTAACAATTGTTGCTGTTTTACCATCAGAGGCAATAAAAGGCCTCGGTTTTAATATGCAACTAAACCTAAGGGATTTTCTCCAGTTCCTCATCAATGCGTAACATAATTGTCTTTGGTTAACATAATAATCTGTGGTTGATCATTACCCAACATGACCCTGAAATGAAAGAGATATAGTCATGAAGAGCAGGGAATTCAACTTTAGGTCACCACCTCTTATCTGAATGTAAACTACTATTAAATAGACCCTTGTAAAGCTCATTTTTCCCCTTATAATGACTCACCTTTTGTTTATGAAGCAGATTCTTACAAGTGTCTTTTCTTATATTTTCAGTGTAAATATTCTATTATGAAATTTACTTTAAAAACTTTATTTTGGGTGCACCTGGATGGCTCAGTTGGTTTAGCATCCAAGGCCATGATCTCACAGTTCATGGGTTTGAACCCTGCATCGGGCTCCACACTGACAGAACAGAGCCTGCTTGGGATTCTCTCTATCGTCTCTCTTTGGCACTCCTTCTATCTCTCTATCAAAATAAATAAATAAACATTAAAAACAAAAATAAAAACTTTACTTTCTGTTTAGTTCAGAAAGTTCCCCTCCCTCTTCAAATAAGTAGCCTGGGATGAAGATAGTCCAAAACTAGAATTTTAAAAAATTTCTTGGTTAAATATATTTAGTCTACTATTTGTATGTTCTTGGACATGTCCATTTTAGTGTTGTTTGACCCAGATTTAAAAAGCCCCAGGGATACAAGGACCATTACTATGTAAGTCTTTTTGTGTAGCACTTCATACAATTAGGCATTCAATAAATGCTTTCTGATGATGAAAACCCAGTTAAAAGTCCTCTGGGGAAATCCAGAATTTTTAAACAATCAAATAGAGAATACTACTGTTTTTTTAAAGACTCTGTAGTATTCCAAAATGGCTTCCTGCCTCGCAGCGACTTTAGTCTTGTGTCTGTTTTCATCCTCTCCATTTCTTATTAGGACATAAAAAACACTCTGTGCTTCTTCTGTTGCCTGAAATATCTTTATGTCTGGCTGCCAGTACCTTTTCCTCTTGACTTGGTTGTGTTTGAGATATCACATCTTCCACTCTCATTTGTCCTTTCCATTCGGGAATGATGGGAGGAAGCCAAGTACATAGTATGTTAAATTATAGAGCAAGAAGTTTCCTTAGGAATAACATAGCCCAGCCTTGCAGAAATGACTTGTCAGAGTTTACACAGATATTCAGTGGGAAACCCTAGACTAAAATTCAAAGGTTTGAACTGAAAGCTCTTTATTTTATTGTTAGTGAATCAGTATAGTGCTATTATCTCATATGTGCTGCTTGCCATCTATTGAAACCTGGAGACACAATTGGTATCAACTTGTTTGTGCGTTTTGCCATGATCACGCATATTGATTATCGGGTATTAAAGTGATATTGCAAATACTCAATATGTTAGCTATTAGACAACTTTAGGTCAGTGCCATATGGCAGACCTTATTTTGACTGGCAGGTAACTTCAGACTAAAAAAAAAAAAACATGCATTTTCAGAAAATTATAATAAAATTGAAGTTTTACTCCTCATGTGTTTTTGGAGTATTTCAAGTAAGTATCCTTTAATTTGATAACGTCTAACTGCAAATCATGCCATCTGACTTTTTCTGTGAATACTTGGAAGCCTATGCCAATTCCTTCCTCTTTTACTACTGATTAACACTACGGAAGAGGCTGAACTTCCTAATTTAGCCCTAATAGTATTTTGCTTTGTGTTTTTCTGCAATTGCCTTCTATGCTTTCACTTGTCCATCATTAACTAGAATTTAAGTTTTGCCGAGGCAGGAACTTTCTTATTTTTGTTGTATTCTACCTAGTAATTATCTTACTTCTGGGCACATGTTAGGCATTTCATAAAAACTTAAAAAAATTACTTTTTAGTCTTAAATTATATTTTTTGGTTGTCATTAAAATGAGGTAAAAGTAAACTTAAATATTTTTCTTGAGGAAAAAAAATTTGTTCAAACTTTTAGAAAATCTGTCTGTAGAACACATCAGAAAGATTAGCTCTTAAAAATTCCACACAATCAAGTATGTATTTAATTGGATTCTGTGAACATGTTATTTTGTATACATGTCTATAATGTGATTTTTCCTCAGTATTTTCATAGATTTCTTTTTTAAGAAAGCAGAATTAAGGAAAACAAAATTTCTTGGCAAAGCATTCTTAGTATTTTATCACAAAATGAAACAAAATTCTTAGTTAAATGTGAATAATTGCATATTATTGATATGAAAATTAACTTAGAATATTTACATTTCTGCCACTCTGGGACTTTTATGTTAAATTGAATTTTAGTGTGTGAAGTAGGTATTTTTATAAATCACATGCTGGAGAAGTAAAAATATAGAAATATTTTAATAAATCATGTACTACAGAAAAAGAATATATCAGAGTAGGTATTTGAGAAAATTGGGAGTTTATTTTTTTCTGGGGAAAAATTTTAAACTGCCATTGAATTTCATTTTCATTTAATTTTTTAAAAGGAAATGCTGGCATTGTTATGCTAGATCATTATAAGCTTTATTTATATTACATTTTATCATAATGCACACTGAGTTTAAATAAACTCTGGTATGCTAAACCTAATAGCAATTAAACTGGAAGTGTTTGTATTTCATCACTGTGAACTTCGCAGAAATGTTTCCATGACAACCTCCATGCTAGTTAAGACAACCAGAGGTGATCAACAGTTTACGTATTTTTTCTCTTCTAAGAATGGAATTTGTGTTGACAGTTTTGGCCTTTAATGGCACTTTTGTTCTGTGTGAAAGTATTTGTTTACCAGATCATATGTTGTTAACTGTCAGGCTGAGGTAGAGTGACTGCTTTTGATAAAAGGCTGCATTAGAATTTCTAGTCTGCAAGGCTCTTATACTCTAATTATCCCCATCAGTATAGAAGAGTCCATTTGCTTCAGTACTGTACAAATTACACTTTATTAAGACCAAGTATTATGCTGAGTAAAATTGGGAAGATCTTGATTTTGTTTGACCATCTAAAAATGGAAATTCCTCTTAACTTCCTAATGAATGCCCCCCCACCAAATATATGTGTGTGTACGCTCAGTTACTCACACAGAAACACACAGACACGCACACAGGTACACACTCACACTTTGAAAACAACATCTGAGTGACCTCTTGGGAAAAGGTTATTGGGATAGCATTAGTGACTTTTCTTAACTTACTCACTTCCCTAAAATATTGTAACTGTATCAGTACAGTCCACTATCAAGGATGTGTAAAAAGAGAAATGTACCAAAAGGAAAAGCATCGTTCTGCCGTTTCGAACCAGAATTGCCGAGCTGATCATGGAACTGAGGACTTTCCCCTGTTTACTCTTAAATAGAGGCACATTAAAAACTTGCATACTTTGGGATTCTAGGGAAAAAAGTATTCATATACATGTACATAGAAAGAGGACTGAAGTTGTGAAGAGTCTCCAGAGCTGTGTGAGTTGCACAGCAGAGGAAAGGTGCCATTCATTGAGGGACATTGTACTTGCCCTCTTCTGTAATGGTGTCTGTGGTCACCTGGCAGCATTGTCTAATACCTGTAGGATGGGACTAAGGGGAAAGGCATATTAAATATTTTATATGATTTATAAAAATGGAAGAGTAAGCTCATTACTTTCACAAATAAAGCTTGACAGTTTTCTTGGAGAGTATGACTGTGTAGATGGTAGGCTTCATCCCATGTTTTCTTAGAAAAAGAAATTTAAAAAAAAATTAAAAAGAAATTTAAAAGAATTAAAAAGACATTTCAATTTCCATCAGCTTTGTTAAACTAATATTAAATCAGAACTTGCCATGACCAAAAATTATCCTTGTTTCCTTAAGAATAAATATTAAAGTGTATTAACATGAGCAAAGTTGACATTTCTAAAAAATAATACATGGTTTTATCTTACTTTAATTTAAAAACATAATCCTGCCTTCCCTAATTTTTTTTCCTTTCAGTCTTTGTCTTAACACCATCATTCACTTAGTTGCAAAAGTGAAGCTTGGAAACATTCTCGACCCCTTGTTTCATTCGGTCATTCATTCACTTACTTCTTCTCGTGCACTCTAGGCACTGAGGATATAGCAGAAAACAAAACTCATAAAAATCCCTTCTCTTATGTAGGCTGTAGTCTCATAAAGGGAAGCCAACAATAAAATGAATTAGTAAAAAATAAAGAATGTGAAGTGGTAAAAGCCATGGAGAAAAAAAAAAAGTGTGTGTGTGTGTGTGTGTGTGTGTGTGTGTGTGTATGTTTGAGAGAGAGAGAGAGAGAGAGAGAGAGAGAGAGAGAGAGAGGAGATGAGAGAGAAATGGAATGGGGTTCAAATAGGAGCCAAGGAAGACTTCACTGAAAAGATGACATTTGTGCGAAGATCTGAAATTGTTGAAGGCAAGAGCTGTGTTGTTATCTGAAGGGAAAGGGCTGAGCAAAGGCAGAGATCTTGAAGCAGAAGTATCCTTGGCAAGTTTGAGAAATGGTGAGCAGGCCAGTGCAGCTGATGCAGAATAAAAAAGGGCCAAGAGTAGTGGGAGATAGACTGGGACTGAGGAATACAGAACATAGGACCTTGTGGACTACTCTAAGGCATTGAACAGATGAGTGACATAGTACAATTTACCTCTTAACCACTCTGGCTGTTCTGTTGAAAATAGCCCACAGAGGAATGGATAAAGAAATTGTGGTTTAAATACACAATGGAATACTACATGGCAATGAGAAAGAATGAAATATGGCCTTTTGTAGCAACGTGGATGGAACTGGAGAGTGTTATGCTAAGTGAAATAAGTCATACAGAGAAAGACCGATACCATATGTTTTCACTCTTGTGTGGATCCTGAGAAACTTAAGACCATGGGGGAGGGGAAGGGAAAAAAAAAGAGATTACAGACGGAGGGAACCAAAACATAAGAGACTCTTAAAAACTGAGAATAAACTGAGGGTTGATGGGGGGTGAGAGGGAGGGGAGGGTGGGTGATGGGTATTGAGGAGGGCACCTGTTGGGATGAGCACTGGACGTTGTATGGAAACCAACTTGACAATAAATTTTATATTTAAAAAAAAAAAGAAAGAAATAGCCCACAGAGAGGTAGGAAACCAGTTAGGAATTTACTGCAAGAATCCAAATGAGAGATGGTAGTGGCTTGATCGAGAATACTGATAGTCATGGCGGTGAGGGAAGAGATCAAATTCTGGATATATTGAAAGTTTAGCCAGTAAGATTCCCTGACAGATTGAATGTGCTTTTGAGACAAAGAGAGGAGTTCAGGGTTTTTGACCTGAAAACTGACAGGATGGTCTTTCCCTTTTCTTTTTTTTTTTTAATTTTTTTTTTCAACGTTTTTAATTTATTTTTGGGACAGAGAGAGACAGAGCATGAACGGGGGAGGGGCAGAGAGAGAGGGAGACACAGAATCGGAAACAGGCTCCAGGCTCCGAGCCATCAGCCCAGAGCCTGACGCGGGGCTCGAACTCACGGACCGCGAGATCGTGACCTGGCTGAAGTCGGACGCTTAACCGACTGCGCCACCCAGGCGCCCCGGTCTTTCCCTTTTCTAATTTGAGGAAGAGCATAGAAGGAACAGGTTTTGGGGAGGGACATCAAAATTCGATTTTGGCCATGTTTGAGATTTCTATTCGAGATCTGATTATAGATGTTAAGTAGACAATTTGCTATAAGACCCTGGAGTTTGGAGCAGATGTGAGCTGTAGGCAAACATTGTAAGTTGGTACATAGATGTTATTTGAAACTATGAGGCTGGGTAAGACCAAAAGAGGGTTTATAAAGAAGCAGTCCATGGTCTGGCAGCTCAAGCACCTCATAATGTGCCAGAACACTCCCACAGTAACTAAGAATGCCCCCTTCTCTATATAGGAAACCTCTTGGAGGATAAGTTACACGACCACACGATGAATATCTTTTATCTCCACTGTTCTTTATATCCACTGTCTTTTCTCTAGTTCATCAATCCAGTGGCCTCCCATCAGATTTCTTACCTTCTCTCTATCATCACCTCTTCCCACCATTTTTTTTACTCTGTTTCCAGAACAATAATTCCATACATAAATCTAATAATACCATTCCCCTTGCTAGACTTTTCCTGTGGCTTCTAATGGTCAAGGAGCAAAATATATTCTTTAGTATGGAATTACAAAACTCTGTTATTTTATTTTTGCCTTGCTGTCTGGTCCCTTTTCTTGCCATTTCCCCCTTCCCTCTTTTCACTCCCAAGATAAGAAATTGATCCCCAGTTCCTTAGAAATGAGGATCCCCCCCCCCCCACTATTTGGAAGCTGTGAGGCAGTTCTGCTAAGCCTCCAGAAGCTGCTCTCCTACAGTACAGAGCTGTGTAGGGACAGGGGACTACACTGTATTACTGCCCCTCCCAAATCTTCCCTACCTACAGGGAGCAGACACTGCCAGCCAGCTGCCACCACATGATTGGCGTAGGCTTTCTGCAACACAGAATGTGAAAAATGAGATCACCAGCATTCTCCAATGTCTAAATCCACACAGAAGGGAGAGATGGGCACTGTTCCTTGGCCGCCATCTCCTAGAAATAAAGAGCTGTGTAGGATGGGTGCAGTGCCTGGCCGGAAAGCCACAAACTCCCACTGTTCTTACTGAATTTTCATAGATGTTCTTGAGTAAGTTTCTCTGTTGTTACACTTCTTTTGATGACTCTCCAGAGACTTTGTACAAATTATGTCTTTTACTAATTTTGACCAGCTTAATAGATGCCTCTTAGTGAGAGCTTTCCTGTACTTTCTCACACCAAGATTCTAAAAGTCTTCTCTCCTATACCATACCTTTTAAAAAAAACCTTAACATATCATAAATATATTCTTAGATTAATAAGCTCTAAGTATACACTCTAAGTGTGTGTGTATACACACACCAAATACAACATACAATGTATAAATATATACCACAGTTACCTGAGTCTCTCCATAATCTTACATTGTTCTCAATTCTACACCAGTATAAACAAAGCTATTTTTCACAGGGTTTCTGTGTACATTTCTGCCCAATTTGTGACTGTTTCATTAGCATATATTTCTAAAGGTAGAATTATGGAGTAAAACCTGGGGAACACTGTCAAATTTCTCCTCCAGAAAAGTTATACAAATTTCTAATCCCTCTGGCAAGGTATGGATATTTTACTGATTTTCACTAGAATCAGATGTTATTTTTTAGTCTTGCTGCTAATTTGATGACCAACTAGAAACTTAACTCATGATGAAAGCATTTTAATCTTGTGGTTCTGATCCTCTGTGCCATTTTTCAAGTTAGGATTAAAGCCTGTTTTGTAGATAAAGGCAAACTTGAAAATAAAAAAAAAAGACAAAGAAAACATAAGTGGAACCAGAATAACAAATCAGAGGTGCTGTTTTCATTGCTGTTGGCTATGCAAGGTGTGGCATGGGTGTCTTTTTTTTGGTTGTTGTTATCACGAACACTATAGGTTTTAGAATACATATTCTCTATCTGCCCAACTTTTTTCATACTTTCATTTTTATTTGCTAAAAGTAAAGTATCAAGATGGAGACATAAATGTTTACTTACTTAGAAGAAAAAAAAAGAAATTTAAATGTGATCTGATAATATATAGTTTGTTGGTAAATACAGATGTGAGTAGCTTTGACATTTCAAATACATAAAGCAATAGATTCAGTGACCCCAGTAGTGTTATACAGTAGATCGAAGAGAAACCTGTGATGTTTTAAATCTGTCTCTGATTTTGAAACAGTTGATTGTCTGCAAGATCTGTGTTATTTCACCCACAAAAATCTGACAGTCCCCGTAGATTTGTGCCATCCCTTGAATGAAGAGAAATTCAAGAAGGTTTAGTGAAGGGGCACCTGGGTGGCAGTCAGCTAAGTGTCTGACTCTTGGTTTCAGCTCAGGTCATGATCTCAGTCAAAGTCATGAGATGGAGCCCTGCGTTGGGCTCCGCGCTGAGTGTGGAGCCTGCTTAAGATTCTCTCTCTCTCTTTTTAAAACAAAACAAAACAAAACAAAGGTTTAGTGCAAAAAATTTCTTATTTATGAAATATTTTAATGGGAAAAGGTGTTAATCAAAATTTTATTTTAGAGTTTACAGGTAAACAAGGGAAGGAGGCTAGAATGACCTTGTGGTGGTGGGTTAGAGTTGGAGATATCAGCTTTAGATTTAGCTTAATAAAAACTTTAGCTTTGGGACGTCCATGTGGCTCAGTTAGTTAAGTGTCCAGCTTTGGATCAGGTCATGATTTTGAGGTTTGTGAGTTCAAGCCCAAAATCAGCTGTTTGCTGTTGATGCAGAGCCTACTTGGGATCCTCTGTCCTCCTTCTCTGTTCCTACCCTGCTAACGCTCTCTCTCTCTCAAAAATTAAAACAAAAACAAAACCAAAAAATTTTAGCTTAATGTACATCAGATGGCTACGTATAGAAATGTTTGTAGCTGGTTGTATATACACTGGTCAGTTACACCCACGTTTCCTTCCTTCGTTAGCTAAGAGGGCCTAAAAGTAACAAGCACTACTTAGCCGTATCTCAGCCATATCTCAGAATAAAACCATTCTTTAATAAAAGAGCCAGGGATCATTTGAGAGATGGGAGTTACTCATGGATTAGGGCAGGAAATATACAAGATGAACCTGGAGCTCTTCCAATTCCAGAGAATATAGCTATGTTCAAGTAAAAACACAGTATGTGGAATAAATAACCATGAGTCTGTATCATACTTACATAAATAAATGACGAATAAATAAATGGGAGAAAAGACATTTCCTATACAAAAGAATTCCAAATAGTTTATGGAGATATGTTTCCCTGAAGGAGATGGAACGTAACTCCTCACTCCTTAACTGTGGGCTATATATGGTGACTTTGTTCCAAAGAGTACAGTATGGAAAGGGGGAAAAGAGCAAATTTACGTTAGAGAAACCTGACACATCCCTCCCCGGCCAGCTCATCAAGGTCAACATCAACAGTGGTATATCCTGGTCGTATTATATATACTTGATATGATGTGATGAAAATGGCAATTTTCCTATATGGTCTTCCTCCCCACCCCCCTCCAAATTCATAACCCCAGTCTAATCTTAGAAAAAAAACATCAGGCAGATCCCAGTTGAGGGACATCGTAGAAAATACCTGACACGTACTCCTCAAAACTATCAAGGTTATCAAAAACCAAGTCTGAGAAACTGTCATAGCCAAGGGGAGCAGCCCTAGGGAGACATAGGAACAAAATGTAAGGTATCCTGGATGGGATCCTGGAACAGGAACAGGGCAGTAGGTAAAAACTAAGAAAATAAAAACAAAATGTGGACTTTAGTTAATGTTTTAAAAAATTAATGTTAGGGGGTATCTGAATTTGGCTCGGGTCATGATCTCACCATTTGTGGGTTTGAACCCCACATTGGGCTCTGTGCTGACAGTGTGGATCTTGCTTGGGATTCTGTCTCTCTGTCCCTCCCCCACTCACACTTTCTCTCTTTCAAAAATAAATAAAAAATAAATGTTAGAATTTCTGCATCTATAGACTTAGTATGGCTAAGTGGGTATGATGGGAGGTTAGGGGCAGGTAAGGATTTGTGCTACTGTTGAATAATAGAAATAGCCAGCACTATTTAGAGCTTACTATAGGCCAGGCATGCTTTTAAGTATTTGATATGTCTAAATTTTTTAAAACAACTCTTGGGTGTTACTATTCTCATGTTTTAGTGCTGAAGAAATGAAAGGTTAAATAATTGGTCCAAGGTTAAGCATGAATACCTAGGGTCTGGATCCTCTAAAGCCACTAGGCTTCATTGAGAGTGCTTAGTTTTGGGGGGGGAATTGCGTGTGTGTGTGTGTGTGTGTGTGTGTGTGTGTGTGTATAAAATATTGTGTATATATATACTATATATACTATATATATATACTATATATACTATGTATATACTATATATATATATATAGTATATATATTATATATAGTATACTATATACTATATACTATATACTATATATAGTATACTATATAGTATACTATATATGTAACTATATATATTATATATATGAATTAGATAAAACTAGAAATTTTATTTCTTTAGATTATGGTGTGTGATTATTTCATGCTCATTTTCTTGATACTTCTTTTTTTTAAGCTTATTTATTTTGAGAGAGAGAGAGAGAGAAGCACAGGTGCAAGTCGGGGAGGGGCAGAGAGAAAGGGAGACAGAGAATCCCAAGCAGGCTCCCTGCTGTCAGTGCAGAGCCCAAGGTAGGACTGGATCATATGAGCCATGAGACCATGACCTGAGCCGCAATCAAAAGTAGGACGCTTAACTGACTGAAACATCCAGGTTGGTGGTTGATGGTTGATGAGTAGGCAAATACTCTCTGTTAGTATACCTTAGGCAAAATAGCCATTATTAAACATCACTGTTTTATGATAGAAGTTAAAGGTGTTTCTCTTTTTAAAAATCCATCCTTTTTTATAACAGTATTTGGATTTTATTGGCTTTGTAATCCTCACATAACAGATAAAGTAACTGAGCCCTAAGAATACTCAGTCAAGATTGTATGACAAGTTTACGTATGATAAACTCTAAACATGTAATCTTGCAGACTTCTGTTGTGCTTTTCTTCCACATAGAAATAACATGAAGTTAGTTCCCGGCAATTCTTAGCTTTCTGGAGCCCAGCTGGAAATAAGCTCAATTTTATTATTTTTATAAAAATTATTTTATATTTACATAATTGCAATCCAAGTAGAGGTGATGCTCATAGGGAGAGATAAATATCTGCCCTGAAAAAAATGTGTTCTGTCAGTTGAGGTGAACTCTTTGCTCTTGGCTTGAATCTTTAGGATAGCCTCACCGTCTAGTTCCTGGATTTCCACATAGTAAGTAGTGAGGATCCAGGGAGACTTCTTTATTTTGGGACATGGAAAAATTATTACAGTGTTTATTTGTTTGTGAATTATATTAAAATTCTATAATGCAACCCACAGCAAAGTTGTCTGCTGTTTTATACCTGCAGCCCGTTTACATCCTTACCAGAGACATGCCGTGCTCCTGGCAGGTGACTAAGCTTCTGTGGTTCAGAGTTTTATTCAGCTACTACTTCTACAGTGACACACATAGAAAGTGCTGGTATTTGGAGAGCACCTTGGGTTAAGCTGTGGCTGGTGGTGATTGGCCTGAGGACCCTGGCTGCCCCA
Organism: Panthera uncia; assembly: GCF_023721935.1. Lineage (NCBI taxonomy): Eukaryota > Metazoa > Chordata > Mammalia > Carnivora > Felidae > Panthera > Panthera uncia. Next base: position 127,516,098 of record NC_064816.1, read on the forward strand.
GGCTCTTTTGGCCACCCTGAGGGCAGATGGGATCAGCATCTTGGCATACCTATAACGTGTTTGTGACACATGGTGTGCTTCAGCACTTTGTTCTGTGACATGCCAAGGTATGTCTTCCCCAGGTGTAAAAGCTGACACACAATGTTTTATGAGATTTTTAGAAAAATAGTTATACCAAACCCTGGGTTATTAGAAGACAGATAGCATTACAGTTTCTGAGACTGATTTGAATCTTGCTGTTCAGAACTGCCATTGGACAATTTCATTATGCTGGGTGGGGTGTCTCTCATAAATGGCCCAATAAATCGCCCTTCTTTCCTACCTAGGTTCTGAATTAAATGAGAAATAAAAGAGAGGCCCATTTGTACCAAAGAGATGATTCATTCTTCCTTCCTTGGCAAGGCATATTGAGGCACTGAATGAAGACCAGGAATGCGCAGGGGTTTGTGAGTGAGCTCCCTGCAAACTCTCAAGAAACTGTGTGAGTGGGGAAGAAGCATTTCAGCCAGTGTCATTAAGTGATGTGCCATCATTACCTGGACAGCTATGAAAAAAGTAAAATACTGTGACAACAGAGAAATAGGGCCTTATAAGGGGTTCTTAGTAGAGCCTCTCAAAAAAGGTGTTAATTCCCAAAAGAGTACCTGAAACTGAAATTTTCCCAACTAATGACTTAGGAAATTTTCATGTGTTTTATAAAATCATTTAAAAAATCAGATTCTTTTTCTATCTTTGGTGGATAGTTTTAATGTTAGGAAGCACATATATTTCAGAAACTATTATTTGTGCAGAAATACCAATTTTGTTATTGTTATTATAAACTTCAAAGAACTATTAGAAATTTAAAAATGTATGTTCCAAATTTTGAAGCAGGAGGTGGATGAAATTTCAAGTATCCAGAAACCTTTAGTATAGTTTCCAGAAGGTCCATTTCAAGTACACAAGTTTGGAAAAGTAAGAGCTTAAATTTTACATGGCATTATACCATTTATGTTAACATAAAAAGTCTCTTCAAAAGGAATTGGTTGGCATTTGTTATATTATATCCATCTTAACTCAAGGCACTCTATTTGCTGTGTATGGTTGGGTCTCAACAAATAAGTACCCTTCTCTTCTTTTCTCCGTGTTGAGTAGTAGTCATCTATAGGCTGAGGTATTAGGCAAGTGGCTGTTGATGAAAGATAAAAATTAAATATAACTATGAGGTGTCTTTATGGACAAATCATTCTGAATGAAAAATTAAAATACTGTTTTTAAAAAGCTTATTTCCAACTTGGATAGAGAAATCAAACTGTGTCCCACAGTATTCTCAAAATGATGAGGAATCTTCATTTTAAAAATAGGCTTTCTAGGGGCGCCTGGGTGGCTCAGTCAGTTGAGCGTCTGACTCTTGGTTTTGGCTCAGGTCATGAACCCAGGGTCGTGGATTTGAGCCCTGCATTGGGTTCCACCCTGAGCATGGAGGCTGCTTAAGGTTGTCCTCTTTCTTTCTCTCTCTCTCTCTCTCTCTCTCTCTCTCTCTCCCTATCTCCCATGCTGTGTACTCTCTCTAAAAATAAATTTAAAAAAAGTATGCATATTACCCAAAAATATGATTTCTAGTACTACTCTAAAGACATAATTTATCAGCGTGATATTATAAAGCACTGATAAGATTCTTTTAAGATGTTTCCTTTGATAGTTTACCATTAATCCTAAAAATGGAAGGATTTAAATTAGCATATTGGTCTGGATAGTTAGGTGTGTTTTCTGCCCTCTGCACAAAACCATATCACACTACAAAAGATAACTGTGGTTGCATTGGGAGATGACAAACAGTATATTTAATATACAAAATGTTGTCTAAATGAAAAGCAGTACCTTTTAGAATTTTACAGTTTGCAAAGCACTATCCCATATATTATCTTTTTTGATTCCCATCACAACTCTATCTTATATGTGTATAAAGCTCAGAAATTAAATGACCTTACTAAGAATAAACTAATAGGTGGCTTCTTTCTAACACAAATCCAAATCCTCAGATACCATGTCCAGTGCCATTTTTTCTCTACATTCCATCTACGGAGAAAATACATTTTATGTAAATTCTGTTTTTAGTCAGGGACAATGAGAAGTTTTAGACAGCCAGATGTTTTCTGGATTTTAGGAGCTTCTTATCTGTTAAGATTATCCAACTATATAACTGGCTACCATGACAAGTAACAATGATTAGAAATGGTTAGGCAGAGGCTAGATGGCCATCTGTCGAGCTTGGTGTTGGACTGGATGACCTTTAAGATCCTTTCCAATTCGAGATTCCATGACTCTGTGGTGGTGATAATGATGCTGTTTCTGCCTGTTGCCAAGTAACATGTCTATTGTTTTTCCTGCCTGTCACACAGCAATGGCAATAAGTATCGTTTTCCTTATATGCCATGACAAATTTATATCATAGTGTCATATTAACAATTAGTGATCCCGAAGTTTCTGACCTTTATAATGTTCAAATCTATTCTAAAGATGCTGCCAAAATTCCATTTTAAAAGGTGTGAAAATAAAATTACTTTCATGAATGACATACCCTAAAGCAATATCCATGATTCCTTCCCCTTCCTTTTCCGTGCAGGGTTCATCAATCACACCCTCCTCAATATTCCATTGCCTGTCCTGATTAATAGAGTGACTCATTCATTCATCCACTCACTCATTCTATAAACTCATTCATTGAATATATGAGCAGAGCACTATTCTAAGCCAAGAAAATATGAGATGAGCTTTGTAATCTTACTAGCAATCAGGGTGGTAAAGCGGAGGAATCCATTGCTGTCAATTCAACATGTATTCATTAAGCAACTAACAGTAGGGTTCTATCGTATCTAGAACAGATCTACTGTCAAAAATGGGTTGGTTTCTGAGTCCAGATAAATCAACTAAGTCTAGAAGATACAAGGTTTACCTTATCTTAACCCTTTGGCTATAAAGCAAATGAAACTCACCACTCTGCAGAAACAATACACTGTTGGACATAAACCAATATAAAGGCAGAAACACATACATATATAAAGAATGTTGCTTTGCTACTATAAACTACTTTATCCTTTGCTCAAGAACACTCAAGCCCCATGTCAGAGGTTTTGAATGTTTTCACTGATTTTTGCTGAACTCTACAGCTTGCAGCCACCTTAGGGCTGCAATTGATGAGTGTATGAGTTTAGTTCCAACATGAATATTGGCTAGTAGTTTGTTTTTACGGGGAATGATGTGAGTGAAATAACAAACAGGTATATTGGAACTTAACATAATTCATCATTTGTGTGAGTGACTCCTTTGCTGAGCCAGATTATAGTTTTTAGAGGTTGGAAGAAAATTTCCTTAGTTTTTCGGTGGTATTCACTCAAAAGATGTGGGCCTATCACTTCGTCTTTATGTGGGCCTAGCAATAGTATAACTCACAACATGGAAATGACTTCCATCATAGTGATCACATGAAAGAATGAGAAAGACAGAAGTCAGAGTTATTTTGAAACTTAACCGTAGAAATGATTATCCCATCATTTACCATATTCTGTTCATTTGAAGCAAGGCACTAGGTCCAGCCCACACTCATGGGGAGGAGATTGCATGGGACACAGAAACCAGAGTTGGGAATCATTGGTGGCCTTCTTAGAGGCCACCACCACAAGTATAACCTCTCCCCGCCACAGTGTGTTCCTTGCTGTATTCTTTATCTGTTGAAAGACATGCCGTCTACCACATATAATCAAGCCAAAAACTCTGAAAGCCATTTTCAGTTTTCCCTCTTTTGTTCATTTATCTTAGTCAATCACAAAATGAAACAGACACTAACAAATACATATCTACCATTTAGATGTTTGCTTTTTCTCCTCTGCCACTGTTTTAGTTCAGATTTTCATTCTTTCTTATTTGGATTACTGTGTTTTATTTATTTTTATGCCTAGAGTGTCTTTCATTCCTCTTCTTATGCCGTTAATATTTGACACCAATTGTTCACCAGTTCCGTGCATCCACTACCTTTTTTTCTTTTTTTTTTAAACAGGCAGGAGACTGCATTAGTGAGTTCTTAGTGCTGAACTTGCTGAACACAGTGTCTGGACAAGGTGCACATGCAAATATTTTTGTCTGGGTGATTAGGCCTTAGAGGCAGAATGGGAATCAGTATTCAGAACTCTCTAAATATCCCAATGCCACTGAATCCTACTTAATTTTTTCTGGGCATAACAGATGTTTCTCCTGATGGGAAAAGTGCTGAATCCATCTTTTTTTCTAGTCACACGGAGCTGCTTCTTCTTGTCTTTTTTTCTGCATCCCAATCATTTACCTGCTACTTTCTGAATACTGATCTTGACTTTTTTTCTTCTTGAAACACCACCATCATCTGACATACTATCACAAAAAATATTTGCCACATGTATATGATTAGCAGCAAAAGCTTTTCCATGCCAACTAATAAAAAAGCTATTACATAGTTTCACCATGAAAACAAACTAAAATGGACCGAAAGGTGCAATAGACTCAAATCTTATTTTCTTTACAGATAAGTGCTTTCTAGCACACATGTACAATTTGCTGAGGTTAGAGTAACATTAGCAGCACTAGCACCAAGAATTTCTTTTCATTACTAATTCTTACCATGCTTAAATTTTTTTTTATCTAGCTAACAAATTATATTCATTAAAGTAATCAAATGTTTCCATTTTTTTTTCAGTCAAATAAAAATGAATGTCAGCTGGAGCTTCTTCAGCTAACAAGTGAGACCTTTGACTTACCTTCTTTATATGTGTTAAAAATAAATTAAAAATAGGGGTGCATGGGTGGCTCAGTTGGTTAAGTGTCCGACTTCAGCTCAGGTCATTTCTCAGGAATCACATCAGGCTCTGGGCTGACAGGTCGGAGGCTGGAGCCTGCTTGAGATTCTGTGTCTCCTCCCTCTGCCCCTCCCACTTACTCTCTCTTTCTCTCTCTCTTTGTCTCTGTCAGTCTGTCTTTCTCGCAAAAATAAATAAACATTAGAGGGTGGCTCAGTCGGTTAAGCGGCCGACTTCGGCTCAGGTCATGATCTCTCAGTCCGTGAGTTCGAGCCCCGCATCGGGCTCTGTGCTGACAGCTCAGAACCTGGAGCCTGTTTCAGATTCTGTGTCTCCCTCTCTCTCTGACCCTCCCCCGTTCATGCTCTGTCTCTCTCTGTCTCAAAAATAAATAAACGTTAAAAAAAATTTTTTTTAAAATAAAGAAAAAAAAATAAACATTAGAAAGATAAAATATAACAGAATCACGGCTAAAACTTGACTTCACGTTAGTACCCCTATCTCACATAAAAATAATTTCCTTTGAAATTTGTGGAATACTAAGGATGCAGTAAACATCCTGGTACAACTCTGCCAAGAACTCTGGTTTGAGTACTCTTGCTATATATTCTATAAGTATCCACAGCCCTTATAAATAAGAAAGATTGAGGGATTACTGGACTACCATTTCAAGTACAGTTAGAGGGGTGCCTGGGTGTTTCATTCAGGTAAGTGGCTTAATTCAGCTTGGGTCATGTTCTCGTGGTTTGGGAGTTCAAGTCCTGCATTAGGCTCTTTGCTGTCAGCACAGATCCTCTGTCCCCCTCTCTCGCTGCCCCTCCTCTGCTCATGCTCTCTTTCTGTCAAAAACAAGTAAACATTAAAAAAATAAAGTGCAGTTAAAATTTCAACCGCGTACTATTTTAAAAAATTGCAGTAAGATTTGGCAGATGAATTAAGTTTCCATTCTCCAATGATAAGCTTTTAATGGTCAGTTTGATTTGTTCACTTTTAATTTCATTATTAAAAACAGATAATACATAATACCTTGTAGCCTGCTGTACCTCAGTTACTTTAAGGGTGTGAAGAGATGTTATGTTTTTAGCCCCCAGCAAAGCAAGGTTGGGCCTGGGACAGCTGGCTCTCCATTTGTTGCAATGTGCCATAGCAAACTATCTTAAATATACATTTCCCCATTTCAAAAAGCAATCATAATAGTTGATTTCTTGGTATTTATCTGGAAGTAGTTGATGTATATATAAACATATGTATCTCTATATGTTGTTGTTTTCAGAGTTGGTAATATAAACACAGGCACCTGCTTTTATCCACTTAGGGCAGAACCCTAGCATGATTTCGTGTCAGTACATACAGTGCTACTCTATTGTTTTTTTTTTCTGCTGCATTGTGTTGCTTAATAAATAGATACATCTTCTTTTCACAAATCATAATTTTTAAGAAGCTTTGCTAATATGTGCTTAAAATAGGTGTTTATTCTTTATCGTATGTCTGCTTCAACAAAAAGAGCATTACACTTCTTAAAATTGGAAAGGTTTATGTCACTGGTGGTCACTTTCCTCTTTTGGGGTTTTCCTAGATATCAGTTTTCTCTCCTTGGCTGAACTATTGTGTTTCTAGCTGGGCTTTTATTGTACAAGCAGAATGTTTTTGATCAGATTGTATTTACATGACAGCCTGAAACTATGGCATTCTGTCAAGTAGATCGTACACATTTAAAATATTGTCTAAATATTTATTCACATGATGGATTACTGTGGCTAAGAAAAGACAGTTACAACCTATTGAGTAAATAATTTTAGTTTTTAAAAATTTGGAGAAGCTTTGAAGGGGTCATAATGATGTCTTATCTCAGTTGTTAGAAACAGCCACTGAATAACCTTGCTTTTTTCTCTAAATTCTTAAATGTTTAACCAACTAGACAAAACAGGAAAAAAAAGAAAACAAGGAAAAATTCAGATCAGTTGCCTGCAGGTATAAACTTTCCTTCTTCCTTCCCATGGTCAGATAGCATCTCCCCACCATGAAACAACAAATAGACTAACAAAATCACAATCAAACAAACAAAATAATACTATCACAGCAAAATGTTAAGGTACCTTGAGGTGAAACAAAATTTCTAAGACATACAGTTGAAATTGCAAAAAAACATTTAA
>NC_064816.1:127528055-127750555 GCF_023721935.1 Panthera uncia
AAATGAAGGGCCTTAGGTTTTGGGCTAACAAGTTTTGATTTACTTGGTAGATATTGAGGAACCCCTTCTGTTAAATGACACTAATTGATACATTCATAAGGAAAGGCGCCAGGGAAATATTTCTATGATTTGAAGTCAAATTTATTGAATTTAGGTATTCATGTGTTTCAGTTCTCCCCCATGTCAGTCTAATAGATTATAAAAACATCTTATATATTTGGAAAACCTTGTCAGATAATGGTGTATTCTGCAAGTATTAATGGTAAGAGAGGTATTTAAGGATATTTAGTGGATGTGAGGGCTATGAATTTGAAATTGTCATTGGAAAAACAGGAAAAGGACTATCATTGTAGAGGTGGAAGAGACATTGTTTTTAGGCTGTTTTATAGAGACATCTTTTGGTATATATTTAAGAAAACTTGAGTGCTCTTGAGTAAACAGAAGGTTTGAGATACAATTCTGAAGACATATAAGCCATTATTAATTTGAAGAAGGGTCAGAACCAGAATATTCAAGTGAAGATGTTTAAGAGGCAGTAGAGGATAAAGAGCTGAGTCAAAGAGAGGATGGAAAGTTGCACTCACAGGCTGTTTTAGATAATGAAATTAAATAGCAAGCATATCTTAACATGTAAATGGATTATATGCCAAAAGAGTTTTTATTGGTTGGTCAGAACACAGACCACACTTTCCTTGATAAACCATGTTATACATGGCTTTTAGGTCATAGGCTCTAAGCTCTTCAACTTAACCTTGATGTCAAAAAGGGGCGATCCATGTCCCTTACAGAGCTTGCAAATAATATTTGTTAATACTTACCTTTTTTTTTTAAATATAAAACTTGTTAAATCTTAAAAATTGAATCTTTCTATGTCTCTGTGTCTGTCTGTCTCTCTCTCTGTCTCTCTGTCGCACACGCGTGCGCACACACACACACACACACACACATTGCTTTTTCAACCTGTCTTAAAAATTCACATTTGGCAAGACTAAGCCTGCATGCCTACACAACGAAGGCAGTAGCAAATACAGTCATCTGAGAGGGTTAAAACCCACCCCTTTTGAGACTTTACCTTAGTACCCTACAACTTTATTTTATCTTACACCCACCTGCTTCAGTCTTAGCTTTGGGTATTTTATGAAATATATATTTGGAAAACTTTGTCAGATTGGGTGTATTATGCAAAGAATAATGGTGAGAATGGTGTTTGAAGATATTTGATGGATGTGAAGACTATGAATTTGAAATTATCTTTGGAGAAACAGGAAAAGGACTATCATTGTAGAGGTGGAAGAGACTTTATAGAGACAATGGTATATACTTAAAACTTGAGTGCTCTTTTGTGAGTGGTATTTTGTGATCCTCATAATGTATTTGTTTACCATATTATTCTTTCTAGTAATATTTGCCCTGAAACCTAACCACGGCACGCAATAATTTTTGTAAGTGAAACATGCTCGCATTACAAATGAGATATCACGAATAGATTCCCTCTCATTCTAGTAGGTTTGGATTTCCCCCCTTGTCTTCTGTTGTCTGTGAATTCTCTGAAGGACTTCATTCCTTCCTTAACTGTTGACTGTTTCCTTCGGCTAGAAAGAATATTACTAGATTTGTATTTCAGAAAATAAACAAAAAAGTAAAAACCCACTTGGCTTGTGTTGTGGAGTGCGGGTTAGAGGGAGTTAAGACTGGAGAAAGGAGATTGTACAATCAGCAGGAATTTTACATCTGCCAGTCAGGAGAGAGGTGTGGCCTGAATATATACATTCGGGTATTGTTTACCACAGGTAGTGGTTGATACTGGAAATACAGTGGCTGGTTAAGACATGGTCTAGAATGAAGTCTTGGGAAAAGTGACATTGAGGAGGTACTCCTAAGAATAGGAACTAGTAGAGACTGAAAAAAGATCTCAGAGTTAGGAGAGGAATTCAGAAAGAGGAGTGTCATGTAAGCCAAAGGGAGAGTTTTAAAAAGGAAGGAGTGAAAAATAAACTGAGTGAGAGAAGTTACACAAATCAAGAATTAAGAATTCACATTTGGATTTGTCAGCTAGGAAGTGATCCTTACGTTGATTATAAAATGTTTAGCTTTAAGGATGTGAGGATTTAGTAAACCTTTGACCATCTATGTGAATTTGTTCATGTTAAAAGAATGAATCTTGTTTATTCTAATCCTAACAAAATATTCTTGTCATATAAAAGCATCATGGGAAAAAGAAAAAAAAACCCAAAAATTTATTGACAAAAATAATCAAATGATAAATGAATAATAATTAATTCTACCTTCAATGACTATATAAAGTTATCATCTAAACTGGGAGACTTTTAAGAAGGAAAGGGAGGGGCGCCTGGGTGGCTCAGTCGGTTAAGCGTCCGACTTCGGCTCAGGTCACGATCTCGCGGTATGTGAGTTCGAGCCCCGCGTCGGGCTCTGTGCTGACTGCTCAGAGCCTGGAGCCTGTTTCAGATTCTGTGTCTCCCTCTCTCTCTAACCCTCCCCCGTTCATGCTCTGTCTCTCTCTGTCTCAAAAATAAATAAACGTTAAAAAAAAATTAAAAAAAAAAAAAAGAAGGAAAGGGATAACTATTAATAATTATAGTAAGGATGAATGTCATTTAACCCCTGCAATCAGGGAGGAATGCTCACCCTGATTATAGTTCACAGTTCACATTTATTGAGTGCTAGCTATGTGCCAGACGCTGAGAGGAGTTCTTTACCAGTTTGTCTGATTCAATGACTACGGATTTTAGTTGCCAACAGTATTAATTCTTTCTCTGTATATATTGAATGTATTGACAAAAATGCTATGTGTAATTTTGATGACCTTGTAGAACTTAACTTTTATTTAAGAAATACACACATACAAAAATTGGTACCCAGTGTATACCAAATTATGTCCTAGAGAATGGAGAAATGAAGATGATTAATAATAGTACTCATTGTTAATGATCTACCAGTGTAGTTGAAGATCTGAGAACAAAATTTTAATATAATATGGTAAAGTGTCATGATGATAGTGTAGTTTGTGAAGGCCACAACTTGTATTTTTTATATTTTATGTCCTGTATTTCTTAGGGTTGAGTTTATAGTGTATTAAAACTTGGTAAGGTACAGTTTGCTTTCTGCAGTAAAAAACAAAAAAAAAATACCAGTGGAAAATACAAGGCATAGGTGATTATATGGATAAATGGGGTTTTCTCTACCCTAGAAAGTATATTCTGCGTGTGTGCACATGTGTGTGTGAATGTGTGTGTGACGGAGAGAGAGGAAGGGAGGGAGGGAGATTAGTTCTATATCACAAAGGGATACATTTCCATATCTATAATGTAATTTTAGCCACACTCAAGCTATATTCTCTGAAGGGTCTGGCATATTTCTCTGACACATCTGGTAGATATGTATGGCATTAATTAGCATAGGTATTGCTATAAATGACATGTCAGTCCAGGACAACAAAAAGTATTTGTTACTGATGTCAATCATTCATCCTTTGTCAGTTCAAAAGGCTTCCCTAAAGGAATGCACATTGATCTTCACTGATCCAAAATACAGCAAAACCATTCCTGTGTTCTAGAAACAAAAGTGGAACTACCTATGTTTGAAAAGCCATATGGAGACATTCATACAGAAAGTGCATGTTTATAAATTTGAGTAGTAAGACTGTTACATTAGGCCAAGATTAATTGAATCTTTTGAAAAGAAAACTGCAGTTTTCTGTAATCCTAAACTCTAATCTCAAATGAGTTTGTTTCCTCAAAGCTTTAATTTTTAGTAGCCTAATTTGTGTTTTTGTTTCATCTGGAGATAATTTTGGAGTATGCCAGGTAAATATCCCTTACAATGGTTAAAAACAAAGGTGACCACACGAGTATCAATTTGTGACTACACTGATGGCTTAAAGAAGTACTCTTCTGCCTCTGTATCTCTGGTTTTCTTATCTGGCTATTTTGATACAGATACTGATTGATTTTGTTTATTTATCATAATCCTATTATAGTTTTCTTTTTGTAATAATAATCACAAGTGTAATACTCTTATATATCTGAGCAAAAACTGGCTTTAAATGATACGTTTCCCCAAAACGTCTATATTTTATTTCCAGTTTTTCTCCAAAAGTTCCCCCTATATTCTAATTTATTATTTAATGGAACGCAATATGAATGACTTTAAGAGAGTGTGATCTAGGGTATGGCACAAGTTGAAGACATTTATCTTAATATTTCATTTTAATGAGGCAGAAAATATCCATTATTAGAAAACTATAATTTGATAAAATTTGTAGAATACAATTAATTCCCTTAAAATTATGAATGTTCATACCACCATGGAGCAGATAATCATACATCACATTTCAGTGTCCTTGTAAAGGTAGTATGTGTTACGTTTTTACATCTTAGAGATTTGCTAGAGAATTAACATGAATCAGGATTTAGGACGTACCCATGTTGTGTACTTTAATTTGACCAACATGCTTTGTTTGAATAGCAGTTCCTAACCTTTGTACCATCTTTAAAATTTTTACTCCAGATCTCTTGCCCTGCCTACAGACCCTCTGCTATCTGTTTCTGGTCTGTCTCATGCTCTTGAAATCATCTTTTTTTATTATTCCATTAAAATTTTTAAAAATGGATTTTCCTTTACACTTTTCTAATCATCCTGTAATTCTTTAGCTCTAAGACATTAAAATGAATGAGTAAAAATATTTGATACCTAATCGTCTCTGCCAGTCCATTCAAACTCATGGATTTGCAAAATTATGTTAAAGTCTTTTAAAAATACATTTGAGTAGGCTTTTGTAGTCATTTGGATTTTGAATATTAATTTTCTCTTGCTATGCTGCTTAGCCATAAAAATGAAAAAGAAGATGGATGTGGGTTTCTTTTAGTGGTGTTAATTTAAAGTACTTGATTTATTTATTATAATATTCAACAATGGCAATTCCTATTTTCTCTGTTCACATCAGATCCAACAGAAAATAATGAGAAGCCCCCACCCACCAGCACAGTAAGAAAAAGTTTGATGCGTTTTGTAATAATTGATTAAAAGTATAATTTCCCCCTAGATCAAACAAATAATAGAAGTCTGTTGAAGCTTTGTCCTGACCTATTCTGGAAGTAGAAGAATACCCTGGAGAAAGAAGCATTGTAAGCACAAAGAGTAAGACTCCTCAATCCTGGGAGAGAGAATTAAAGTCTAACCCTCCAAATGTAAGTCATCTATACTCTATATTTTCCATCCCTCAGTTTTTGTAGTTATTCAGGTATTAGTAGAAAAATATGTGATGCAAATATTTGGATGTATTTTCTGTACAAAATATATAGGTGTTTTTGCTGTTAACCTTAAATTTCTATTTGTGTTAACATTTTCTGAATCGTAACATAAGGTGATGCTTTGCAATAATACTATTTAATGCAGAATGGATTATTTTTAATTTTATCTTCTGGCAAAGAATTGTTAAGAATTTTGAGAGTATTCTGATGAAAAGAAGGTAACTTCCTTTGATTTAATATCAGCAATTGTGCCATCATAATCCCTTTTTGCACTAAACTTTAGTTCTTTCTTTTTCTTTTTTATTTCTTTATATCTGAGAATAAGACTATCTTAATATATCTATTTAAATCCACCTTCCAGTAAGAGAGACATTAAGTCCTTTTTTTCACTTTGCATAGTGAAAATGAATTGGAATGAATTTGTATCCATAATCCACTATAAAAATATATAAATTTTGTCAGCTCAGTGTACTGGAAGGACTGATTCCCTATCTCATTAGGAAGAACTTAAAAGATGTGTGTTCATGATTATATAGAAAGAATTCAGTTGCTGTTTATAAACTGGTAGGAAGAATGATGATTAAAGGCAATGCTTGTTTTGGGAAAATTACTTGGGAAGAAATTTCTTGTCAGTTGTCACTTTTATCTGAAAAGTTACTTACTGCATCACCCTTGTGATAAGGCACTTGATATGTGATATACGGCTTACTGCCAGAAATTTGACTTTCGGTTAACAGTTGATAACCCTTTTCATTCTTCAGTGAATGAGCTCAGTGGAAGAGTATTGTTTTGATTTTAAAAAGTCTGAATCATGGAAATTATGTCAAAATTGAAACATGAATTTTACAGGTTTTAAATGTGATATTCTTATTGACATAGCATCTGACAAAGTTGTCAAAGTAGATTGCAGTAAGAAATCTTCATAATTTATCAGTTCACATTTAATATTGTTTAGAACATTTGATAGAGCCTGGAAACACTCTGGCCATTTCCAACACTACAATTATGAATTAGGATTTTTGAATTTAGCATAAACTATGTAGATAAAAAAAACTTTAGTGGTTTTGGTCTTAGATATTTAGTTCTAAATTTTTCTGTCATTGAACTAGATAGAGATGCCTTGGGAAACATTACAAACATTATTATTCCTTTTGCTGATGTGAAACAATTGTTCCTTATGTAAAATTTTAATATTTGCTATTGAAAAGTGTGACAGAAATTTTAAAAAGTTATTTAGATTTGACGAGTAAGTGGTAAACTCTTATTTACAGGTTTGAGATTGATGAAGGATTGGAAAATATTATTTTTACAGAAAACTTTTGTGGATCTTCTCTACAATATTGTACATTGTAATATGTACAATATTACATATATATAATCAATGAATATATATTAAGTATACCAATAATAACATGCTTGAATCTCATAAACATAATGTTGAGTGAAAAAAACCTAGCACAAATGAATAATGTATGTATGATTTCTTTTCTATAAAGTTCCAAAAAAGTGATTACAGCAAAATTAAAAATAATAGTTAAATTCTAGGTAGGTGGTAAACACTGAGGTAGAGTTTCTAGGAGCTTCTGGTATGTCAGCAACATGCTATTGATTCACTAGGCTGGTGGTTGCATGGATATTTATGCTATGCACAGCCATTAATGAAAAGCTAAGTGCGTCTTTGCTAAGATCAGGTATAAGGCAAGGGTGTCCTTATCACTTCTATTCACTATTATACTGGAAATCCTAGCTAAGGTAATAAGAAAAGGAAATAAAAAGCAGCCAGATTGGAAAGGAAGAAATACGCATTTGCGGATACCATGATTATCTATGTAGAACATGTCAAAGAAATCAACCAAATAAAACCAAAACTAAAACCTCCTGTAAGTAATAAATGATAACAAGTTTGCAGAAAACAAGATTAATATACAAGTTAGTTGTTTTCCTTTGTCCCAGCAATGAACAACTGGGATTTGAAATGAAAAATAGAGTACCATTGGGGCACCTGCGAAGCTCAGCTAGTTTAACGTCCAGCTTTTGATTTCAGCTTAGGTCATGATCTCGTGGTTCATGAAATTGAGCCCCACATGGGACTCTGCACTGACAGTGCAGAGCCTGCTTGGGATTCCCTCTCCCTCTCTCTCTGCTCCTCTTCCTGCCTTTCTCAAAATAAATAAAACTCAAAAAAAAAAATATAGTACCATTATATTAGCACCAAAAATATCCTGAAACCCAGGTACAAATCTATTATCTCTCTATCTATCTATCATCTATCTAACTAATATAAAATACAATATTAAATATATATAATATAAATACATACATTAAAATATATAATATTTATGTTAAAATATTAGACTATAAAATTCTGATGAAAGATAAGAAAATCAAAGATCTACAGGATATTCCATGTCTCTGCAGAAACAAATGCAATATAATTGTAATGTCACGTCTTCTTTCCTTGATCTACATATTCAACACAATCACAATAAAATGCCAACAGGTTATTCTGTGAATATTGATAAACTGGTTCTTAAGTTTATCTGGAAAACAAAAGACAACAAGTAAATAATATTATATTGAAGAAGAACAAAGTTAGAGGACTGACCCTCCCTGACTTCAAGACCTTGTATAAAACTACAGTGATTGGGCACCTGGGTGGCTCAGTCAGCTGAGCATCCAACTTCAACTCAGGTCATGATCTTGCGGTCATGAGTTTGAGCCCCGCATCCGGCTCTGTGCTGGCAGCTGAGAGCCTGAGGCCTGCTTCAGATTCTGTGTCTCTGTCTCTCTTTGCCCCTCTCCTGCTCTTGCTCTGTGTCTCTCTCTCTCTTTCTCTCTGTCTCTCAAAAAATTAAACATTTAAAAAAATTTAAAAAAATAAAAATAAACAAGAGCTTTAAACAGATCTAATGAAAAAAGATATACACATGGAAAACAAGGAAATGAAAAGATGCTTAGTATTTATTTCATTAGGGAATTAGGAATTAAAAAATGAGATATCACTACATACCTATTAGAATGACTAAAATCTGAAACACTGACATGCCAAATGCTGTCAAGAATGTGGAGCAAGAAGGACTGTGATTCATTGGTGGGAATGAAAAGTGATATAGCCACTTTGGAAAACAGTTTGGGAGTTTATTATGAAGTTAAACATACATGTAATACTTACCATGCAGTCTAGCTATTGTACTACTTTGTAATTACCCAAATGAGTTGCAAACTTACGTCCACGTAAAAATTTGTACAAGAGTGTTTATAGAAGCTTTATTCAAACTTGGAAGCAACCAAGATGTTCTTCAGGAGGTGAATGGGTAAGCAATCTGTGATACATACATATAATGGACTATTTATTGATCAAGAGAAATGACCTATTAAGCCACAAAAAGACATGGAGGAAATTTAATATTAATGAATGAAGGTCTCTGAAAAGGCTATATGCTGTATGATTCCAGCTCTCTGACATTTTGGAAAAGGCAAAACTACAGAGACCTTAAAAAGATCAGAGGTCGCCAGAGTTGTGGGGAGGGACTGATAAATTAGTGGAGTTTTATTATTTTTATTTTTTATTTTTTTGAATAGGTGGACTTTTAGAGTAGTGAAATTACTCTGTATAGTAACGTAATGGTGGATACATGACATTATGAATGTGTCAAAACCCATAGAGCTGTATAAAACTAACAGTGAACCCTAACTCTGTACTTTAGTTAATAACAGTGTTGTAGTATGAGTTCATCAGTTGTAGAAAATGTACCACACTAATGCAAGATGTTAATAATAATAGAAACTTTATGTATTTTGGAGATGGAGAAGAGAATATGTATGGGTCTCTGTGTACTTTCTGCTCAATTTCTCTTTGAATATAAAACTACTCTAAAAAATAAGATATTTTAGATAATTTTTTGTAAGTCTAATATAATTTTAAAAATCAAAAATCTCATTGATTTGGTTAGTTAGAATTCTGAGAAAAAGGTAATTTCAAATTTGATCTGAGTATTCAAAGTTAAAAAGATGCAATTTAAAATCAATATTTTGTGATCTCGCAAAACATTGTTTCATTTGGGGAAAGTCCTAATGTCCATAAAGGAAGACTTCTATACTTGAATATATTTAGTAACTTTTTTTTTTTTTCAACGTTTTTTATTTATTTTTGGGACAGAGAGAGACAGAGCATGAATGGGGGAGGGACAGAGAGAGAGGGAGACACAGAATCGGAAACAGGCTCCAGGCTCCGAGCCATCAGCCCAGAGCCTGACGCGGGGCTCGAACTCACAGACCGCGAGATCGTGACCTGGCTATTTAGTAACTTTTTATGACAATTTATTTACCTAGCATAAATGTATCTTTATTTTAAGATAGATGTTTCAGTTTTGATTTTAAAAATAAATACTTTTTTTGGTAATATAACACAAATTCATTCTGTAATAATGAAACACTCTTCTTTATTGAGTTGTTCATAGCTTCTTTCCTTCAATTTTAATACATTTTGTGCAGTGGTCCACCATCCTCAGAAATACTTTTTTACTTAAGTAAATTAAAGTTAATTTGTTAATTTTAACATTAGTATGTTGTAAAAGAAATGAAAAACACAGATGCTCTTTGTATCCCATCTTTGAATACAAATTTGCAAATATAGATTTGGTTTTAAAAGTACCAGATATGGACTCCTTCGTAACCCCTTTTAAAATTTTCTTTCTTTTTTTCTTTCTTACCCTCCCTCTTTTTCTCTTTCCTTTCTCCTTTCTTTCTCAGTATATTCTTTTGTTTAATTTTCCAAGGAGTAAATATAATCTTATTTAACTGGTTGACATTAACAGAAACCAGGAATTTATTATTCATAAAAACGAAACAGAAAAAAAAAATCCCCCTTTTCTTCAGATTCTGGATACAGCTAGGCTCAACACAAATGTCTCGGGAGAATGCATCTGTTGCTATTGCATTTTTTTTGTTTCTTTGAAAACTTGGCATTTGTAATATATCTATGATTTTGATTTGTCTTGGCCAAAACCCAGATTACCAAGGAATTACATTTTGAACATATTCAACTAAGAATTATCTTTGTAGCAACTTTTCCCTTGCCATATTGAAATTTTGGGAATAAAATCAGATTTTGTTTCAGAAATCAGCTATGTTTCTTCCTAGTGCCAGAATGATTTTTTTTTATGTTAAAGAGACACAAAGCAATACTTAAAATCTGAAACGTATTTTAAGCATACCGTGTAGGAAATAGTCCCATTTTTGCATTTGACACACCTGGGGTCAAATGTTTGCTCTGCCGTGTTATTTGTTTATATTGATCTTGGGTTAAGTTTGGCATGTGAGAAGTAACAATAACAACAACAACAACAACAACAATGATAATAATAATAATAATAATTTCCTTATAGGCTTAGGTGAAGATTAAATCTCCAAGCACAAAAAATACCTGGCACACAGCAGGCATTTAATTAATGGTAGTGGTCTTTCTCTTGCTTATTTTGTATATATGTAGAAGTGTGTGTGTGTATAAATGAATGTGTGTGTATATTTGTATGTATTTATGTGCTTATATACATATATATGTATATTTATGTGTTTGTCTGTATCCATCTATATATCTCTATCTCTATCTCAGTCTCTGTATCTCTTACAGCAATGTGCAATATATAGCCATTTATTCCACTTACTAAGTTCTGAAGCAGAGAATTCTTCTGGAAATGATACAGTCTGGAAAGGAATTCTATCACCACATGGAAATATTTAAAAGCTTATTATTTCTTTGTGCCCTAGTATTTTCATAATTTTATATTTAATCTACCTGGAATGTGTATAAATTTTTAAAAGATCTAAAGAATATTTTTCCTTTAAAAATTCCTGGCAGACGACAGAATTCTTTTTTTAATCTCATTCAATGTATAATTCAGAGAATGATCTATTAATTAGTACACATTGATTTGAGTTCAAAAAGATGTGCACTGTCAGTTTGAGAAGATGTTTGGGAATATGGAAAACAAAATAACTTATATGTCTGAAAAGAAACATGTCAGTTTTAACAAGATAAAAAATGCAAGGTTGAAGTTGAATCTTTCTGAAAAATTGACATTTGTATGATTTTGTTTTCACTAAATAGCAAGGCACCAGTTTCTTGGGGGCAGCTTTACAGAGCTGTGTCCATAACTGATTTGAATCTTTGTAGAATAAAAATTTAACAAAATAAAGTTTAATGTTCCGCGTTCTCTTCTAATAATGTAGACTTTTTTAGCAAAAGCAGCTGTTAATATCTTAAAAAAAATTTTTTTTAACATTTATTTATTGTTGAGAGAGAGAGAGAGACAGAGTGCAAGCAGGGGAGGGGCAGAGAGAGAGGGAGACAAAGAATCCAAAGCAAGTTCAGGCTCTGGGCTGTCAGCACGGAACCCGATGTGGGGCTCAAACTCAAGAACTGTGAGATCAGGACCTGAGCTGAGGTCAGATGCTTGCTTAACTGACTGAGCCAACCAGGCACTCCAAAAGCAGCTGTTAATATCTTAGGGAAGTAGCGCATGCCTGAATATCTCACCTGAATTTGTGTCTTGTGATTCCTAAAAGACTACCTAAAATATTAACTAATTAGTTGCTCTCAGACACTGAAAGAAGGGTTGTAGCAAAGGACAGAATGCTTAAAGACATAGGATGAGATCCACCAGGATAAGTATTAGGAAAGCCTGACCTGTTGGTTTGAAGTGATTATTATTAAAAAACAAAAAAACAAAAAAACCCCAACTAGCTAAAACTTGTATTTTTCTCACACCTCTTCATATTTTAAAGGCAGGGTAGTGACGATAAAACTTCTTGTTAAACCTAAAGTGTATGGGGGCTTCAGTCTTTTCGAAAGACCAGTGAGTTACACATTGAATCCACCTCCAAGTTAATGATGCAAAATTATATCTGGGACAAGGGACTCAGTATTCCTGGGATGAATAACTTTTTTTAGTGGGTGTACTGATGACCTGGTTTTGCGGGATTGACAGTTCTGTCCATGTAACCACTATTACTTAAGTGCCCCATTTTGAGGATAGCCCTGTGGGACAACATTAAGAAGCAACAAAGTGGTCTTGGGTCAGGTATCAGAGTATATTGAAGGTGTATGTTCTCCACAGATAGGCTCTGAAGGTCATTTCTGCTGAACTCTCTTAAATGTTTAGTGATTTTATTGTTGTACAACTTAAAAGGTCCAACTTCTCTTTTGGCAAATAAGGGTATACCATTTTTTTTTTCTATATGTGGATCATATTTTAGGTTTGTCCAAAAGGCATTATGTGTATTAAAACCTAATACCTTTACCTAAAGTAAGCACCCATCAGTCATCTCAGTTAACTTAAGCTAAATGAAAATATTTGTTAATTTGCTGATCTGGGCAAATTAGGAATGTTTTTCACTAAAAATTATTTTAAATATTCTGTTTAGTTCAGAATCCAAAGGGTAGCTTTCCTTAAGATTTTTATTTTAAAATATTGTAAACTTTCAGAAAATATCATTATAGGCATCCAGATAACCAAATTTGACATATGTGAATATTTTGTTATATTTCTTTAGATTTCGTTCTTTTTAAGAAATATAATGCCACAAATACAGTAAAAGCTATGTGCTTTCATCCTGTCTCCTTTTCTCTCTCTTTCTTTCTGTACTACACTGAAGTTGGTGTTTATCTATATATCTTACCTTTTGTTTTTTGTGATTTTAAAATTAATGGAAGTGGCATCATATCAAATCTACCCTTCTGAAACATTTTTACTTGCAAAATTATACAGGGAATTTATCCATATTGATACACACGTCTGATTTTTTAGTTTTTTTTAGAGTAAGCTGGTTATATATATGTATATATATAAATATATATATAAGTATGAATATATATATAAAACACATTCATGATTTTTGTAGTTGTATAATGAAAACTGCAAAAATCATAAATTATGTGTTGATGAATTTTCACAGAATGAATGCATCTGTGTACCTAGTACCCAGTTCAAGAAGTAGCATGTTACCAGTACTATAAGAGCCTCCCCATCTTTTTTCCTCCTTTTTGTTACTATCCTTCACCCAGGATATTCTTCCACCAGGGAAACCATATCCTGACCTCTCACAACATAGATTCATTTTCTCTATTTTCGAGCTTTATATAAATGGAATCATTTAGCATATGATCTTTTGTGTCTGGCTTTTGTTTTTATTTTATTTTTTATTTTTAAAAACTTTTTAAATGTTTCTTTATTTCTTTGGTGGGGGGTGGGGGGGGGCGAGAGAAAGTGCTAGCCAGGCAGGGGCAGAGAATGAGGGAGACACAGAATCTGAAGCAGGCTCCAGGCTCTGAGCTATCAGTACAGAGCCCGATGCCGGGCTTGAACCCACAAACCGTGAGATCATGACCTGAGCCGAAGTCGGACATTTAACTGACTGAGCCACCCAGGCACCCCTGGCTTGTTTTTAATATTAGATTTATGAGCTTCCTCCACATTATTCTGTCTATCTGAGTGTCTACCCTGAATGCTATCTAGTATTCCAATACGTGAATATATTACTGTTTATTTATTTCCATTTTATTTTGGGACATCTAGGTTGTTTTCTTATTTATAACTATTAGACATAATAGCACTCTGAAGATTCTTTTACATGTCCTTTACATATTGTGTGCATCTATATAGCTAGGAGTAGAACTTTGATAGAATATATACATCATCATATCAATTTAGTATGTGTATCCTAGGTTATCTATATCATAGTGTCAACATTAGTGGATACTGCATGTGGTCTTCTGAAGTGCTTGTCTGTCCCAGTTTACCTTCTGACCATCACTGTCTGGGGTTTGAGTTCTCCATGCCTTGCCAACACTGAGATTGTCTTTTTCCATCTTTGCTATTTTGGGTGATAATAATTAATTAGCTTTTAACTGCTTTATAACATTCCATGGTTTGAATAAAGCATACTTATTTTAAAAACTCTTCCTTGGTAGATGAACAATTTGGTTGTTTTTCATTTTTTACTATTTCAAACAATACTGTAGCAAATATATCTGTATATTTCTTGTTATGCATATGTTTGAGAGTTCTCCTAAGGTTACAACTTGAAGTAGAATGAGTTTTTACAATATCATGTATTTATTTCTTCAATACACTACTATATTTCTCTCTAATAGGGTTATACTATGAAGTGGTAATTTTAGTTTTATTGTAAATCATACTCATCAAGTACAGAGTATAAATGCTGCTTATTTAAGAGGCATTATATAAAATGTAATCTCCTAGGATTTAGGGGAAATGAGTGGGGAAGAGATGAAGCATGCCACACAGCACCTGGCATATGGGTTAAAAAAAGCTTCCATCGTTATTGTTTCCACTGTTAAATTACTCCTGATTATGTTCCTATAAAATGCTCATTCTAATGTCCATGCAAAATCCATGTGGATTTTCCCAACCATCCACTTAAAGGTAGCTTCCTTCAATGTTTGAAATTTCTTTCTTTACTAGAGTTCTCTTATTCCTGCATAATGGAGTCATTGTATCTATTTGATCTTGATTTTTGATTACCCAGTGGCATGTATACTGATAGTTTGGAAAATTTATGTAATTTGAAAAGTTTATATCACATTTATGACAGTCTTACTGAAGGTTTGGTCCTAGGCAAAATGGTGATGTGGAGCCCAAATTTGCTTTGTTGTTTCCATTGAGATTTATGAAAATAGCATGTATTCCTATAGTTTTTAGTAGATCATACTAAGATATTTATCTTTTCTATTAGATATAAGAACAGAGAGAGTCAGTATTGGTAGAATGACCAAAGCAAGACCTTTAATTTAGATTTTTTAAAATTTGACACTATCAGTGAGGTGGGTCAACATTAATCCCAAAGAAAGGAATCTAATTAGTTTATTTGTTGCCATTACTTTTTTTTTAATAATTTTCATCTCTCTTTGCCATTTTTCCCATGATCCTTAATTAGTCTTGATCTAGTCAACCCCTAGTTTCTCTCTTCAAATGAAGAGTGCACTATTGCTCTACAGAATCTTTCTTTTTATTAATTGTTTTTATAATTTTTTTTTAACATTTTCTTTTAACATTTATTTATTTTTGAGAGAGACAGAGACAGAGTATGACCTGGGGAGGGGCAGAGAGAGAGAGACACCAAAACAGGCTCCAGGTTCTGAGCTGTCGGCACAGGGCCCAGTGCAGGACTTGAACTCACGAACTTCGAGATCAATAACCTGAGCCAAGGTTGGCTGCTTAATCAACTGAGCCACCCAGGTGCCCCCAGAATCTCTTCTATCACTATCCTTCCATCTTGTTCATCATGGGCATCAACACTGTTTTCACTAACAAATGTGTTTCGAATTAACGAACCAAACTTCAACTCAAAAATTCCATGTTTGGTTTTCAGAGTAAATTGTACAGATAATTTTTAACAGAAACTCAATTATTGCCAGCTTCTTAATTTTTCAAAATCTTTTATACTTAACTGGTTATTTGTAGGCTTGTGCAAAAGATAGTTTGGGTTTTGTTGTGCAGTTTAAAATAATATTTCTGTTGCTTTCCTACTTTTATGAATATTTTCTTATGGTTCAGTGCTTTAAATTTGAGTTTGTTAGTTTTTATTATCTTTTTTTTTTTTAATTTTTTTTTTAACGTTTATTTATTTTCGAGACAGAGAGAGACAGAGCATGAACGGGGGAGGGGCAGAGAGAGAGGGAGACACAGAATCAGAAGCAGGCTCCAGGCTCTGAGCCATCAGCACAGAGCCCGATGCGGCGGCTCGAACTCACGGACCGTGAGATCGTGACCTGAGTTGAAGCCGGACGCTTAACCGACTGAGCCACCCAGGCGCCCCTAGTTTTTATTATCTTAAATCTAGTTATATTTGAATTTATGTCTGCATAGATCATGAATTGAGGTGGTTAAAGAAATCTAATTTCTGAATAGTTTCATTATAGAGTTGAATGCTCATGTATATGCTTTTTAAATGCAGATACCTGAAAAGAGTAATTTTTGTTTTCTACTAGATTTTAAGAATCAGTGTCTAAGGTATTATCCTATTTCCCACTCTCATTATTTCCATGCAGTATTATATAAACTCCTGTATGCTTTCTTCAACCCTGTGTCCCCAGTGCCCAGAGTGGTGCTGGTGTATAGGCCACCTTTAATAAATACTTGGTGAATCAATTGATATTACATTTTTGACACACACACATACACACACACACACACACACACAGAGAGAGAGAGAGAGAGAGAGAGAGAAAATGCACATGTAGGTGAAGGACAGAGAGAGAATCTTAAGTAGGCTTCATGCCCAGCACAGAACCCGACTTGGGGCTCTATCTTACTACCATTTGATCATGACCTAAGCTAAAATCAAGGGTCAGACGCTTCACCGAGTGAGCCACCAAAGTGCCCCAAATGAATTGATTTTTATTTCTCGTAAAAGGACATTGTCTCTTTACCCTGCACTACAAGGTAAAATGTTAGCCTTTTACCTTGGGGCTCAATTCTTTGGAAGACCATGTTGAATATGAATTATAATGGCTGAGCAGTTAACATCCTTTAAGGCTGTGCTTGAAGAAAATGATCTTTGTTAAGTGAGCCCAAAATAGTTTCTTTGAGTGAGAAAAAAAAAAAGCAAATAAAAAACTATGGTGTATTACACTGGGTTCTTTTTTAGATTTAAAAAAATCTAGAAATATAAACATTGCTGGTATAAGTCCACTCTGAGGAAGACAGGGACAATGTCATCAGTTTTGAAACTTTTTTCTGGGGTGTAACTTCTGGGTGATTTCTCTTCAACATTTTCTTGACTCCTGGACCAGTTTCCTATTCTGCGAGATGGGGATTGAATGATTGAATAAAGTACTGATTGATTCTTTGACCAACTTTCATTGAGGACCTGTGCTAGACCATGTAGTACATACAAAGGTGTGCTGGGCATGTCTTAGTGGGTTCCACCTCTTCTCCTGTGATCTTTGTCATGGGTTCATAACTTTTTATTCTTGTATTGCCATTATGTTAGTAATTTGGAAAGAATGGATATAATTGTATGTTTGGACTAGTCGGCTTAACTAGAAGTCCTTCAGTGAGATTATTGCTAAGTCTATAGACAGTTTTAATCACTTACCTTCCTTGAAATATTCCACACAGCTGACTGCTTCCTCCTTGTATCATCTCACATTCTCATGTCATGTTGTTTCACTTATTCCCCTTACTAAGTTTTATTTGTGAGTGCTCTCTTTACCCGCCTCTTAAATGTAGGTCTTTTCCTGTGTTCTGTCTTTATCTTCTCACTCTGTATGTACATTATGCTAGATGAACTCACTTATTTCCAAAGCTTTGACCTTAGTTTTGGGACTCCCACTTTTGTATTTATAACTTACAATTTTCCTCTGAGTTTGAGCTCTGCATTTGCAAGGGTCTCCTTGACATCTCTACTTAAATATCCCATAGGAATCCATCTAAAATTAAGCTCATTGTCAGCTCCTGTCTCATCTATTAAAAATATGCTTCTCTTAAGATACTTTTTGTCTTAGTGAATAGCATTAATAGCACTGTTATGCGCTCAGTTGCCTATGTCAGAAATATTGGGTCATCAATATTGGGTCACCTGGATGTCTCCCTTCTTCTTGTCTTCACTCTTCTAGGCCCATTGAGATTGAATAACCTCCAAATTTGACCACAAATATATTTCTTTCTCCACATCCCACTGATACTACCCTAAAGTTTATACTAGTCTAAAACTTTTATTTCAACAACTGCCATGACTGTTTTCCTCAATTTTTTATGCCTTTAATCCCCTCTAACTCGCTAGGTAGCAAGACTTAACTTTTAAAATAAAGAGTGGGTGATTTTTATTTTTTTATTCAAATCTTAAATATTTTCCCTTGAACTTAGGGTAAAATGGAAAGTGTGTCTTCAGGGTGGTCTACAAGTCCTTGCAAGAATTGGACCACACCTGCCCCTTTAGCATCATCTTTCTGTACTCAGCATATTTGTGACTCTGCTTTCTTACTTCACTTACTGTGGCCTAATTTTATGAATTGATAGCTTCAAGTTTTTTTGTGCCTCGTGGCTTTTGTGCATGTTGTTCCTTCTGTGGGACTTGATAATGGATGAATGGGGTAAAAGATCAGGATGATCCTAAGATTTCAAACTTGGTAATTCTGTTTCCTTTCTTCACAGACTTTATCCCAGGAAATTAATATATATAAAATCAAGCATCAAAGTAGAAGATGCTTAAAGCCCTCTCTTAGCCTAATCTTCTCAACCTTAAATATTTCAGAACTTCTCTCTGTGTTGTGATTCCCAAAGATGTCTTGCATTCCATGTTTCTTTGTGTGTTCTCTTCTCTTTGGAAAGTGCTTCACTGCTTATGTGCTAGATGACCTATTCCTGCCCTTTAACACCCTGTTCAATCACAGCTCCTTGGAGGGGATGAGACTCCAAGATGGCAGCTTCCTTTCTATCACCTGTGTGTAGTTTGCAGCTATACCGGAGATGTAGAAAAGTTAAGTAGCTTATTGACAAAACCAGGATTTGAACCTTCGCTTCTCTGATTTTAAAGCATAAGTCTTTAACTACCTTTTGCTAGATATTGTCATTATTTAGTAAGTACTTATTAAATACATACAGTAATAAAAATATAAAATACGCTGTGACCTAATTAGTAAGAAAGGCTTTTATGTCATCAATGAGAGGAAGTGATTTGACTGACATAGAAGGTAAGGATTTGACTGAAAGAGAAAAGGAAATTCTGGTCTGTATGGGATGGTTCAACTTCTAAGCCAGTTAGGTTCAGCCTTGCTTTGTAACACCCTAAGATACCTCTGGTTCTCAAAAAAAGGTATGAGGCTAAACTTGGGTGAAATAGGCCATGAAATGAATAAATTAATTTTAATTAGAAGTGGCAAATATGTGTCACATATATTCTTGTGTTTTAATTGCCTTATGCATTTGTGTCTTGCTCCCCTCAACTTGATTGTGAGCTTCTTTTGAACAAAGATATACCTTATCTTTTCTAAGCATCTCCTGTAATGAATGTCTGGTTCTACTTGATAATTATTTTTTGCGTGTAAAATAAATGATAGTGCTTTATCCCTTTATAACTTAGTTTTAGGGACAAAACTTCAAGTATTTTCAAATACAGTCATGTAGCTGATAATTCATTTGTATATACCAACAGTTGGAAGCATTAATATACATGAAAAATAGAACTAACTCTTCAGTACTGGGTTTAATATCTTTTTGAGAAAGAAAAATACTCTGGTATGCATAATGTCAAGGACATACTCAGTGAAGAAAAGCAGTTTATGTTGGATCTAGGCTAGAAGAATGCTCTATTCTAGCATTTAACTAGTAGGTGAGTTTAAATATCTATGCAACTCTATCTTAGGACTTACTTTGCCTTTTGCTTTTCATTTTCTTTTGAATATCAAGAGATATTCACTTTTGGAAGGACATATTCTTATTAGCTCTAATGAGTTTTTTTGGTAAATGAATTGAATATAAACAACTATTGTGTTTGTCTTTTTTTGTAAGAAAGATTTCAAGCCGAAGATCCTAGTCATATAATTAAAAGGACTAATCCCATTCAATCCTTGAATCCGTCTATAGAAATAGAATTCTTAAAACATATACAAAAAGGGAATATGGTGCCTGTTGAATTTTATATTATGTTCAGTTGAACTATTATACTCCTAAAACAAATTTAATTTTGATTAGGAAAACTGATTCCTTTTTTTTGTGCATTTATAAAAATGTCGACATTACAGACCATGGTAGCACTAGGGAAGTAAGGGTGGGGGGAGAAGTAACACTTGTATTATGTTAAATCAGAGAAAGAATTGCACTTGGCAGTTTTTGTTTGCAGAATGCAGGAAAGGCTGAAGGCTTTTGTACAGTTCAAAGAGCACATTCCACAGATACAGCAGTTGTTGGTTGCCTGCAGGGATCGTCAGAATTGGGGGTGGTGGTAGAGGTCTGGATCACAAAAGTCCAGGCTGTTGGGCTGTGTGTTTGTAAAGAAAAAAATGCTTACCCTTTTTTGAAAAGTTGTGCAGAAATTGCCTCCTATCATTTATTTTAAACATAGCACTTCTGTATCAAAATTTCATCTGTGCAATAATCAGATGACCTTCTTGTGTAGCCTTTGCTACCTCTTGCTCTTTAATCATTTGTTTTCAGATTAAGGTTTACATGTTCAAATGTGGAAGCATGGAACTGGTGACTGTTAATCTGTCAGTTAAACTACATAGAAAAGCATAACTGAATTGATTTTATTTCACAGTCATATAGTCAACTATCATTTATACAAGGCTATTAAACAGTTTCAACAAGTTAACTCAAGATTCTTAAGAGAGCCTTTTTAACTGAAAATATGCCAAAGGCTAGCTTTTTCAGCTGGCGTGTCAAGACTTCTGCTGAATTAACACTTGTATCATTTCCCTACAGAATATGCAAGTTATAGTTTCTCCTGTGAACTGAAATAATGTAGCTGAAAGTTCTCTGAAAATTATGAATTGTAGGCCGATATAAATTAACATTATTAAGTTTCTTGAAATGTCTACTTTATATGATATTATGTGTGCTTTATATTTTTTATATCAAATTTTGGCAAAGTGTATCAACATAGTTTCATTAGCTGTTTTCTTGGATTAACACACACACACACACACACACACACACACACACACACACATATATATATACCTAATTAGTGATGTTCTATTATAATTTTGGTTTTAGCAAAAGCCCCCAAAGCCTTATCTTGACCTAGTCTTGAATTCGTAGAATTTGGGATAAAGTATTTTGTTGTATCCAGATGTGTTTTATCTAACCTGTCACACTCAATCGCCAGAAGATTAGTTAGTGTGGTATAAAACAAGAGAAACATCAAAATTAGAATTATCTGTTGAACAAACTTCTGAGTCCATTGTAATGAGAACTTCCTTATTTTTACTTTTTAAGATTTATGACTTTCAAGATTAAGAAATTCTGAAAACATATCTAAAAGGGCAGAAACTAATTTAGCAGAATCCATGTACCCACCATTCAGATTTAATAGATGTTGCTATTTTGCCATTTTAATTTTAGACCTCTTTATTAAGAAATCCTCACAGCTCAAAGCCTTTTTTTATAGTGTTGAAATACCCATTTCTGAATTGATTATTTGGCAGCAGCATCTTAAGGTTCTTAGCTGAATTCTTTCCGATTTTAACATTGGGCTTGTTAATGTCGTTTTCCTCAAAATTGCTGCAGCTTCTTTACAGTGTGGCTTCAAGAAGACCCAGGGCCCTCTGTCCCAGAATTTCAGCTTTCCTCCTCATTATTTCCATAAGACCTGAAATTGTTTTATTTTTCAATTTTTAGCTAGGGGACTTTGGGGACCATTATTAAATATAAATGCTTTATGGAGGGAATAACACATTAAGCCATTATTAGCCATTATCTTCATCTCGCAGAAGCTGGTATGGTAGAACTATATTCTGAGAAGGGAGTGGCCAGGAGGAAGGGAGTGCTTAGGGGTTGGGTCTGCCTGTAGCATTTGGTGGACTCGTGAAATAACTCCCAAATGAAGCATTCAACTAAGAATCATATAATATATCTCAGGAATTTTTGCTGGGACCTCTATGGAAAGAGAAACAAATGAAAACAACATTGTAGGAGGTCACTGACTTTTTACAAAGTTAAAACCAGCAGTTAAACCATGCTGTTTAGTGGATATGTAAAACCGCTAAGGGAAACTGCTTTTTGACTTGCAACGTGCATTTGTATAGTTTCCTAAGTAGATAGTGTTAAACCCATTTTACCAGCGAGAATACTGAGTAACAAGGAAGTTAGGTAGCTGTCTGAAATCTTACAGCTAGGAGGTTAAAAATCTAGAATTTCTGCCGTTATGTCCGTCTGTTGACTATACCCAAATACTTCATGGGATTCGTTGCCTCATTACCGAAATGTACTTCTCCCATGTTAAACTTACCTAAAGCTTATCTAGTTTTTAAAGATACAGTTCATGACTTACACTTAACCCCCACCCCGCTTCCCCCGCCCCAATTTGGTGCTGTCCTTTCTGTGCATGTTTGCAGTACAAAAGTAAGCACAGACTTTTATGGTCTCCCATATTCTACTTAGGTATGTGTGTTTGCTATCCTTCGAAACTTGTTTGTTTGGCCCCTTAAGATCTGGGCCCTGGCTTATACTTTTTTTGGTTCCAATTATTGCCAACCCAGCACTAAGCAGTCAGTGAGTTCTCAGTAATGCCTGCTTCTGGATTTAGCTCAGGGCTCCATTCCCAGTGCTGACAGTACCAGCTGTGTGATATCAGACAAGTTACTTACTATCTCTGAGCTTTAAGTCCCTCCCTTGTAAAAAGGGGATAGTAATAAAGCTTGTCTCCAAGGGTTGTTATGAGAATTAAACCAGGCATGGCAATATAAAACACTTTGCTTAGCGCCTGGACCATAATAAGCATCCTAAACATAAGCAAGTAATCATAACTCCATAAATTCTAGCTTTCATTCTTATTTATCAGTGTAATCAATCAATGCTTATGGAGTGAAGGATTACCCATAAGAATAACTTCTTTGGAAAAACTCTCTAATTTCAATTTTTGGGTCCCATTTGACAAAAAATGTCCCTCTTTATACAAACTGATCATTCATAGATGTTTGAGTGATTAAAGAGAATGACACACACACACACCCTCACACAAACACGTTTTATCTATACTCAGATATTTAGACTTTGCTTAATAGACAACCCAGAGATCCCGATTTTTTCTTAAAGTTATCCATCTCTTCCATTTCTACTGCAATAGCCTTCTGACACTTTCCTTTCTCTCGTGTCCACCAGCAAGAGTCTTTAACCCTGGGTCCTTTGCCTCCAGCAGATTCAGGATAGAACTGAATTTCAACATAATTAGTTTTCTTTGTAATTCTATGTATTTTATTTTATGCATTTAACAATATTATTCTGAGGAAAGCTGCATAGGCTTTACTGGACTGACAGACGGTTTCATGGCAACCAAACAGCTAAGAACCTCCACCAGAAATTTAATTTGTTTTCTGTAGAGCACAGGTGTATGGTGCTCTCCTCAAAATATAAATCAGCTCACGTCATTCCTTAATGTGAAAGACTTTACGTGTACTTGAAATAAAATATAAGCTGCTTACCTTGGCTTGGAGAGGCCCTCCTCCCTAGCCCTAATTCATCTCTTGCCACCGTGTTCCTTGCTTTCTCTGCCTGACATCAATGGCTTTCTGTCACTTCCTGAAACCCTTCCTGACTCAGCACCTTTGCACTTGCTATTTCTACTGTTTGGAAAGTTTTTCCACATGCCTGGCCTGCTCATTGCACCTCAGGTCCTAGGTTAGGTGATGCCTTCTCTGGGAGCTTTTGCTGGCTTCTCTGTCTGATGTATCTCCCCACTCACCTGTTCTCTGGTTCTTTTCCACAGCTCATTTCATTTATATAGTTCTATTAACAAACAAATACCTTTGTTTAATGCCTGTGTTCATACTGATTTGTATATTCCATGGGGGCATAGAAAATGTTAGTCT
Source organism: Panthera uncia (assembly GCF_023721935.1). NCBI lineage: Eukaryota > Metazoa > Chordata > Mammalia > Carnivora > Felidae > Panthera > Panthera uncia. The sequence goes on from NC_064816.1 coordinate 127,551,882, forward strand.
CATTCAGGCTGCTGTCTAGTATAAAGCCCAACCCTCTGTGGATCAGTAATATCCATTGAATAAATGAAAGAATTGGGGGAACATGAATGGTCTGTTGTTTGGAATATATGAACTCATTTGTTTATTCATAAACTCATTTATTAGACGATGAAAAATGAGAGACCAGCTATAACATTTAAATTCTGAATAGCTTTCAGAGTAATTCATGAGCTACAGATGAATGCTTTAATCTCTTCGGTTCTTCAGAAATGAAATGTAATAGTTCATTATATGACAAGGGGAACCACCCAGAAAATCAGAATTCAAAAAATGTGCTTAACTTCTTTCATATGTTACACCTTCCATCTGCCATACCCTAAGCCTATACCCTATTAACTCTATTTCATGATAACTTTGTCTTATGATTGACTCACCTGGCTACCATATACCAGGATCATATGTGCATCCATTGAAACTGCTTTTCTGTCATATATAACATTTACTTTAAAAAATATCTTATCATTTGTCTAGAAAGTTATATCTCAAACTTTGGATAATTAAATACGTTTTGTCCTGTTGCGGAGTCGGTCATTATAGCTTTCTGTTATTATTCTCTGACTTAGACTATGTTTACTGAAATGATTCTTGTATTAAAATGGAAACTTCCTTTCAGTGATGTGTAGATTTGAACAGTAACCCTTTATATGTGGAATAAATCCCACGAGTGTCTGCTCTTTTATTTCCCTCCTCTCTTTTGGGGGAAAAGTATTCTCCAGTAGAGTCAGAGAAGGTTTGTGTAGAGCAGTTTCTTTCTCTAACTAGGCCAGTGACAGCCTGAGAATATTTTTTTTTACTATCTTAAATAATCGATGGTTATCTTATCCTAAGTGAGCTTGTGAGCTATAAAAATGAAGAAAACAGCAGAATGTAGTTTATGCCTTGGTCATTATTTAGAAGACTTTTGTGGGCTAAAAAATTAGGTAATTCTTTTCTTTTCTTTTTTTAATGTTTATTCATTTATTTTGGGGGGGGAAGAGAGAGAGAGGGAGGGAGAGGGAAGGAGGAACAGACAGAGGGAGGGAGGGAGAGAGAGAGAGAGAGAGAGAGAGAGAGAAAATGCCAAACAGGTTGTGTGCTATCAACGCAGAGCCCAACATGGGGTTAGATGTCTTAAACCGTGAGATCATGATATGAGGCCAAAATCAAAGAGTCGGACGTTTAACTGACTGAGCCATCCAGTCACCCCTAGGTAATTCTTAAAGAGAAAATGACTGCTTTTTCCTTACTACTTTCATTCCTTTAATTTTTTAGAGCTCTCTAAAGGCCAGGTTCCAGTAATGATTAAGGCTATTCTTTTTCCTTATTTCATATGTAACTCAACATAATCTCATAACTGATTGCCTTTAGTATTCTTTTCTTGGCTGTACTGATTCTTTATAGAGAATTTCATGCAAGTGAATGAATGTTTGTAAATACATATTTATTGGTTGATCTGTTTTTTAGATTTTACCTATGAATGAAATAATACGTATTTGTATTCGTCTTTCTCAGTGTGACTTATTTCACTTAGCATAACCTCTAGGTCCATCCATGTGGTCACAAATGGCAAAAATATCCTTTCCTATGGTTGAGTAGTGTTCCACTGTACATCTGTATATCTGCACGACATCTTCTTTATCCATTCATCTATCAGTAAATGCATATTTATTGAAGACGTTTTACTTTAGTTCACTTGGGGTGTGATGGGAAGGAAAAAGAAGGTGCAGGCATTTTTGTGATTTATCCCACTATTTCTTTTAGGACCCTGAGAACACAAAGACAGTATTAGTATGCTGTTGCTTAAATGATAAATGCCATCTCCTCCTACTGTTTCCCTCCTCATCACTGAACACAGCTAAGTTGTTTTTGATCCTAGTTCTTAATATTTTTGTGTCTTACTGATTTTCTGACTCTGTCCTTCCTTTCTTTTGTTTCTCCTCCCTGCCTTCTTCCCTTTCTCTCTCTCTGTCTCTATTCATTCCCATCCTTTCCCCCCCAAAAAAAGATGTAAAATAAGTGGATTCATTTTCAGAAAATATGAGAAAGAAACTAATGAATATAAAATGAGTCAGGCAGTAAAATTAGTTTCTTCTTGGCATAGGAATAAGGTGTTGTCTGATTACATGGAATTAGGAAAGAGGAAACAAGAGAGTCTAATTCTTCTTAAATGTCTTCAGCCTTTTTTTTTTAACGGTTATTTTTTTTTTTTTTTTTACTTTTGAGACAGAGAGAGACAGAGCATGAACGGGGGAGGGGCAGAGAGAGAGGGAGACACAGAATCTGAAGCAGGCTCCAGGCTCTGAGCTATCAGCCCAGCCCAGAGCCCGATGCAGGGCTTGAACTCACGGACCGCGAGATCATGACCTGAGTCGAAGTTGGACGCTTAACCGACTGAGCCACCCAGGCGCCCCTTAAATGTCTTCAGTCTTATTCCAGGTGTACCTAGAGCTAGAGTTTTGGGCTTCTGCGTATGGATCAGGTAGCTTTTTGGCTTGTCTCCAGTGTTAGGCAAATTCAGCTTTTTCAACAAAACTCATGCGTTTGTTTTCCAGCTTCTAACATTTGTTGCTATTGTCTACTCTGTTGAACTTTCCATCCTCATAGATTTGTTCCTTTGTTGAACAGTAAGTTCAATAAATGCTTAGCTGTCATTTTTGTATGGTTTATGAAGGGAGAAGGGATAAATGCATGTGGTCCATTCTGTTTTGAACTGGAAATTCTCATTTCGTTTTTGACAGAGATATATGAAGTATCTGGTTACACATGGAAGAAGAGTGCGAAACACTCTCGAATAATGAAAAATCCCAAGACAGAGACCAGGCCTTGTGGCCCAATAAGAGTATTTAACTTCACCCATGCCTCTTAGTTCCCCACCTCCCTAGAGTGTGATTTGAGGTGAGGATGGGGATTAAGACTGAGTTTTCTCTAGAGACGTACACACAGCAGGACACAAGCACAAGCGCTTGGGGGCCATATGGTATGAGTCTGTTCATACAGTTTTTCCATTGAAGAGTTTCCATTGAAGAGTCCATGTAACCTGATTTATTAAGTTCTTTTTTTTTTTTAATTAACAGGCTTTGTGTTTTTGGAGAAGTTTTAGATTTTCAGAAGAAATGAGCACTTAGTACAAAGTTCCCTTTTTTACTCCCTCTCCCCAAAATAGTTTCCTTCATTAACATCTGGCATTAGTGGGGTACATTTGCTACAGTTGATGAACCAAAATTGATAGCAACTAAATTCCAGAGTTCACATCCAGGTTCATATTTTGTGTGGTAAACTTCTGTGAGTTTTGACAAATATGTCATGTCATTTATCCATCATTACAGTGTCATTCACAATAATTTCACTGCCCTAAAAATCCCTTGTGTTCTATCTATTCTCTCTCTCCCTCACTCCCTTTCAAATCCCTGGTGACAACTCATCTTTTGTTATCTTTATAATTTTGCCTTTTACAGAGTATCATGTAGTTGAAATCATATGTTATATAGTATTTTCAGACTGATTTCTTTGACTTCACACCATGCATTTAAGTTTCCCCAGGTCTTTTCATGGCTTCATATGATATCTCATTTCTATTTATTGTTGAATAACATTCCCTTATATGGTTGTATAACAGTTTGTTTATCCATTCACTTGTTGAAAGACATATTGGTTGCTTCCAAGTTTCAGCAGTTACAAAGCTTGTATAAACATTCTTGTGCAGATTTTTTTGTGGACATAAGTTTTCAACTCATTTAGGGAAATACCTAGAGTGTAATTTCTGGGTTGCATGGTAAGACTGTAATAAACTGCGAAGCTGTCTTCCAAAGTGGTTATACATTAACTTGTTTTTATATTTTAGAAATAGTGTAGACTGTTTTATATAGCAATATATATGGAAATCAATAGTAATTTGTATTTCACTTATCATTTTTTACATAAGTAAAAAGTCATTGTTGGGGCACCTGGGTGTGCCTCAGTCAGTTGAGTGTCAGACTTTGGCTCAGGTCCTGATCTCACAGTCTGTGGGTTCAAGCCTCACATCTGCCTCTGTGCTGACAGCTCAGAGCCTGGTGCCTGCTTCAGGTTCTGTGTCTCCCTCTCTCTCTGCCCCTCTCCCTGCTTGTGCTCTGTCTCTCTCTCTCTCTCTCTCTCTCTTTCTTTCAAAAATAAATAAACATTAAAAAAATTTGTTTAAAGTCATTGTAGAGGCTTTATGATTTTAGTATTTACTGCTACATTGCTATTTAATGTTGCGTTGACCCTAACATGGCTAGAAGAGAGGTTCTAATGAAAAAAAGGTGCTGTATAAATTTAAAGGAATCACATTAGTATACTTTATTTTTCACTTAGTGAAAGCATTTCTACACCTTCATAGACATAAGCATACATTAATGGAGTATGGTGGGCTGGGTTGGAATGACGATGTTTTATTTGCTTTATACTTAATTTACTCATTTAGTGAACATTCATTGAGCTCCTATGGTCCCTGATCTTATAGAGGCTTAAATAATTATCAACATGTTCATACCTAGAAGAATGTCCCGCAGGAAGTTGCAGGACATCCAGAATCTCTCACCCTTACCTATGAAGTATTAGTGGGTCTTATCAGTTACTATGATAACTAAAATTGCCCTCTCAAAGTTGTGCAACTCTCAGTGGTACTACTGTTGTTGAGAAAGGTTGTGTTTGATTATTTAAAGGTGAGTCTATTTGTAATTCAGTTTTTCCTGTCTGACACATTTTATTTAACCATAAGTTAGGGGTTTCCCAAATCAGACTCAGTGATGGATTATAAATAAAGTCACAACATTAACTCAGCGAAGGACATCAGAAATAAGGTAGGAGTTGCCTTAATATGTAGTGTAGAAATTGAAAGATGTAGTGTGGGACAGGAAAGGTGAGTTCCTTCTGCAATGTCACACAGCCTACTAAAGGCAGGGCACTTTGGACTGATCCATGCTGTGTCCCTGTACATAGGAAATACTGTTCTCAATCTCCTGTGTGTTAAGATGGATTTTACTTTTTATCAATAACAGAGCCAAGAAGATGAAAAAAAAAAAAAAACAACTTAAAGCCCATTAATATTGTATCTTCCCTATATTGTGTTTAAAATTAATTTACAGCTGCTTTTATTTTACTTTCTTTTTTTCTCTCTTTTCATTACTTCGAGTATCTTTGCCTTGGTACTTACCATTCCTTTGTCATCGCTGCTTGTCTTTTCTTTTTACGGGCTTCTTAAATCCTGCTGCATTGCCTTTTGCCTTTCCTTCTTTAATCTTTTCTCTTCTGTTTAATTTTTAAATCCTTTGCCCTTTATCTTTCTTTCAGTCTTTTTAGCTGCTCTCTCTTCCTTTGATTTCCTCTTAAACGTTACTTCTTCTTAACATTGTGTTATTTATTGATTTTGCTTTTTGTTTTATCTTTTTAATTTTACGTTTTCCTTTGTATATAAGGAAAACCTACTCTGCCTCCCCATACTGAATTGAAGAGAGAAATACTACTAAATCCTCCATACTACTTAGAAAAAAACAACAACAATATTTATTCAGACTTACTGTGTGGATACTGAAAGATTTATAGGACACATTTTCTCCTCTTTTTTTCTTCCTTTGTTTTGAATCAAAGCCCAAATAATTGATGTGCTGATATATAGCAAATTCAATTATTTTCTATCTTTCTAATAAGCTAACTTCAACTGTATACAAAATATATTTTTAAGACATAAACATTTGTTTGTAGCTAGACCACAAGTAATTTTGCCTTTGATTAAATCTTTGGGATTAACTGGAATACATTTATAATACTATTAGCACAGATCAAGGGTTATAGTAAAACATAAGAGATTATAATAAAATTGTAATTCTTCCACAAAATTACTCTGTCTAAATAGCCTATGAATTTGGTTTAATACACGCTAGATTTTTAATATTAATTTTATAACCCCCTTTTCTTAGAATTTAGGAAAGATCTGAAGGAAATGCATTAATAGAACTCCACTAAACTGGGTTGGCTTTTAGTGTATGAGTCTGTCCTTAGGCATTCTAAGAAATAACTGCGGGGTGGAGATCTAGATAGTCACTTTTGTCAGGGGAAAAAGAGCAGGTAGCTATTCCAAGGAAAAGCAGAGGTGCATGACATCTTGGGTGTATCATTACTGCTTCAAGCAGGAGATTTCTTCAGGGACATTCTCTAGTTGAAGAGAGACCAGGAGAGATCAAGTGACTTGCCTCAGTTTACACACAGAAACTGGCAGAGCTAGGAATTGAATTCAGATTTATTTTATTATCTTTCTTCATATTTATCTCATATATTTATACATTCTGTTGATTACAATTCCTACCCATCCCAAGCTTGATTTTACTTGTTGTTCGTCCTGTAGACAACATGTAGTATCTCAAACATCTTTTCATTGCCACTTATTATAGCTTTATATACATATGTAATAAATCATTATGTATATAAGTAATATATATTATTTATTATATATAAACCTATTATTGAGATTTTAAACAATAGCTCTCATCCATTAATTTCACTGAACAAACATTACTGAAGCTTACTATTTTTAAGGCTAACAGTTGTTTTTCTCTGTTAGATGATCATTTTAAAATTCTTACGTGCTTTTCTTGATAATGTTGCTGTGTCTGTTGGTTTCCCTCTGCCTAGGGTTAGGCTAGTATATGTTTATCCTGCCCAGGAAGAAAGGGCTTACTAGGTAAATGGGTAATGTCCATAGGATTTTAGTGATACATATCAAATAACATTTAAAATAACAAGCTATCTTCTGGCAACTAGTGCACTTTGGAAAAAAAATTGGTATTTTAATTCTGTATCTCATATTAAAATCTTGAAAGGACCCTGTACTAAATACATTTTATTAACCTAGTTCTTCTGTTGTAACTAGTTAAAGGAATGAAACACACTTTCTTTGCTAATTTGATAATTTTGGACTATTAATTCCCTAACCCTGATGCTTGTTAAAACAAACGTGAAATTAAAAAACAAATAAACAAACAAAAAAAAAACCTTCCTTTTGCAAACATGTCTCACTTGGGATACCCAGAGTTAAAATTTTGGAAACCCAGTTTGATGTTCTGTGTATGTATGTGTGTTTAAAATACACTTGTGGTGCTATTAATAGATTGTGATTTATACCTTTCATCAGTCTGTATTAATCATTTACAAAATATGGTTCAGTAGCATTATGACCTGAGAACTTCTGTTAGAAATGCCCATTTTGGGGCTCCAGCCCAGACTTGTTGAATCATACACTGTGGGTGTGGGGTCATAAATCAGTCTGTTTTCATAAATTTTGCAGGCGATTCTGATGTAGCCTCATGTCTTAGTTCCAGTTATTTATGTGACCTTCCTCTGTTTAGTACAATTTTACTTGTTGTTTAAATAAATTTTCTTAGTATAATCTCTGAGTGGGTTGTAATATTCAATAGCACCCAATGCTTGTAAGTGCATGTATTAGTTAGTTCTTGCTGCTATAAAAAATATCACAGACTGACTGGGTGGCTTAAGCAATAGAAATTTATTTCTCACTATTCTGGAGGCTGGATCCAAGATTAGGGCGCCCGTATGGTTGGGTTCTGGTTAGAGCCTGGATTGCATTCTCACTGTATACTCACGTGGTGGAGAAAAAGAGAGATGGAGACGGAGGGAGAGGGAGAGAGAGGGAGGAAGAGGAAGAAAGAGAGAGAGAGAGAGAGACAGACAGACAGACAGACAGATCTGTTGTCTCTCTTACAAGGACACTAATCCCATCATGAGGCTCTACTCCCATGACCTCATCTAAACCTATCATCTCCAAATACCATCACATTGTGATTAGGGCTTCAACATATGAATTTGGGGGAGGGGGTGGGGGGGGACAAAGTTCACTCCAAAGCAGTGCAGTTGCATTGGATTCATTCCTTGTGTAAAACAAGAAGTGAAACTAAAGTGAAAAGACTTCTGAAGTTTATTCCAAATTTCTTCTTTAAGTAATAGTTGTACCTCTTTTTAGAGAGAGAGAGAGGGCATGCAAGCTAGGAAAAGGGACAGAGAAAAAGAGAATCTTAAGCAGGGCACGCTCAGTGCAGGACCCAATACCAGGCTCAATCCCATGGCCCTAGGATCATGATCTGAGCCGAAATCAAGAGTTGGATGCTCAACTGACTGAACCACCCAGGCATCCCTAGTGTACCTCTTTAATCTTAATTTTTTTTTCTTTGAAATTATCTTAAAAATGTAAGCTGTATGTAGCAAAGGACTGCGGGGGGGGGGAGTTCAAATATAATGGATATATGAAAGAAACATTGTATAAGTGTAATAAAAGTTATTTTTGATCAATACCTTTTTTAGTTTTGTGTTTCAGCTATCTGTGTTTTAGCCAATGATTTATAAGTCCATCTAAGCAATGAACCATATGACATCTGAAAAGTATAATGATTGCAGAGATCATAGACATCATCCAGACTACATTCTACCTGATGCAGATGCCCCCTTTAGAGCTTCCCAATCTTGCCTTGAATGTCAGTCCCTGTGATAGGGTTCCCCAGAGAAACAGAACCAATAGGATGTGTGTGTGTGTGTGTGTGTGTGTGTGTGTGTGTGTGTGTGTATGTGTGTGAAGAGAGAGTTTTGTTTTAAGAAATTGGGGTTTACAAGTCTGAAATCTGCAGGGCAGACATCCAGGCTGGAGATCCTGGGAAGAGTTGATGTTCCAGTTTAAATCAGAAGGCAATTTGGAGGCAGAATTCCCTCTGCTTCAGGACATCTCTGTCTTTTTGTCTTTAAGACTTTCAACAGATTGGATAAAGTCCACCCACATAATGGAGGGTAATTAGCTTTTACTCAAATGTTAATCTCATCTAAAAGTTACCTCCAGCCTGATGTCTAGACTGTTATTTGAACTAAATATGTTGAGTACCCTGGCCTGGCAGAGTTGACACGTAAACTTTTAACTATTACAGTATCCTTTCATATTTAGAGTCAATCCTACTTTATAAATATTACATAACGCTTCTACCTTTGAAATGATATAAAAATAATATATGATGGATAGATATATACATAAATGAATGAATGAAGAAATGAATGGATAAATAAATGAATGCTGACCAACACCAGATATATTACCTTTACTTATTAATAACAAAAGATTCAACTCCCTCTCAACTCTGTGGGAACTTTGGAAATGGAGCAGGTAACAGAAGTGTGTGTAGAACACATTGATTCACTGACACAGTAGTGAATCACAGAGCTCTTTGTTTGACCTTACCTGGTATGGTTATCATATCGAGCAAAGTACACAAACTAAGAAAGGGTACCTACTGTGTTGAATGTCTGAATTGAGATCCAAGAAAGATTCTGGTGTAGTGGTGTGAGAATAGGAAGATGAAAATTAATGGGATGAATACAAAATCTTGTCCTTAAGTTTCAAAAAAGTTGCAGAAGTGTGGATGAAAAAGACACTTAGAAATACACTAACTCAAAATACCACAGAAGATTAGAGGAATTGGTAAAACAGATTGTACCTACAGCACAGCTGTTGCCTAATATAAGGCAAAAGAGATTTGACACATTAGAATCTACTCTTGGTAAAACTTTTTCTATCAAAGATTATCATAAGAGGTCGTCACTTTAAATCATATCTTGCCATATAACTAGTAAGTTGAAAATTATGTTTTAATTTTATATTAGGTTATGGATTTTATCCTGTGGTTAGTTCCATACACACAAAGTCAGCCCTCAATTAATGTCAGTTCAATTGACTTAAAAGTTACCATCACCAAATAGCTTTGAGAACAATACCTTCAAGTGATACTCTCTAATGATAAGCTGAATGATAAGATAGCAGAATTGCAATCAAACAAACAAGGCATTAAGGGAGAGGTTTTTGGCATACTATGACCCGAAGAATCTACATCAACATATAACTCCTTTCAGTTTTTTTTTTTAAACCACTTCTATATTTCTCTGAGTTTTGATCCTGACACATATAATATTTAACCTCTTGAGCCATTTATCCGAAGCTATTCTGAACCCTCTATCATGCCCACAATACTGGGTATAATTGGAGGACACATTGTACTGAGATGTCTGAGCATTTCCATATAGTGAATAGGGAGACAGGAAACACCGTAAAATGAATACATTATTACATCTTGCTCTGTTCTTTTGCAAAATTGTCATTTTTAAATTTCAGGGTACCTACCACTTCTGTAAAACCCAGATGTGGAACCATTTAGCTAATACCAGTATTGATAGACAGATTACATTAGAGGAATTGCTAGTACAAAGTAGGAATTTCAGAGTTGATGTAATTTGACCAAGAACTGTGAAGCAATGTTATATTTTAGCCCCATATCCTTTCTGACTTCATTTAAATTATATAAAGATTATGCATCTTAGAATTTTCCTTCTATTTGTTCTTATAAAGTACTCTCCCCCCCCCCCCGGATAATAATCTGACCTTACTACTTAAAATGTTTTTTCCAAATATTAACCATTACAAATAAGTGTTTTTAATAATTAATAGATAACCTAGTTGAAGGAATTTGAAAAGAAACAGAAACTTTGATAGTTTTCCTGATATATTTTTGTTTGTTTTGTATTTAGTTATACCTTAAATTGTTCATAAAAGAATTTATAATTGTTTTCTGATGAATATACAATCTAGGGATTTAACTTTGTTAAATTCATGGCATTTCTGGAGCCATACACCTGGCAATACAGTGCTAGTCAATATAAAAGTTGCAATCATATTAAATTTCTGTTATACAAAAGGTGACCTGTCTACTGTATCCAGCACTAAGCAATGGCTGAAAATTCCATAAGGAGCAAGAGTATGGAAAATAGGGCAATTAACTTGTTATAAATCTGGGAGCATACTTGGTAGTACCCTAAAGCAGTAAAATATTTGGGCTTATATGCCTTGTCAGTTCTGAGTCAGAGGATTTCAGAAAATTTGGTCACAAACTTTTTAGGAAATGGAACATTTTCGTGGAAAACTGTGTTCTTTCTTTCATTTCTCTCTCTCTCTGTGTCTTTTTATTTCCTCCTTTTTCCTTTCCCTTTCCTTCCTTTCATCCCACCCTCTCTCTCCTTATTTTCCTTTAAGAAATATTTATTTAATTTCTTCTCCATGCAAAACACTATGTTGACATGAGCAGCTTACAGGGTTGTAAGACATAGATTCATAAATATCATTACCCATTTCAGCTCTATTACAGGTATCCAGATAATTTTTCAAAAGAGTTATTTTATTATGTAGTTTCACAACTGAAACTACATCTGAAAATTTTAAAACTTTTCCTCCTATCTTGTCACTTTTTATTGTCCCCTATTTTTTTTCTCTTAAAGTAAGATTTTTTTTAGAGCTGTTTTAGGTTCACAGCAAAATAGAAGGGAAGGTACACACATTTCCCATTTATTTCCTGCCTCCTCAAGTGCGTCCCCCGTTATCAACATCTCCCACTAGAATTACAATAAAAGTAACATTTGTTAAGATTGATGAAACTACTGGATGTTATTCATAATCGTCATAGTTTATATTAGAGTTGACTTTTGGAATTGTATGTTCTGTGGGTTTGGATAAATGTATAATGACATGTGTCTACCATGATGGTATCACGCAGAGTAGTTTTAACTACCGTAAAAGTCCCTTGTGCTCACCTATTTATCCCTTCCCATAAACCCCTGGGAACCAGTGATCTTTTTACTCTCCCCATAGTTTTGTCTTTTCCAGAATATCATATAAATTATTTTAGAATAATTTCTTTTACTTAGTAATATGCATTTAAGATTCTTCCATGTCTTTTCATAGCTTAGTAGTTCATTTTTTAGCACTGGATAATATTGTTATCTAGATGTATCATAGTTTGTCTGGATCTTAAATTTTGAAACACAGATTTTAGCCCTGGCAGTGACATTAACTATTTTTGAGATCTTAGTTAGTCACTTCAAGCTCTTTAAGTCTCAGTATATCTTCATTTCTAAAAAGAGGGCTTCTTATGTTGTAACGGAATGGAATTTCAGATTGTTGACATTATAGTGACATTGGAGACCTGGTTAAATAGCTTGTGACAGACAGAAGTGGATTTGAATCATGCCTCTGTGATGAAAGGTCGAATTATTTAGTCTCTAATTTGCATATGTAATATAGGGATATATAATTATACTCACCTAATTAGATGTCTTGAGGATTAAATGAGAAAATGCATATAAAATATTCAGCCAGTGGCTGGTACATAATAAGAGCTCAATAAATTTTACCTAGTTTTACTATTATTTAATGGATGTTCAGTACCTCTTACCAGTCCTTTTACTGCTTCCTCTTGATTAGTTCCCTCCATTCCTTTCGTTTCTGTGACTACTACAAATTCTTTTTTACTATTTTCAAGTTCCCTATCCATTTGCACTCCTACAGGCCCAAGAAAATATCATCACTTAATTTATTTTTTTAAGTTTATTATTTATTATTTTTATTATATTTTTATTTATTTTTTTAATTTAAATAAAAATAAAGGTATGTTATATCCAGACTTTCCTATTGCCTTTTCCCAAATTATTTGTGTGATTACACATTTTTATTATTCCCTTCAGTTTCTGAGGATAAATTGCCAACTGGGTCATCATGAAAGTTTTCTTAATTTTTGTTTATCTTTTTCAGTTATAAATAATGACACCAAATTAAATAATGTGGGTAAAACACTTAACCAAATATGTGGAACTCAGTAAATGTTAGTTTCTCTCCCTGACATTCCCAACTTCACCCCAGTGTGCCTGCATTCTATACATTGGAAGCTATCTTTGTAAATTACTGATCAGATATGTCCCTTTCCTTCTGTGACTCTCCAAGATCTTTTGAATAAAGGTACAATGTCTTTTCTTGGCTTACAGACCTGATATAGCTATTCCATATGTCCTTTTCTTTCTTCTTCTTTTCTTCTCTACATTTTATTCAGCCACCAATTTTTTTGTTCTGTTGCTATTGGGTATGCTTCTCCTCTATATTTGTTGCTCTTCATAATTTCTTTATTTCTCTTTCTTCCTTAAGATGAAGCTTAACCCCCTAAATACAACAATGTCCTTGAGGTTATGGGTAGAGTTGACCATGCCATCAGTATTTTGGATACCTCCATTACAGAATCTGTGTGTTGGATTGTAAATTGTTCTTTATATGTTCATGTTTAAAAAGTCAAAGAGTATATGAGAATAAAAAGACAAAGTAAAATGTAAAAAATCACTTCTCCCCCTTCCCTCAATGTCATTTCCCAGTGGAAATTATTTCCTTTATTGTCTACCTTTTCCTATAGATAAAGCTGCCACATAGAAATAAAATGCAAGCCATATAGGTAATTTAAAATTTTTGAATAACCACATTAAAACAATATAAGAAGAAACAGTGAAACTAATTTTAATAGTACAATTAACCAATAAATCCAAAAATATTATCAACATGTAATTTATATAAAAATTACTGATGAATTATTTTACATTCTTTTTCCAACAATATCCTTTGAATTCCAGTGTGTATTTTGCACTTAAAGTTCAACTCAGTTTACACTAGCAACATTTCAAGTGCTCAGTAGGAACACATGGCTGGTGACTACTGTATTGGATGGTGCAGCTATAGAAAAACTCTGAGAACTGAGTTAGTGAGGCAAGGGTTTGATTCGTAGCTCTGCAACTTAGTAGCCATATGATTTGGGGCATGTTATTTACTGTCTCTGAACCTCAGTCCCTGTCTCCCGGTAGTATTTCATAAAGCTATTGTGAAGATTGAACAATAAACACTGCATGTGGTCATCTGATTTTTACTGACTTATTTCTTTACACTTGGTTTTCAGATACACTCCTTTAGTCCAGGAAATTTGTATATGTGGAAACACTGAGCTATAGGATTTTCCTTTTTTTGGTTTCTTGTTGAGTGCTGTGTTCTAGGCTCCATGTAACGCACTGAACATAAAATCTCCCATTCTCAAGGAACTCATGGTCATACATTACTTATTGCCTGACCATTTCAGAAACACAGTACAAATTATTTTATAACATAAAATGAAAATATGGACACATATTTCTAAATTTAGTAAAGATTGTTACTGATTTTATATCTCTGAAATCTTCTTTTGCTCTCTTTTGATCTTCATAACTCACATTAAGGATCACACTATACCTTCTTTTTGCGCTGGAAATCTTGAAATGGCTTTGGGCAAAGGCAATAAAATTCTGATCTGGGCTGAAACTCCAGAGAAAAGACCCTTTAAATATTTTTTTTTGCAAACACTACCAACAGTAAACTCTAAGTTATTTAAGATATAGAATACTTTGAGGATTTTTTAGGGACGTTGCTACTTCTGACTTAATTCCCTTATGTTGCTGCCCTTTGGCCATTTCACTGTTGCTTTAGAACCTTTAAGACATAGGAAAAAGGTAAAACTCAGAATATTTAGCAGCCTTGGAAAATTGTTTGATAGGCAAGAAGATTATATGTGATGGGTTAATGGGGTAGATTTAAGTGATACTTTTCTTCTACTGACCTGAATGATTGAAATTTGATTATATGTTATTCTTGTGTACATCAAATTGTTTCCAAAATTACATACCTGGCAAATACAGAGAGTGACCCTTTGGAAGAAAAAAATTGCATATGCAAATTTTGAATGTTTTCCGAGTGTAGGAAATAATGTTCCAGGCTAATAGAAACATGGTGCTCCATTGAATTTTAGTTTTGATTAGTATAGAGTGAGATACTATGTTTCAATTATAATGGCAATGATAAATAATTCTTTATCTTCTTATCTACAGTAAAAGACACCTAGGGAAATTGGTCCACTTTTTTCTTAGTTTCTTCAAAGTGGTTAATAGTACAGTTTATTTTACCACTTACTATACTTTTTTACTGTTGCCTTTGCTAGAGTAACATTGAAATGTGTTTACAAACAAGAACTTAAAATACATGTAAAATTAAGGGACTATCATAAAAATGTCATAATTTGTGAAAAAATTACATTGTTAGGATTTTTTAAATGGTGTGTTATTATTTCAAGTTTATTAGTATTTATAGATTTGCCATCTTTAGAAGGTAAACTGAGAACCATGTCCTGAGTATTATTAAATGAGTGTCATATTGATCTTTCCGGGAAGCAGATGAAGAGATGGACATCAGCATACAATACAGTGGTGAGGGAATGTTCTTGAGATCAAAACCTTTGGGAGGGAACGAAAGGAAGCATAACTCAGAGATGTGGTATCAATGAAGGCACCAGGTGCCTTTTGGGGAACTCTGCAGCTGGATGGCCCTTCATGTTGGCCCACATTCAGGCCTGGGGCCAGTCTTTATACCACTGCACTGTTCATTGAACGAAGGCTGCTCCAGGAGGCCTCTTCAGCTAAGACTGTAGCTGGAAAAGAAGTCTTTCATCCCAGAAGTGAGTTTGGGCAACACCTCACAGTATCCACTATATTTAGAATAGGTTAGAAACTAAGGTGCTGGATGTAATTATCTAAAAAGAATCCTAGTCTTGGTACAATTCCCGTGTCTTGCCTGGATTACGATAGAACCACCTATTTGTTCTTTCTCCTTCTGTTATTGTCCTCTTATAATCCATTATCAGCATGATGGACAAAACAGGCTTTTAAAAATGTGAATCAGATAGTGACACTACTCTGCCTAAACTGTTCCCATGGCTTCCAGTTGGAAGAAGGATAAAATACAAATTCATTATTATGGCCTCCAGGCTCTGACTGATTTAACTCTTGTCTATTTCTGCAGCATTATCTTGTGCCACTTTTCTTCTTCACATATTATGTTTTAGACACACAGGCCTTCTGTCAGTTTCTTAAACATGCCAAGTTGTCTCCTCATTGAGGGCACTTACACTTCCGGTTTCCCCAGCCAGGCATGCGTGCCTCCTCACTTTTTATGTGATTGTTTCCTTTTTATTCCTTAGATCCAATCCCCAGAGAGACTCTGCCTGACTACCTTGTTTAATGTGAGACTTTAATAGTTTTTCTCTGTCACATCACTATGTTTTCCTTCATGGCCCTTATTATCACCTGTAATTATCTTGTTTGTTTGTTTCAGTATTTTCTGTCTTCCCCTGTTGGAATGAAATCTCTGTGACTCATTTTCTCATCCTATACATCTTCCTATAATAGATCCTTGATCAATTTCATTGTTACTGAATGGTTTCTGATTATTTCTACTTTTTGGCTTATTATGACTAATGTAGCAATGAACATTCCTAGGTTTTTTTTGTAGTGGACATATGTTTGTAGTTCTCTTAGGTATATAGTTAGGAGTTGCACAATATCTGTGTTTAACATTTTGAGCCAAACTGTATTTCAAAGTGGATATACTGTGTTAGAATGCTACCAGCAGTATAGGAGGGTTTCACTTGTTACAGTCTTTTTGAAATTTTTATTTAATTTTATTTTTTTAATTCCAGTGTAGATAACATACAGTGCTATGTTATATAGTTTGTATTTTAGCCTTCTTATAGGTGTGAAGTGGTATTTTTGTTGTATTTTTGACTTCCATTTCCCTAATGACCACTAATGTGTTGGTATTGACCATTCCTTCTTTGGAGGAATTGCTTCTTAAATCTTGTGCTCACATAAAAAAAAAATAGGTTGTATGTCTTTTATTGTTGAATTTGTAAGAATTCATTACATATTTTAGATACTAGTCTTTTATCATATACATAATTTGCAAATATTAACTTTATTTCTGTGGGTTAGCGTTTCAGTTTCTTTATGATGTCCTTTGAAGAACAGAATTTTAAGTTTGATGCAGTCCAGTTTATCTATTTTTTCTTATGTTACTTGTGCTTTTGATGCCATATCTAATTCAGGGTCACAAAGATTTACCCTATGTGTTCTTCAAATAATTTTATAGTTTTAGCTCTTACACTTAGGTCTGTGGTTCTGTTTGAACTAAATTTTATGTATCTTACCATATTCTTTTGCATTTGGATATCCAGTGGATCCAGCTCCATATGTTGAAAATACTATTGTTTTATCACTGAATTGTCTTTCCTTGTCAAAAATCAACTGACCTTAAATGTAAAGGTTTATTTTTGTACTTTCAATTTTATTCCATGATCTGTATGTCTGTGTTTTAAATTTTTTTTTAATTTTAGAGAGAGAGAGCACGATCAAGGGAAAGGGAGCGGGGGGTGGGGGAGAAGAGAGAGAGAGAGACAGAGAGAGACAGAGAATCTTAAGCAGGCTCCACGCTCAGTGTGGAGCCTGTATTTGTCTGCCTTTATGCCTTTATGGTGGTAGTACATTGGCTTGATTACGTAGCTTGGTAGTAAACTTTGAAATCAGGAAGTGTAAGTTCTCAAACTTTGTTCTTTTTGCAGTATTTTTTTTTTTTGGCATTTCCATGAGTTTTTGAATCAGCTTGCTTATTTCCGCAAAATAAAGACAGCTAGGGTTTTGACAAGGATTGTATTAGATCTGTAGATCACTTTGGGAATATTCCATCTTAAAAATATTAGTCTTCAAATCCACAAACATTAGATTTCTTTCCATTTATTCAGATCTTCTGTGATTTTTTTCAGTGATATTTAGTATTTTGCAGTGTACAAGTCTTGTATTTATTTTGATGAGTTTATTTCTAAGTATTTTATTCTGATACTATTGCTTGTATAAAAAATACAGTTCACTTTTGTGTGTTGATCTTGTGTCCTGCTACCCTACTGAACTTGTTTACTAGTTCTAACAGACTTTTTTTGTGGATTCCTTAGGGTTTATATATGCAAGATCATATCATTTACAAAAACAGATGTATTTACTTCTTTTCCAAACTTTATACCTTTTCTGTGTGTGTGTGTGTGTGTGTGTATGTGTGTGTGTGTGTGTGTGTAATTGCCTTAGCTAGAACCTCGAGTACCATGTTAAATAGATCTGACAACAGCTGGCATTCATTCTTCTTTCTGATCTTAGAGGGAAAGCATTTTATCTTTCACCGTCAAGTATGTTGCAAACTGTGTGTATGTGTCTGTGCATGTGTTTTGTAGGTGCCTTTTAGCAGGTTCAGGAAGTTTCTTTCTAATTCTAGTTTTTCTGAGTGTTTTTAACATGGAAAGGTGTTAGATTTTGTCAAATGCATTTTGTTTATTGAGATGATCATCTTAAATTGTTTGAAAAAGAAACAAAGCTAATTGAACACACACACATACACAGTGAAACACATTCATACATAACCAAGAGCAAACGGATAGCTGGCCAATTGAACTACATCTTCTTACCATATTTAATATCTCATCTCTTTAAAGAGTAAAATGATGGGGCACCTGGGTGGCTTAGTTGGTTAAATGACTGACTCTTGATTTCAGCTCAGGTCATGATCTCACAATCCTGAGTTGATTAATTAACCATTTCAAACAGTATTAGTAACAACAATAGGCTGACTCATGGAGCAAGCAACCTATCAGTTTTGGATAGCTCTTATTTTTTTAGAAACTTTGGCTCTTGTATTTAGAGACTTCTAGAATATATTGATTTGTATTTGGACTCTTGTAACTTAGTCTAATTAAGATCCATTAGTCTTAGTTGTCCTCTGAAGGGCATATTTCATATGTATACAAATACATCATATTTTACAAATACATCAAGTGTTTGGAAAATAGTTATATTTCCACTTTGCCCTCTTCTTTGGGTTAAATATCTCAGACTAATAATCCATTGATTAATCATTGCAAAGTGGTTTATAGCTCTGATTTAGAACTTTGCATACTGTATTGCTGGTTGTTATATTGTTTTATCTTTACAGTTTTAATGAAGTATAACTTTCATGCAATAAAAATAACCCATTGCATTTGTATAATTCAATGATTCTGATATATTCAGATTTGTGTAATCATCACCAGATCCGGTTCTAAAACTACCTCTCCCCGCCAAATTCCCTCATGTTCATTTGTGGTGAAGCCCTGCTACTATTCCCTGCTAGGCAACTGCTGGTCTGCATTCTGCGTTCACAGATTCGCCTTTCCTAGAAAATTTTTGTAAACAGAATCTTACATTATATAATCTTTGTATCTTTCTTCTTTAAATTAGCATAATGTTTTTGAGATTCACCAATGTTGTAGTGTGTTTAGAAGTTTTTTTTCCCTTTTTTTTTGCTGAGAAATATTATATGGATCAAATTTTATCAGTTTACCATCTGACAGACATTTGGATTGCTTTCTGTGTTTGAGTAATGCTGCTATGAACATCTGTGTATAAGTCTTTGTATGGACATATAGATAGTCTTCTAGGAGCGTGAATATAGGTTCACTGATAAGTCTGTGTTTATCCATTAAGAAACTACTAAACTGCAACTGTTTTTAAAAGTGGTCTTTGTTTTGTTTTGTTGTGTTGTGTCTTTTTGAGTGTGTGTGTTTTACATTGCCATTGGAAATGTATGAAGATCACAGTTTTTCCTTATCCTTGTCAACTTCTGTTATTTTCAGTCTTTTTGAGAAGAGCCATTCTGGTGGGTATGTAATGGTATCTCATTGTAGTTTTAATTTGCATTTTCTTAGTGACTAATGAGAGTCATTGGCTATTAGTATTTTTTTTCTCAGATTGTTTATTCAGTCTCTTGCCCATTTTTTAACTGGGTTGTTGGCCTTTTTGCTAAGTTGTAAGTGTTCTTTATATATTCTAGATACAAGTCCTTTATCAGATAATGATTTTCACAAATTTTCTCCTAGCAAGTGATGTTTTCTTAATGGTGTTTTGGGAGCAAAATATTTTAATTTTGATTAAGCCCAATTTATCAAGTTCTTTTCTTTATGGATTATTTTTTGGTGTTTTTTGTAAGAAGTTATGGCCTAATCTAAGATCACAAAAATTTTCTATATATATTTTTTGAAGTTTTATAGTTTTAGTTATCATACTGAGATCTGATCCATTCTGTGTTAATTTTTACACAGGATGTGGAGGGGTCATCTGTTGAAAAGACCACCCTTTATCCTTAAATTGCCTTGGCTCTATTGTAAAAAAATCAGTTAACAATACACATTAAGGGCATATTTCTGTACTTTCTCATCTGTTTCAGTGATTTCTATGTCTATCTTTATACCAGTACCACTGTTTTAATTACTGCAGCTTTATATTAAGTTTTGAAGCCAGATTGTGTAAGTACTCCAAATTTTTACTTCTTTTAAAAATTGTTTTGGATATTCTGAGTTCTTTGAATTTCCATATACATTTTAGACTCAGCTTGTCAAGTTTAACAACAACAACAACAAAACCCTGCTGAGATTTTGATAAGGGCTGTTTAAAATATATAAATCAATCTGGGGGGAATTGCCTGAAAGAGTTCTTCACAAGTGAAAATTGTTATTGCTATCTCAGGATTTTTTTTTTATTTCAAGGAAATCTTCAATCCTATTTTGTAATCCAGCTAGACTGTTTTTATATAAAAATGTTTGTTGATGATATTTCAAAAGTAATGCAATAGGAACATGTTCATCTGCATTTTTTTAAATGTACCCTTTGGGGGATCATGTATGTCTCCTGACTAAGAAGCAGAAAATTTAGAGAAAGTAGGAGACCATTTTTTATTTCTTAAAAACATACCTTTGTTTCATTTTGCAAAGTATTTGAAATTGATGTAGCAACTTTAAGAAAATGTGGGCAGGATTTTAAAATAAGTTTTATCTTGAATTTGCTGGTTTTAGTGTCTTCATTATTTTATGTGTTCTGATTTTATATTTGTTCTGTTTTTGCTATCAAGGCATGATATGTTGTTGACTGACATTTTATTTGCAGTATTAGTATAATAGACAGCTAATGAGTTTGCAAAGGAAGAAAATAAAATTGATTTTTGTTAAATACCTCTTACAATCAATTACTCTGTAATATGCAGCCAAAATCCCGTGACATGGCTGTTTTTACCCTTACTTACAGATGATAAAACTGAGGCTTAGTGAAAGTCAGAATCTGCCTAAAATTTCATATATGTTGAGGTAGCATTAAAATCTATACATTCCGGGGCTCCTGGGTGGCTCAGTTGGTTAAGCAGTTGACTTCAGCTCAGGTCATGATCTCATAGTTCGTGGGTTTGAAACTACATGAGGCTCTCTGGCTGTGGGCATAGAGCCCACTTTGTATTCTCTGGCCCCCTCTTTCTCTTCCTGCCCATGTCCCACTCACATTCTTTCTCTCAAAAATGAATAAACATTAAAAAAATAAAATCTAGATATTCTGATTCGAAGGTCAATATGCAGGCTGAGGAAGAGTTTGACATTTAAGATTTGACTTTAAAGAGTGTCCTGAAGTGCCCTGACTTTATTTTATTTTTCTGCATTTGTTTTTTGTTTGTTTCTTTATACCCTGCCTCATTCTAGAATGGTCTTAAGGCAAGTTAGAGTGCATAAAATACAACAAGATGGCATAAATTAAAAATAGGAATAAAATGAGACACAAAAACAAGGGTGGGGAAAGTCCTTTTCCCAGAAAAACAACAACAACATCCTGTAAGTGAGTATTGCTGGGAGACTGGAAAAAATTTGAGCTGGAAACAGCTTTGGAAGTAAATGGGCTCACTTGGTGCAAGCTTTGGCATCTGCCCTAATCATAATACATGTGAGAAAGGGAAGTTTTATTTGCTTTTGCTTCCTCTAAGTGCCAAGCGCAGTGCCTTCTACATGGTAAGCCCTTAATAAGTGATTGCTGAGCTCGATTCATTAATGAACTTGAATATCAGCATTCCAATGTTACTAAGCTGGTTGGAAGTCTTTTTCTTAAAAGTCAAATAGTCAGGTATTTTCCATTTCTCTGTTAGTGTATTTGTTGTAAGAACTATGCTATTGTTTTCTTGATCTATACTATATTTGAAAATGTTATTTCAGAAATGCTTTTCACTCATTTACACATCTAGAAATTGCCTCATATAAGAGTGTCCCAGAAAGACCCAAGCTCCGCTAGTTGAGTATGTCTGTAAGCTTTGTACATCTGAAGACTACGTCATTTGCTTTCCATTTGCTATTGTCTCTACTGGATTTTAAAACAAAGACTGCATATTCTGGAGAGTTTAAAAGTCAGAAATATAAAGCATCTCAGTTGGTAAGCGTGTCGAAGAATATTAAGAGAGAGAAATTACGTTTATGCAAATAATACTCAAAATTCCATAATGCCTATTGACGCCATCTAGGTTGCTATATGACCTACTTAAGTTATAAACATAGGTAATTAATTTTTTCCTATAGATTAAATTTGATCTCCCAGCCTCAAATCTTTTCTAGAAAGTCTTAAAATTTCTATTGAGGTTTACAATGACTTAAATTTGTCATTAAACAAAAACAAAAACAAAAACATTAGTTTATCCTCAGATCACTCTGAAATATGACCCAACTATTAGTTACCTGAACCGTAGTATTTATTTTGACTCAGCTTCATTTGAATGCTGTGATTAAAAATAACTGAAAGTAACTGCGTGGAATGGTATATTTTAAATGTTGAAGTTCATTCATTATTAGAAAGAGTAACCAGTAAAACCTCAGCAAACCTTGATAAGCATAGATCTGGGTATTTGAACTACACCACAGCTCTCACTTGGCAACAGAGTATTGTGAAAATGTACTATTAAACCATCTCAATTAGAGATGCAGAAAGGAAAAACGAGAGGTTAGGATGTGCCACAAGTTTCTGTAAAACGCGCTTATTTTAAAAGTATCGTTTCTTTTTTCTGAGATGTTATCATCATGCTAGAGTCTTCAAGACTGCATTTCCAACTGAGATTTCAGAGATGAAAAATAATCTAAAGAAGTAGCTGCATGATATTTTGTAAAATTTCTTACTGCTTTTCAGGAAATCATCTTATATGCTATTTATTTTGCCAACTCTTGAAGTTGAGAGAGATTTGTAATAAACTAGCATGCCTGCTCACAGCGTGTATAAACAGAGGCGGATGCAGTGACAGAGGAGCCTTGGTGGGGTGGTGGGCACACCTCTGGCTGTATAGGGGCCTCCTTGCTCTACAGGCCGACTTCAACTCCGCTGGGGTAGCCACCCATGACGGCCTTTCTTCCCCATTCCCACTGATCCATTCCCTTTCCTCTACTGACCTTCATTCTCTAACTTTAAATAGTTCTTTATTAAGTATACAATTTAAAGAATTTTGTTTATTTCCTGGGGGGCAGAACAGCTCTCAGCCAAGTTGGGAAAATTCCACCTCTTTCCTGATAGGATCCTAGTGACTGTAATTTTTTCTAAGTACAGGAAAGTGTTGCATTTTGTGTCTTTGTTAGCTGGTAGTTAACAGTTTGTCAAAATTTTAGTAAAGTCTCCTGCTTTCAGATGGATAAAGCATTGCGGATATGGATGGTTTGAAACGTGAATATTCACTATCTTGGATTGACACTATTAATGATTTTTCAGAATTGATATTTGTAAAGTACTTCAAATATGAGAAGCACTTTAGAAGGGATAAGTGTTGTTATTAATATTAATCCTTGATATTCAATTATATTAAAAATAAATCAGTGCTCCTTTTGATATTTAATCTTTAATATTTAGTTGTATTAAAAGAAAACTGATGCTCCTTCTGTTAGTTTGTCATGGGGAAATGATACTATTACTCAGAATTGAGAAGATCCAATCAGTTCATAAAAGTGGTATTCCCGCATCAAACTCTATTCTTTTTTCTTTCTTTCTTTCCTTCTTTCTTTCTTTCTTTCTTTCTTTCTTTGTATCTATCTATTTTAAAACTTATTTTAAATTAAAATTTCTCTTTGTAATCATTAAGTAAGTTAAATTTATTTCAGATTTTCCAAGTGGTTCCAAGATTTCAGATTTCAGATTTATTTCAGATTTCAGTGGTTCCAAGAAGATGGTTTTTCTTGCTTGTTTTTGTGAAATTAATTCTTAGACTCAACCCTATGACAATTGCTGTTTTTGTAAATCAAAATGTTTGACTGTCTTGAGTTTTATATCAGTTTTATATCTACTTTTTACTATTTTTTGTTGTAGTCAATATATTGAAATGCTGTAATTTGTACTCTGAAATCCATGAAAAAGAAAACACAGATGTGTTCCTTTTCCTATTTGCCCACTGATTTACCTGTAGCTTGATGTGGGTTTCCTAAGATGCTGGGTTTTGGTTTTTTTCCTTGCCATATTCCTATGCCTAGACAGTACCTTACAGGTAGTCAGTGTTCGATAAGTATTTACTGACTGAATGAATAAGAATGGGAAGCTGACACTATTCCATCTGTGTAGAGCTCTACTTCTGTTTTGTCAGACTGCCCTGTTGGGTTTTTTGAGGTTGGGTAAATCACATTAATGACAACTCCAGAATCTGGAAACATCTGAGAGACAGACACAGGTGCCAGACAGATGGAGATCAAAGTACCGCTTTATCAGCAGTAGAGGCTGAATTGGAGAACATGCATTACATACATGTACAGATAAAATGGAGTTCACCTCTGAATTAGACATTTCTACCTTCCCAGCCACTGGAACAGCTGGACAGACATCCACAGTCCTCTGCCATAGGAGAATGGATAAAAACAGGCCTTAATACATCTCCTCTATAGGTAGAACTGAACTGAGAAAAAGGAGGTGAGCTGGGCATGTTCTGTGTGTTCTCTTAAACTCACCAATGAGATGAGTTTCTGTCCTTCTCATGTAAACATGGAAGGTACAGAATGAAGCTATTACTATTTTTTGATCAAAAGTCTGCTCGTGAAAATACGAGAAAAAAGGAATAGAGGTTCCTCACAAGCTACTCTAATTAAACATAAATTCATTCATACCATTATTTTTTTTCTTCAGTTTTTCTGTTTGGTATTTACAAGAACTTTTTAAATTACTGTTGTATATACCAACATTTTCAAATCATTAAAATGAATATTTTGTATAGCAGTAAATACAGGTAAACATTGAACTAATGCAGTATAGGAGGAGCTTGGGCAAAGTAAGTTTAAAAGTAAAATAATAACTAAAAGCATTTTTATATTCCCATTTTTATATATGATATATACAATATATGCATTCTCTGCAGTCTTGGTTTCTAGTTAAAAAAAATGTCTTAGGTTTATCTTTTAAGTGCACATCTGTGATTTCTGATAGCTGGGCTGAGTTGGTATTTGATTTTGGGAATCACTACTGGGAGTTAAAATATTTGGATCTTCCATATTTTCTGTCTCTACTTTCCCTCTCAAACAAAATGAAACAAAATAAAACTTCATAAAATGGAGTATATTACTAAAGACTGCTTTTATACAAATGTCATAAGTAAATGATCCTTGCCATAGTAAAATCATAAGCATTATCATTTAAAAATACACTAAAAGTACTATGATTTGGTAATTTTAAAAATAATAATTTTAACCTATTAACATTACAATCTTGCTGATCAGTTGGCAACTATCAGACCCTGAAGATAATAGCACTTATTTCCTGCCATAGTCTGGGAGGTAGTCCTTGGCCTGTAAAACTGACTCCCTTTTCTGAGGACAGACTCAGAAGCTGTCCTCATGTTAATGAAGCTTGTGAAATTGTTTAAAACTGAAAAGACTAATTTATTGATTTATGGTATAAATTATTTTAGGAAGGACAAAATGATTAGAACATGCAGAATCTGTGAGTTCTATCTGTGTATGTAAAATTTAAAATGAGGAATTTGGTTATTAGAAACTTTTTTCCTATAGACAGAACAGCACTGGAAGCTAAATAATAATCACAATCACAGGGGTTTTTTTTGGGATTGTGCAATCAGAATTAGAGGGAGGCTGATCTGTTAGATGTTTTATGGTATTGGGCCAAGGCAGTCTGGTGCAGCCATATCTACCATAGGTGTGGTCTTGCTACCAAAGTTAGAATAATAAAGTTGATTGTCTCCAACCACTGCCAGTTAGGGAAAGAATATTTCAAATATGATGTCTAAAACATTATCTCCCCAATAGTGCTTAGATGAACATTTCCAGTAGTCTCTGACTTGTTTTTATACTTCTATATATAGAAATGAGATCTATAGGGGAAAGGAGAGGGAATAAAAACAAATAAAAGCTGACCTAATTTTAGGTGATTACCCAAATAGAATCATGCACTGAGTACATTAATTTTAAAAGCATAACCTTTGTTTTCCTGGCAGAATTATATTATGTTCATGTGATATTTCTGTTGCACATATTGAACAGTGTCAACCATTAAAGTTGGCCAACTTCCTCCCTGCTTTGGAATTTATATACGTGATTATAATGTAATTCAATGTAATTCTTACTAGAGTTTATGCAAGTGCAAAATAGAGGGGGAATATAGGCAGAAGAATTAATTAATTATATTAGACAGTAGTTTTATAACTCAAGGAATTCAAATTAAACCAAGATAATATCAAATGTTTACTATCGCAAAGTTTTGTGCTTTAACTGGGGGTGAATAGGAGAATAACATGCTTGTTTTCTCTAGAATGCTTATAATCATCACAGTGTAGGCCGTTTATGATGTATTTAACAAATACCATTAGAATTGAATGTAGAGAAGTAAAATTACATAATTAGCATTACAAGGACGTTTCCTGAATGAGGCAACAATAATGTTGAATCTTGAAAGGTTGAATCTTAAAAGTTGAATTTTATAGGTTAATATTAGGGCTGGAAAGGGAATGGTACAATGCGTAGAGAGGAACAAATGTGAGCAAAGCAAAATCTTGGAGTCATCTCTGGGAGAAGCATCAAGTGATCTGTCGGTTCTAGAGAGTAGGATACTTGAAGAAGTGCAGAAAAAGAGGTAATGTCCATGATGTGTGAGACCTTACGTGTGAACTGGTATACAGCCAGTAGACCTTACTAATCACCAAAGTGGGTGTCATGATTCATTTTATGCACCAAAAAGATGACTAAGACACTGTTTTTGGCTCTCCCAGGAGTTCTCAGCCCAAGAGTTCAGATTGTCATCACATACTGTAATACAAGTTACACCATGGAGATGCTTTGGTAAAAGGGTAAACACGATGCTCTAGAAGCCAGAATGATGAATTGTTTTGAAGGTATTGGGGAAGGCAGGAAATGTGAACTGGACTCTGTCAAAGAGTAAAATTGGAACCACTGTAAAGGCCGATAAGGTGCAAAGAAAGCAGATGATAGAATGTGACAAGGTGTGATTTGTCTAGACCGTAAGATCTATGGCAGGGAGAAGGGAGAGATCTCAAGCTGGCATGGCAGGCTGGAGTCAGTAGGGAGCTAGGGGACTAGTTGGAGTTGGAGCCAGGCACCTACATTCCAGTTGCATTCCTGACACGTACTGTATTTCTAATCTCTGGTAACTTTCTTAAACTTAGTTTCCTAATTTGAGTAATGGGGATGTTAAAATCAATTTAGAGTTATTGTTGTGACTGAAAATTAATGTACATAAAACACATGGCATGAATTCTTTCCAGTAACACATGTGAGTCAATAATACTTTATTCATAGGGTTGCTGTAAGCGTTAAATAAATAGTAAAACAAAATAAGTACAGGACGCTGTATTTTATACCAAGTTCTCATGCTCAAGTAAGGCTATCAAAAAGAAAACTTTAAAAACTGTGCTATGCAGTTATGGAACATTGCTTTTGTAGAAAATAATTCCCGGAATTTAGCAAAAGTTTTATCATTGTCTATGTCAAAATTAGACTTTAGATATATTAGCCTGTGTTAAGTCCAGGTCCCTCTTCTCAGTTTAGGCCTGGATTCCATGACAGTGGGTTTTATTGCAATCTGTATGATTTTAAGATCCTAAGTTGTCCATGTATGCAGGCCCTTTTAATATTAATATTTATATTTATTTTATTTATATATATTGCAATTAATTGTTAGGTTACCTGTCTTCTCCACCAGACAGTGAGTGCTCTATCCCCAATGCACCAGATAGTGTTAGGCTTATAAATGTTGGTTGAAATGATCTTAAGCTCAGAAAGTATTAACATGCATATTATATTTTTAGTGTGAATTATAAAAAGATTTTTTTGACTTTCATGTTTAAAATCTTCATGTAATTGGGTATAGTGCCCTTTACTCTCTGAGCATGATCTCTTTCTGTCTACACATTCTCAAATTCATGGGTTTAGATACATGTATTATTAGAGTAGTAGAGATGACCCTCAGCTTCACCCCCAGAAGAATTCTTCTCTCTCCTACATCCCTGCTCACCAAACAGCAAGAATGATAAGGCAGCTCTTAAATATAGGTCTTGTTTATAGCAGTACAGTGTGCAAAAATGCCCCTGGGCCATCTGAAAATAATGTTTTACACACTGAGAGTGACTCTTCAGAGCTGTGTAGTATTTAAGTACAGGAAACTCATCAAGAATCTGCATTCTCTATTCCTACAATAATGGGATCGATAAAGGAAAGAAGATAGAATAAGGACAAATAAAAAATAACCTAATTTAAGCAAAATTGAAATAGTGTCAGGCACTGAATATATTAACTGTGAAAAAATTGTCTTCATCTGTCTGGGAGAATTGCAGCAAAGTTCTACTGTGTGCTATTTCAGTTGTTGCATATATTGGACAGTGTCAGTAACAGTAGTATTATTTATCCCAAGTATCTACATTTCTATAGCAACAGTATACCTGTTTATGCAATTATATATTATTATATCAAGTCATACTTGATGTATTTTGGTATCTGTTCCTGTCCTAAACTCATACAGATTTTGTATATATATTCACTGCCTATTGGAAGACTGTATCTCCTTTCTTTCTTAACTTGAGTCTAGGCAAGTAACACATGAAATGAAATAGTAACTTGAAATTCAGGATTTAATTGAATCCAAACAACTCAAGTCTTGTTTTATTTTAATTTAAAAGCTGCTAGTTTTTGAAATAGATTAATTATACTAATTTTCATCAGTAGGTTGTACAGTAATCACATTTTTAATGTTATAGAGCTTTCCCAATACAAGGAATTCTATAAAAATTTAATATCATCATTTAAACAATAGATCCATTTTAATGGTAAAAAGTCATTACCCAGTAGAAGGAAGAACATAGGACTGATTTTAATGACAATAAAAAAATGGAAACTGCAGGGTTTTTTTTACTATGTAATAGAATTGGCTAAAAAAATACAGCTTTAAGGGGGTATGATAACATATGATCTTTCCCTTTTAGAAAAGAATTAATATTTTAACATATATGCTAAAATATATTATTATCCCTGCTTTTGAGTTACTCTTATCAGTAATAATAGCTGTATGTTTTATGTATTTGTCAACACTTTGCTACACTACACTTTGTCACACCTACTGCTAGATAAAAATTTTTCCATATTGCAGTTTGGAGTCCTCTTTGCTTGTAAAGATGATTTTTTAAGCTATTTGTATTTGTTTGGTTTTATTAACAAGACTCATTTTACTCATATGTAAAATAACTATTAAAATTTTGAATTATTTTAATGGATTTTTTTTAACCTCTCAAATGAAATGGTACAGCTCTTTCACTCATTGCTATTTGATGAATAATTTCTGCCTTTTATCTACCTATTTATTTAGTTTCATTGTCCTTGCATAGGTTAATCACATAGTTACAGCTGACATAAGACTTCGATTTTCATAATGCTGTTAAAAATTCTCTTATAACGTTTTCTCGTGAAAGTTGGTGGCAGTTGTTTTTCATCTTCTAAAAATATTACAGTTCAGTAGAAACAACAGGAAAAATATTGATAAGCCTACATTATTATATAACAGTATCTGTTGTCCATATATTTACATGGATTCATAACTGTAATCAAGTATATGCCATTTTATGTTCGAATTTTGCCCTTAACTTTACATTATAACATTTTTTTGATAATTGCTACTTTTAGTGAATATGTGCCATTCCTTCTCGTTTATGGGGGAATTTACTTGTTTCAAATGCACATTACCCCTAGTTGCATCATTTATCTGATTTCAGGCAACTTCCCTTTCCCTTTGGTGGTTGCCCTTATTTGATCTAATTCAGACCATCTCTGCTTAGGAAAAAATGAAGAGGAAAAAATGGCAGTTCAGACTTTGCTTTTCAAGCAGTTTTTTAATTAATTAATTAAATAATTAAGTGTTTATTTGAATGCACTTGACACATAATGTTACATTAGTTTCACAGGTGTAAAACTTACTGAATTTATACATTATGCTGTGTTCGCTACAAGTGTATCAAGCAGTTTTTTAGTCCAGACATCACCACTGTCATCACCATTACCAAAACAATAATAGAAATACATTCAGTATTCACTTTAATTAAGGTAGCTCTCTAAGGTTAATGGACTAATGTCATGTTTTGAATGTCCGTTTTTTTTCGAAACATTATCTGAAAAAGGCATCAACTCAGACTTCTTTTGATTGAAAGAAAGTCTCCCAAGTTCCTTCTAAATTATAAATTAAGTTAGTTTCAATGAAGTGGTGTTGGGTGATTATCATCATCATTCTTACAAGTAGTAGGAGCAGTGGTAGCATGATAGTATGTTAGTTTTAGGACACATTTATAACGTGGTAAATTTGCAGTGTCTGCTGATTCTTATATGTCTTACAGTATATTCTGTAATCAGTGTTTTAAATGTCTGTCACCAATCTGTGGTTATTGAAGTTTAATTTATGATTTAAATGACTACATTTTATGACTTTATGATTTTAGTTTTACTGACTTAGCCTTTCTGTCATTATTTTTCATAACTTTAATACAAAGCCCTTAAGTCCAGATTCAACTCTGAATTATAATATTCTTCATATGGGTAAAAACAGTTCACTTTGTGGTTTTCTATTTTATGATGCAATTTCCAGGAAATCGTGGTGGGGGGGGAATGGGTACTGCCAAGACATTTTTTTTCACTTCAGAATGTCCTAAAATTCATGGCCAAGAAGTATATAAATAATTCCAATATTTTTAAAAGAAATCTTCGGATTTACTAAGGGCAACAAGAACCAAGGGAAAAGAGGGTATAAGGATCAATCTTAGGCAAAACAGGAAAGTAACATTTTTTTTCATATATATTCTCCTGTTTTCTGTTTATCCCTTTTCTTTTCTCAGCCATTGGATAGTGTTTCTTCTGACTCCTCTACGTGATAGCTGTGGGCCCCCTTGTCTTCCTGAGGCTGTTTATTACAGTTAATAAAGGATATCCTTCCTCAGAAATGGAATTTTATGTACTTTTTTTTGCTGTACTGTTTCTTCCTTTTCTCTACTTAGAGCATATTGTGTGTGTCATTATTACGAGACCTGTTTGAAGTGGATGACTTGAAATATCTGATAACTTAATGATGCTGTGACTCTCCTGATCTTAGACTCCACCCGTGGAACTCTTGGCCATGACTTGAGATAAATAACTATTCTCAAGACTTGTTGGGTTAATTCGTCATGATCTAAGTTCTGTTCCAGTTCCACTCTTCACCAAGCCACTGACTGTTGCTCTCAAGGATATACTACTGACTTTGAGTCAGATAGAAAGGGTTTATGGCAAAAGGAGATAGGGATGTTTGTTCATGTGAACCATAATAGCCCCTATCCTCTAGGACAGAAATGGTCCACTTCAGGTGAGCTTCCCAAGAGAATTTATGTTTAAGTACTACACAGTGACTTGGAATAATCCTTGACATTGTTTCCATACTTCATGTTGATTTATTCATCTATTCATTTATTTGCTTTGTATTTATTTCAATGTGTGTGTGTGTATGTTATATGTATCATACATATGTTATATGTGTATATATATGTATATATGTTGTATATGTATATATGTTTATGTATATATGTATACATGTGTATATATGTACATGTATGTATATATGTTTTATATATGTATATAGATATTAAGTATTAATTATGTACTGGGGAAATATTTACCATGCTAAGGATATAAACAATTCACTGTTTTCACTTTTCTTATTAGTCCAGTAGTCACTAGGCTATAAAGGTCTATGGAAAGGAGAGATGAGCAAAAAGTTCATATTAAGATAATGTTTCATATTAAAAGGAGTTTTTATGAGTTACTTCATGGGCATAAAGACAGTATTTTAAAGTAATTCCAAGGATGTGATGGTTCTTGAAGAAGGCACTTTTGAGTTGAGTTTTGATGAATATGAAAAGACTTAGTTATAGGGGAAGAGGAAAGAAATCTGAGAAGAGAATGAGGGCTGAGATGTTTTAATCTCAGATACCTAAAAAAAAGTGTAGAATAAATGGACAAAAGGACTACTTTTACCAGTAACATGTGAAAATGCCAGTTTCCCTTCTGCTTTGTCCACAAATAGCATTATATTTTATCAAACTATTTATTGCTAGTTGAATGAACAAAAACAATTAGCATTGAAATTTAAATTTGCATATCTTTGCTAGCAAGGCTAAACATATTTTCCTATGTTGTCTTCCATTAGTACTATTTTGTTCATGTATTTTTGAATTTTAGTGTTTTCAATTTGTATAATCTCTTTGAATATCAAAGGCAGTAACTTACTGCTTTTTTCTGAAGATAATTTTTAATATTTTATTACTTTAAAAAAGATGTTTTTCATATTAAGAAAAAGTTTCCAATTATTGCTGTTTTGTATTCTGACTAGAAATGTGTGTTAAAATTTGTCTTATGCCTGTTCATAGGTATATTCATGTGAATTAAGATGTTAAAGATATGTATATATCATTTTCCATCATACCTTTTTTTCAGCCATCATTACCAAATAAGATAAGGCCATGGTTTTTCTCTGAGAAAATAGTTTGCAGATTTGCTTCTATTTGATCTTTGGGTGTAATTCACACTCATAATTCATTGTCTGTGGTATCTAGTAAGGGGATCTTTCAGTTGGAGCTTTAGAATCTAAAGACCCTTGGGAAGCAATCTGAGGGTAAAATCCTTCAATGTCTTTATTATTTTTGTCTTTGTATAGTTGCACATCCTTAACTAATTTAACAGTAGTATTGTTATTGATATAGCTTTATTGAGTTTTTCCAAAGCACTCAATTCAGTTTTTCAAGCATTCTCCTCTTCTGTTTTTGAATCCATATTTTATTCTAACACCTAATGTTTAATCATGAAATCATAGTAACAAGTTTAATAGGAATAAACAAGTTCAAAAGTAGAAAACAGATGGCATACTCAGATTAATCCAAGGTGAGTTTAATAAAGAGCCAGTCTGCAAAAATGTAGTCAAGGTGTAGGGAAACCAGAAGGGATTATGCAACATCCAAGAATAGTTACCCTAAGGTCATGTTACTTCTGACTACTCACTATTTGGACCTAACAGGAAACCAAAGATGCATATTAATGTGTGTAGCGTACTTCACTTTAGTAGGACAAACCGGAGAATGAGAAGAGTCGAGGAGCTCTGGACTGGCAGGAGAAAGGTATTTGGCACACTCGGGAACCAACACAGGGGGTCCTGATATAGCATACTGGAGAACTGTACACTGTATATGAGTTACCTGTGTTCAAGTTCACTGTGCTGTGGACATCAGTCGGAGCATTTATTAAAAGAAATGAGGAACACTGTAAACATGATGAGGAGTTAAGAGCTTTCTCTCCGTTTGGCTCCCTAAACTATCAGTAATATACTTTCCCAAATTTGTTCGGGTTCTTCATATCCAGATTAGGATTTCTGTCTTGATTTTTCTAACTCTTCCCAAACGAGTGAAGCTTTCTTATTCTGTAAGACTCCATTTTCCCTATCTGTATTAAATGCTTAGGCAAATAAATTAGGCTCTTAGGATTTTTAAAAATTCTTTGGTTTATCAGATTTTATGATTAGAACTTTTGTTTCTTTTTTTAAAAATGTATTTAAAGGTTGGTTATGGTGAAATAAACACTTTTAATAATACCATTACCTAAATACAATAGTATGTTTCACTGGGCTCCTTTAAAGCTTGGTAGAATTTGCTTCTTGCCTAAAAATTCATCTGGGTCTTGTATGGCTTTTTTTTTTTTAAGGAAACATTAACTCATTTGTTTTATTTGCTTCGTAATTTCTCCTTGAGAAAGTTATATTTTTAAACTAATTTTTAACTCTTCTCAAAGTTTTGAAATATTTTCTTATAATGTTCATATTATTCTGTTATTTTTGCACTGAATTTATTTGTTTTTTGTTTTTGTTTTCTCTTTAACTTGTAGTAAATGCTTCCTATGTGCCAGGAAATCTTCCAAAAATCTTTACAAAAATCCTTACTTTGTCTTTCCCATTTTACTAATATATATAGAAGAGACTCCCAAGAGGACAAGAAACTGGCCTGAAGTCGCATAGTTGGTGGTGGAGCTGAATTGCACCTGTTTTCTCTTAGAATCACATAGGCTCTTATGGGTGGAATGTAATATCCATTTGCTAATCCTTGAGTGGAAGGAAGTGAGCCATGCTATTGGTCTAAAGGAGTCAGCTTGGAGGGAAAAAAACCCCAGCTTATAAAATGTTTTCCCTTCCATCTATGACTTTGAAACACATTTTATTTTTTATTTTTTTAAATTAAAAATGAACTTGGTTTATGTTTAAGGAACACATTTTAAACCACTTCAGTTTACATTTTTATCCATATTTATCCAATATTTCATGGAAATATTCTTATTGTAGCTTTTCCCTTTGTACACCAAATAAAGCCTCATATCCTTTGTTTGACTCACAAGAACCTACTGTGGTGACTCTGGATGCCTTTGGGCAAAAATGACTTGATGGCTTTCTTCTCCCAAATATAGTCATTGGTAGTTCTCAGTCACTCCCTTGGAGATGGAAAACTTCATGTGAAACTTGAACCTATTCACCAACTTTTATATGTCCAGTAACATTTGGCACCTTTCTTTACAATGGCAAGGCTGTTTCATGTTCCTATAAATATTTACTTGGTCTCATCTTCATTTTAATGTGCTTCAGTGAGAACAGCTTGCTCTTAGAATTTCTTTGTCTAGCAGATTTGAAAACTAGAATTTCCACCCTTCCAGGATATTTAATTTGGAAGCATTCACGTTGCCATTTAGGCTTTCAGCTTTTGAAAATTTGCCATTTCGTTATCTCTCTTCCTTTTTTTTTTTTTTTTTTTTTGTCAGACAAGATAGTATGAATATCATTATTATGTCTCTCTTATTTATCTAAATCCTTCTCTTCATTGTTTTGGTAATTTTTTTGGTTTTATGCACAGAAGATCACTGGTACGTGTTTCTCTTACAGTTTTTCCCATCATTGATTTCTGCTTGAGTTAACCTAGAGAGAAATTCTTACTTATTTTAGTATTAAACTGCAGAACACAGGCTTCATTGAAATCCATTTTATTTACAACTGCTTGATTATTTTGAAATTACATACTCCAACATGTTGAGCCACTGAAATCTTTGCAAGAAGGAAAAAGCAATCATTTTCTGCCCTTGAAACTTTGGATTACTAAGCTAAAATGTTCCGTGTCAGATTTCATGCAGATCAAAAAATTTTGGTAGATGCACTTGCAATGACTTGTTAATTGTAATCATTCGTAAAAATAGGGAATACTAGTTAGAGTGTTTCCATAATTACAGATTTTATAGGCAGGCTACAACATTTCCATTTTTTTATTATGGTGGGATCACTGTGAGCATGGAAGAAATTCAAAGAGTTTGTGGCTTGACTTCAGGGTTGAGGTTCAGTTCCCTTCTAGCTGACGTTTATATTTCAAGTCAGTTCATCTTAATTAATTAATTTATTTTTTTAGTGTTTCTAGGAAAAAAAAAAAAAAGTTTTACACTTGAAGCAAAGACCCTGGAAGCGCAAACATTCTGATTTGTCTCTCCTCAAGTCCCTAATGCATTTTACTTTCCTGAAGCTTTGTGCTTTCTTTTTCTTTAATAAACACTGAAAAAATATATTGCTCGCAGTTGTAATTCAACACAAGGACCTCAGAGTTGGAAGCCTTTCATGAAGACTTGTCTTAGATTTCTGCATCTTACTCATATTGTAAAACTTTTACAAAGTTAGAAGGAAATTCATTTTATTTATTTAGGTGGTATCTGCTTATTGTTTTTCTTCTAATAACTTCTACCCATTTCAAAAAAGATTTGAGGTGCTTTACTGCATTTAGTACAAAACATGAACTGAAGAAATCAAGAAAAAGAAAATACCAGTGCAAAATTTAAAATGAAACAAGGAAAAATATTAATACATACATGGATAGCATCAAATGCGTTCTAACCACAAATGCCAAAAGAGAAATTTGAAAATTTATATGGTTCACACAGTATCTGTAATACCATGGGTACTGAGGGTATGGTGAAATAAACACTTTTAATAATACCATTACCTTAAATACAATAGTATGTTTCACTGGGCTTTTTAAAAAACCAGTCATTTTAATTTATTCTCCTGGTATATCAAAAAAGACTCATATCAACAAATTTGGTTATTTGAAAAACCAACTATTCTACTATATTACAGTACTATCTGATTGTCTGACCAAGTAAGCTGTTTAGTTTGACATTACACAAATGTGAAAAATCTCCAAAATGGGATGGGTATGGGTATCTTCGGGTGTTGTTGGAATGACATATTAGGATTTTTTTTTGTATTTTTATTTTGTTTTAACTTTAATAAAAAAAAATAAGCTTTATTAGTATTACTGTATAAATTGAGACTGGTTCCCTCAACTGGTGCCTTTGTTAGACTGTCACATGTCCTTTTAGTTCCAAGAACTATCTGAGAGAAGAAGATATCCCACGAAGAACAGGATTTAACAGGTATATCTTCACTATTTATTTTATTACACTTAGACAATATCTGGTTTAGTGAATTTTTAGGAATGCTTGGTTTTGTGTTATCTGAACCAGTCATCCTAAAATAAGTGACTTAAAGAAATTGTAGTGTGGAAGTAATAGGAAAGTTAACCCAGGCAAACAGAAAGAAGAAAAGAGCCAAAGATTTCTACTCTTAGCCCTTTGCCATTAACAAAACTAGTTATAAAGTAATTCTGGCAACAAGTCATCTAAAAATACCTGATTATCAGAAAGACTGTGATAAGTAGTCTTGAAACAGTACATACTATGAATCTAAGGTATGTGATACATTTAAAACTAAATATCCAGAACATGAAGACATCACATTTCATTCAGTAGTGTTTAGATTAAATTGATACTCAATCAAGTATTGCACCAAATTTTACCAAACATCAACTGATAATCAAATATCCCATAAAATTTTACCAAACATAATGATAAATATTCAAAATGTCTCCTTGTGATTTTTAATAGCAAAAGACGAAAAGCATACTCTCTGGGAAATCTCATATCCTCACTGTCATGAGAAGTTTGCTGTTTAATTTGATGAAACTACAAATGACTGTAATATACCTAAGCTTACATTATTTATAAAATTTAAGTGACTTAACGAGTGAGGAAAAGACTTACTGAAAGAAACTTATTCTATGGAAAGAATTTTTGAAAAACTTTCCATCATTATAATGCTTCTTTTTTGCTGAAAACAGTATTATGTCATCTATAGAAACTCTTACATCTGTACACTTAAAAGAATTCAAAATAACTTTTCTAATCTATTTTAAAAACCTACACAATGAAATGTTTTCATGAGCTTTGAAACCATTTATCAAAAATGTAAGTTCCAAATAGTTTACAAGATTAATTGGCTGTAAAGAATATGAAAATTCTGTAGATAAAATGCAGCAAAAACCTTTATGTAACTCATAAAAGAGACTGGAAATGATGATCCATGTGAGTTATCTTTACAAATTATGTCATCTTGTGAAAGCAAATGTGATATAAAAAGTGAAATTAAAAAAATAAACACAACTTAGTACTGGACCTAATATAAACATATCCAAAAAGGGAAGCATGATTGGGAGTGAGGTAAGCAAGATGGTGGAATAGGAAACCCCTGACCTACTTTCCTTGTATAGAAACAAAGGTTCAATGGCAGTATATGAACTAATTTCCTTTATGAGAAATTCAGAAACCAATTAAAAGATTCCTGCACCCCATGTAAGCATGAAACTGGCTGCATTTATGCTGATAGGACATTTCTGGCACCATCTCATTATAGTCCCTCTCCTTGGCACAGTACCACGTGATGAGGAAACACCCAGATCCTGTTTTCTCCCTGGAAAAGAAAATAAGAGACTGGACCACATATCCAATAATCTGACTTTGGGGGAAGCTGCTTAAGGACTGGCTTCTGTTTCACCTGTCTCAGAATGCTGATGGGACAATAGCATTTTCTACTGTGGTACAGCATACAGAGGGCCATACAATTCAGTGGCTTCTTCCTCAAGGGAGAAAGAAGAATGAAATGTATATAACCAGTGTTCTAGCTTTTGGAGGAACTGCCTAAGAATCTGATTTCTGACTAGCTCAACTCAGAATGCTGATGGGATTTGGCTTACCCTAGATGTCTGAGGGGCTGCTGAGAACAACAACAAAAGAGTGGAGCAGCCTACTGCTGTTTTACAGGACCCACAGAAAAACAGGCAGACACCAGAGGGAGTAAGAGATTACAGACTTGTAAAAAAAAAAAAAAAAAAAAAAGAAAGTGGCGAACCCCTCTGATTAAGAATTGGTAGGCAGAAGTCCAGAGAAGACCTATCCATAGAAAAGAATTGAAAGGCTTAGAGAAACTGGAGCCAGGCAGATTGGTGAAGGAATTTTCCCTGTGCAAAACCATTCTATAAATATTTAAATAAATGCTATGTTTTCAAATACACAGACACCAACACACCAAGTTATAAGGAACATGAAGAAACTGAAAAATGGCACAACAAAAGTGTAAAATAAATCTCCAGAAACCAACTCTAAAGAAATGGAATATATGAATGACCTGACAAAATATTCAAAATAGCCATCATAAAGATGCTCAAGGAGATTGGGGGAACAATGCATGAACAAAATTAGAATTTCTGAATAAGCCTGTACCTATTAAACAAACTTTATTCGTAATTAATAATTTTCCAAACAAAAAGCACCTGGCCTAGATGGGTTCACTGGTGAATTCCATCAAGCATTTAGGGAAGAAATTACACCAGTTCTCTACAATCTCTTTCAGAAGATAGAAGCGGAGGAAATACTTCCTAAATCATCCTGTGAGGCCTCCATTACCCTGACACCAAAACAAGATAAAGATATTTCAGGAAAAGAAAACTATAGATCAATACCTTTCATGAACATAGATGTAAAAATCCTCAATGAAGTGTTAACAAGTTGTATCCAATAATGCATGAAAAGAATTATACACCATGGCCGAGTTGGATTGATCCTGAGTGTGTAAAGTTGTTTCAACATTCAAAAATCAGTTTATGTAATCTGTCATATCAATAAACTAAAGAAAAATCACATATCAATACATGCAGAAAAAGCTTGAAAAACCATGTGTACACAAAAATCATAAAAAAACCCCAACACCATTCATAATAAAAAACTCTCAATAAACTAGGACTAGAAGAGAACCTCCTCAGCTTGATAAAGAACATCTGTAAAAAACTTAATGCTAACATACTTATTGGTTAAAAACTAAAAGCTTCACTATTAAGATCAGGAACAAGGCAAGGATGTATTCTCTTACCACACCTTTTAAATATACTGGAAGTCCTAGCTTACATAATAAAACAAGGAAAGGAAATAAAAAGTGTGCAGTTTAGGAAGGAGGAAATAAAACTTGTTTTTAGATGACATGATCGTCTATATATATATGATCATCTATCATCCTTTCAGGATACAAGCAAGCTTAATTGTATAAAAATTAATTGTTTAATTATTATTTGTTAATTGTAAAATTATTTGTTATTATTTAATTGTATAAAAAATTAATTGTTTTGTATCTTAAAGTCCTCATATGAGTGAAGTCATATGATATTTGTCTTTCTTTGACTGACTAATTTCGCTTAGCATAATACCCTCTAGTTCCATCCACGTAGTTGCAAATGGCAAGATTTCATTGTTTTTGATTGCTGAGTAATACTCCATTGTGCATATATACCACATATTCTTTATCCATTCATCCATTGATGGACACTTGGGCTCTTTCCATACTTTGGCTATTGTTGATAGTGCTGCTGTAAATGTTGGAGTGCAGGAAGGGAAGCAAAAGTAATATACAAACAGGGAGGGGGACAAAACATAAGAGACTATTAAACTTGGAGAACAAACAGAGGGTTACTGGAGGGTTTGTGGGAGAGGAGATGGGCTAAATGGGTAAGGGATATTAAGGAATCTACTCCTGAAATCATTGTTGCACTATATGCTAACTAACTTGAATGTAAATTACAAAAAAAAATAAATGTAAAAAAAAAGTTAATTTTGTTCCTATATACCAGGACCAAACAAGTGGAATTTGAAATTAAAAACACATCATTTACATTAGCACACCCAAAAATTAAATACTTCAGTGTGAATCTTATAAAATATATATAAGATCTATATGAAGAGATCTACAAATTCTGATGGAATTAATCAAAGAATAACTAAATAAATGGAGAAATATTCCATGTTCATGGATAGAAAGACTCAATACTATCAAAATGTCAGTTCTTCCCAATTTTATCTATAGATTCAGTGTAATCTTAGAATCCCACCAAGTTATTTTGTGGATATTCACAAACTGATTCTAAAGTTATATGGAGAGGCAAATAGCCAACATAATATTAAAGAAGAACAGAATTGGAAGAGGGACGCTACCTGACTTTAAGACTTACTGTTATACAGCTACAGTAATTAATAAAGTGTGGTATTGGGGGAAAAAAGGCAAATAGATCAATAGAGCAGAAGACAGAACCCCAGAATTGACTGGTGTATATACAGTCAACTGATCTTTTACAAAGGAGTAAAGGCTGCAATGTAGAAAAAGTAGTCTTTTCAACAAATGGTGTTAGAACAACTGGACATCCACAGTCAAAAAAGTGCATCTAAACACAAATCTTACATCCTTCACAAAAATTAACTCAAAGTGTATCATAGACTTAAATGTAAAATGCAAAACTATAAAACTAGAAAATAACATAGGAGAAAATCTAGATGACCATGTGTTTGGCAGTGACTTTTTAGACACAGTATCACAGACATGATTTGTGAAAGAATTCATAAGCTGAAATTAATTTAAATTTAAAATCTCTACTCTGTAAAAGCACTGTCAATAGAATGGGAAAAAAAGCCACAGACTTGCAAAAGATGTGCCTGGTAAAGGACTGCTATCCAAAATACACAAAGATTTAAAACTCAACAGTGAGAAAACAATCCAATTAAAGAACAGGGAAAAGACCTTAACAGACATCTTACCAAAGAATGTATGTAGATAGATAAACAAATGAAAGGATGCTTCATACCATATGTTATTGGGGAAATGCAAATTGAAATAATGAAATTATCACTACACAATTATTAGAATGGCCAAAATTCACATCCCTTACAACAACAAATGCTGAAGAGGATGTGGAACAACAGGAACTCTGATTCATTGCTACTGAGAATGCAAAATGATTACAGCCCTTTTGAAAGATAGTTTGGTGATTTCTTACCTACAGTACTAAACCATATCTTACCTCTTGATACAGCAATTCTTCTTCTTTGTACTTATCCAAAGGAGTTGAAAACGTGTCCACACAAAAAATTTCACACAGGTGTTTGTGGAAACTTTATTCATAATTGTCCAACCTTAGAAGCAACCAAGATGTCCTTCAGTGGATGAACGTATAAGCTGTGGCACATCCAGTCAGTGGAATATTATTCAGTGCTGAAGAGAAATGAGCTATCAAGCCATGAAAAGACATGGAAGAGCTTGAAATGCGTGGTATGACGTAAAAGAAACCATTCTAAAATGGCTGCATACTCTATGGTTTCCACTACATGACGTTCTGGAAAGGCTAAAACTATAGAGACAGTAAAAAAGATCAGTGATTGCCTGGGGTTGCAGGAGAGACAGGGATGAACAGGCAGAGCACAAGATTTTTAGGGCAGTGTAACTACTCTGTATGAAACTATGATGGTGCATACATGTCATAAATTTGTTCAAACTCACATAAGGTGTAACACCATGAGCACACCCTAATGTAAACTGTAGACTCTGTATGCTGATGACATGGCAGTGTGGTTCACCATTTGTAACAAATATTCCACTCTGGTGGGGGATGTTGATAATGGTTGAAGGTATGCATGTGTGGAGATAGGGAGCATATGGGATAGCTGTTTGTACTTTTCCCTCAATTTTATCGTGAACCTAAGACTACTCTAAGAAATAGCCTATTAACAATAACATCCTTTAGAAATTCAGTATTTCTGGTTCAAAATTCAGCTTTTCAAACTTTTACATTCTGTAAAAATGCTGCACAAATATTATTTAGTGGCTATTTCCTAATGGTTGGGTTAACTGACTGATTCATCTTTTTTCACAAATGAGACTATTATAGCAGCTCTTCTTTTATTTAATTTTTAAAAGTGAGGGAGAAACAAGTTCTATATTTTTAAAGTTCTTTCTATTAATTCTTTTTGTCCTTCAAAAGTGTTAACATCCAGTGAATAAATTGCCACATTATATTGTTACTAATTCTGCCAGATATTTGGGGTGGGGGATAGAACAATATTTAACATTGCAATGGGTAATTGGACTGAGGCATCTTGTACCATAAGGATATATGTCATGAATTTCAAGTAGTAAATGTGTAGATAACAGGTTTTTTTTTTTTATTGCTAGTCTTTGTAAAATCCTTGCCAATAATTGTGTTGACATTTTCACTAATGTCAAAAACTTCAGTGAGCTCTACCTCCTTTCTTGTGTTTTATGCATAGATATAGGTATTTTTGTTTTTTTTGGTAGAAAATGTTCGTGTATTAAATGTGGTGGCAATTGTTTTTGAAACACGCTAGTTTAGGAAAAAACCAAACATCTGTAGAAGAAATTGTGTGTTTGGTTTGGTTGAAATGTGGGTGGAAGACAGCTGCTTTTAGACTCTTTCTTCATCAGTTAGTACCACTCCAGTGAATATAAAATGCTGGAGAGAATTTCAGGAACATGGAGATTGCCTACTCAGCCAAAAAAGCATAAACAAAATAGTTAAAAGATATCATCATGTTGCCATAGTTACATGAGCATTTTGGTCTCAGAAGTTAAAAAAAAATTGAAAGAAAAAAGAAAAGATCTGTACAAGAGTCTTCTACAAGGAACGACTCTTCTACATGGAATTCTAAGGTCTGGACTAAGTTAAAATTTATTTAAAACATATTATATATTCTGTGACGTTCATGTGGAACTTTTTATGTCTGTAACTGTCTGTATGGCACGCTTGATTTGGAAAACAAAATATAC
Organism: Panthera uncia; assembly: GCF_023721935.1. Classification (NCBI taxonomy): domain Eukaryota; kingdom Metazoa; phylum Chordata; class Mammalia; order Carnivora; family Felidae; genus Panthera; species Panthera uncia. The sequence goes on from NC_064816.1 coordinate 127,595,058, forward strand.
TTAACATGTATTTTGCAAAATATAGGCAAGAATTTAAAGCAACTGTTTACCTTCAAAGGAAGATCGAGTATGAAGACAAATGTAGCATTTCAGCTTTCCCCATTCTCACGCCTCCTTCATGAAGTATTCACATGTTTGGATTTGGAATTGTCCTATTTATTATCTTAATAAATGTTAAAAGATGCATTGTCTTCCTTGCTTCTGTAGAAGCAAAAAACCAAAACCAAACAAAACAAAAACAGTAGCATTGGGAAAAATTATGTGCTTCACTTTTTTTGGTAAGAAAGCCTCTATTTCTTTATTTACATTTATCCAGAGATTGTTAAAAATAATATATCTTCAGATTCTAAAGTACACGAATTTTCCCTATGTTATTCATGTTTTGCTGTATTGCTTCATATTTGTTTCATATATTTCCCTGAAATATTTGCATTTTGTATGCACAGATTTTTTATCAGTAGAATAATAAATTCACAAAATGTGGATATAAACTCTGAAATGTCTTTTCCTTAAGAATTTATTCCCTTCAAAATACAAAAACCATGCATTTTGTTCGTTTTTGTTTGTTTCTTTAAAAGCATATTCTTTATCTCATGAGTATTGTGTATCATTATACAAGGGGTTGCTATGGAAATTGTTTTAATCACTTATTATTATAGTTAAATTAGAAGAGAAAGCCACTTATATCATAGCTCTAAGATCTATATGTAATTTTGCTATAAATATTACTAAAAAGATTTCTTTAAAAATAGCCTTCTTTCGAAGTTTCAGCTGCTCTTCCCAGGACAGTAATGACGTTTAGACTTTGATCTTAATCATTTCCACTTTCCTTAAAATTGATTTCTTCTTTAAATTTTATGTGGATAGCTGATGATTCAGATCTTTCTAGTCAAATATGTTACATGAATATTTATATAACTGTTGATACCACCTCAGTATTTGTTTTATTTCTACATTTCATATTTAAGATGTTTATTGTTTATTATTCTGCAAGTTATGGCAATATTCTTGCCAACAATCATACAAAGATTTTAGGTTTTCTATACCGGATTTTTATAACTTCCTCCATAGGATTTTATGTTTTTGTTAATAAATAAGGAAAATCAGATAAAATGTGATCGATAAATCTGGGATATTTAATTTTCCTTGAAATTCTCATGCTTTTCTGATGGCTGTGATGATACAAATGGTTGTCTTTTTATCATAAAATAGTTCATAATTAATTTAATTTTAATATTCTACTAGCACAACCAAGCATTTCTTGTATTCACTTTTACTGAGTAAAATGCAAAGATAATACACACATAAAACATTCTCTGCCTTTTAAAAGCTCTTATTCTAGTTTAGGAGGAAAGGATGTTTATATTCCTGTCTTTTAGTTCTGTATATTCATTCAGTTAGGGTTTTTTTTTGAATATCTACTGTAAGTATGTCAGACAGAGCTGAAGTGGTACATGATAAATAATAACACTTTCTTCTCTCAAGGAGTAAACATCGAGATAGATAAAGGATTAACTGCCAGTTATTACTGTGTTAAAAGTACTGGATTTGAGATATACACAAAGCCCTGATATTGCAGAAGGCTAAAGAGTTAATGTTGGATATAATAATGGAAAACTTAGATGGTTTGACATAGGCATTGGCCTTGGCATGAGTAGGGTTTGTCCTAGCATAGAATGTTGAGAAAGGTATTTCAGGCTGTGTGAACTTTATGATCGTGAATCTAAAAAGATGAAAAATAAATGATGAGCTCAAACGTTATGAGAAATTTGGTGTGGCTGTAATGTTGGGTACATAGTGGAATGATGGGAAAGAAAACTGAAAAGGAATATTTGGAGCCATGTTAAAAAATTTATTTTATTCTATAGGTCATAGGAAAGCATTAAAATACTTTGAAATAGGGAATGACTTAATTAAGTGAGTTCCATTAATATCTACCCAATTCAAACCACCAATGTTATTTTCATTACTGCTCTCCCTGATTCCATTTTCCTCCCATCTGAAATCACTCTTGTGCCTAAAATCTTGCAGTGGCCTCCCATTGTGCTTAATGTTACAACTTTATGATGATTCATTTTTACACAGAGATGCTTTTGCTCTTCTCTCCTTCTCTGGTATTTTTGCTGTTTTCCAACCCACTAGATTCAGCCCTGGAGTGGATCAAGTCTAGAGGTAGGAGGACCTGTAGTAAGATAGTGGAATCGTTTAGATAAAGATACAGTGGGGTAAACTGGATTCATGTCAGTAGTGATAGGATTGAAAAGAGGTAATTTTGAAAATATAGCCTATAGGTCATTAGTTGGAAGGAAAAATGAAAAATATAAGAAAGATGACTTCCATGATATGAAAGAACTTTAAACTTAGGTTGCCAGAAAAAAATGGTTTTGTTAATAAAGTTAAGAAAGTAGGGTGTAAACATTTAGTTTGGGATTAAGTACCATATACCTATTGGTATGTCTGCTCAGCTCACGATGTCTTCTATAATTTATCTTTGTTACCCCCATACCTTCCACTATAAAATTTTACAAATGTGGACTCTTGAGTCAAATTTACAGTTTGATCCTATCCCCATGGCCAGCCATTTTTTTGTTGGACTAGAAGTTAGTCTCCAGTTAAGACTGAGACAATGAATGTCCATATCTTTGTTACTGGGACCATTACATTGTGAACCTGGGAGGTCAAAGGCTCCTTTAATGCAGTAACTTTGTGAACCAACAACATTGCTAGAAAGTTGTTCCCTAGAAAGAAGAGTTGCACCAGAAGAGAAAGGGAGCATACTCTTCTCTCTCACTTCTTGAGATGGGACTCCACTGTTATCTCTGAATTCCTCTAATTAAGTCCTCCTTTATACTAAAGCTGGCTCAAGCTGGTTTGTGCTACTTATAAATAGAAATGTACTGCCTAATGTAATTGACTTTAGACTAGTCAAATTTGAGATTCTGGAAGGATTGCTAGTTTGGAATATCTAGCACCTACATAAAACCACAGACATTAGAGTCAGAAGAGAATTTTGTCCTGGGTATAGAAACTTAAAAGTCATTCTGATTCAGATTCCATTAACTTTTGTCAGTCACCTCCTGTTATTTCCCTGGTGTTATGCCAGTCATTTTCATACTTATCCATATAAAACTGTAATGATTTTCTGTTTTTCTGATGTTGGGCCAGGTATGTGCTGGTTGGGGCTGGGACTAAGGGTTGGATCTCAATGTGTGGATCACTGAAATAATCAAAACTGAAGGTAGCTAGCTCAGCCCACTGAAGATACATCTACTGATCCATGATCCTGAAACAAAACAAACAAAATCAAAGGTGAAGTTTAAGGAGAAGGTGAGGGGATAACACATCCAGGATGACATTAAGTTTACTTGTCAGGACTGCCTATGCTCCTCTTGGCTGAACAGATCTCATTTTCCTTTTACCCCCAAAATTATTTAGCAAAATATCTATAATTTGCAACTGGTTGGAACATTTTTGGTTTTTATTCTTCCTATGGTGTATACATATTTGGCCCATGTAATTTAGTTTTTGAAATTTGTTGAAATTTTCTTAGTGTCCTTTGATCTGGTCAATACAATAAAAGTATTATGAATGCCAGTCAAGGTGATTTATTTTCTAAAAAAAAGGACTTCTGATACATATTTTATATATACATATAAATTTAACTTTGTCATACCTTTTTAATCATATTTTTATTACTTATTTTTCATTTGAGTGTAGTTGACATACAATATTGCATAGTTTCAGGTGTACAACATAGTAATTCGATAAGTTTATACATTATGCTATGTTCACTACAAGTGTAGCTATAATCTGTCACCATACAACACTATTACAATATCATTGACTGTATTCCTTAATCATATTTATATTTATCAAATATTTTTATTCATTCTTACACATTTGATGTATCAGTACTGATGTACTAATACTGCTATGTTAAAATCTTCCCAAACGCTTGTATTGCTGTCAGTTTTTCTCTATATTTCTGATAGTCTTTTCTTTATATATATATTTTATTTTCTTAAGTTTATTTTATCTTGAGAGTGTGCATGTGCACATGCACGCGAGTGAGCAAGGAAGGGGCAGAGAGAGAGAGAGAGAGAGAGAGAATCCCAAGCAGGCTCCTCACTGTCAGTACAGAGACGGATGCAGGGATCGAACTGATGAACTGTGGGATCATGACCTGAGCTGAAACCAAGATTCAGATATATATATATATATGTATATATATTTTACAAAGGTTCATGATCATGATTTTTTGTTATGGACTGTACCTTTTTTTCTACTCTCTTGGTCCAGTTTGTTTCCTTGCCTTTATTTCTACTTATCCTACAGTAATATTGCCATCCCTGCTTTCTTTTTACTCTGCAAACTGAATTCTACAGTGCCTTGAACATAATTGATGCTCAAATATTTGGAGAGTGAATGAATGAATATATGCATACTTATGCCTATTTATAAGAATGTGAAAAATGGAAGGTGAATGCAGGAACTGCATAGGCAATTTTCTTTTTTCTTTCTTTTTTTTTAACGTTAATTTATTTTTGAGAGCATGAACGGGGGAGGGTCAGAGAGAGGGAGACACAGAATCCGAAACAGGCTGCAGGCTCCGAGCTGTCAGCACAGAGCCCGACGCGGGGCTTGAACTCACGGACCGCAAGATCATGACCTGAGCCGAAGTCGGCCGCTCAACCGACTGAGCCACCCAGGCGCCCCATACATAGGCAATTTTCTATGGAAGGGCCAGCTGTTTTCATATATATGGAATATGTGGATCTTTCCTCCTATCCTCTCTAGCCTCACATGCTTTCATATAACTGACTCTACTACTTGCTTTTAGATGTGAAGAAACTGTGAATATCATCCTTATACCCATCCAAACATGTTCAATAAGCCGTCATAATATTAAAGAAATAGAGGGACAATTATGTTTAATCCTAACTCTTTTTCTTAACACTTAAAATGTGACTGTTGCTGGTCAGTGGTTCATTTGCCTGGCATTTTAATTTCCTCACTGTTTTTTAAAAAATTATTTATCTCACAAATAAAAATGCATATTATTTCTAAGACGATGATGGCATGTGAGTTTTGTAACTGAAAAATTTTGTTTTCATGTTTATAAGAAGACTTATACATATGTATAAGTGCATAATATCTATACACTTATAAATGTTAGAAGTGTATGTGATTTATTCTGTTAAAAAGGAAACAGGAAAAAAAGGTTTAATGTTCCAAAGTTTATTTTTTTTCCTGTGGAAGTATTTCATTTTAAGAAATGCATTTGGACAAAACTGTGCTAAAGGGTTATTGTAGAAGAAATTGTAAGAATGAATCAAGAACACAAATATGAGCTATTCACAAACAGAATAGAAGAGTGATTGCCCTCCAGCAGTTAAAGAAAGTATAAAGATGTTTTGAAGATTCACTGAACATATCTACACAGGTACAGGGACATGGTGAATTTGAAACAGTAGACAGCGGAAGCCAAATTGTTTCCACTTATAAAATGATATAGAGTATCTATATGTATGATATTCAGAAACAAGCTAATTAGAGAGACTGAAGTTTCTGTTTTTAGTCTGGCTAAATTACCACTTTATTTATTTATTTATTTATTTATTTATTTATTTATTTAAAGCTTACTTATTAATTTTTTTAGTAATGTCTACACCCAACATGGGGCTCGAACTCACAACCCTGAAATCAAGAGTCTCATGCTCTTCCAACTGAGCCAGCCAGGTTCCCCTAAGTTACCACTTTAAGTGGGAGTTTTCTTCAAAGAATATTTTAATCAATTGAATTAACAAATATTTGTTGGATTCATAAACTATTATACTAGGGATAAAAGTAGTGAACAAAATAAAAGCACTATCGTTATCAAACTTAAACTCTTGGGCTTAGTCCATTTAATAATACACTTCTCCATTTTTTAAAGCATACCTAAACTCCTCTGTAGGTGTAATCTTTCAAACATTAAAGAAAGTTAAGAATACAAAGTAAGAGAAGTAATATTAATTAGCCAGACATTTTACAGGGCTTTAGATTGTATTTTTTATACCTTTTTACAAACTTCAGAAATTTGCGGGCTTATGGGCTATTGGGTCCATTTTATGTTTCAGAAGAATAATGTTCAAATAATTCCTAAGTTATTCATTCAATTTACTCAAGAAATACTTACAGAGCCCTTAGTTGTACTGGGCATAGTTCTAAGCACTAGAGATTCAGGTCACATAGCTAATAAGCATCAAGGCCAGGATTCAAATTCTTACGTGATTCTTAAAACTTGTGCTTTTTGCAACATGCCTTTTAGAACCCTTGTCCAATGAATTGTCTTCATTATTAGCTCACTTTGTATATGTAGATAGAGGTACCAGGGCCTTGAAAGGACAGGTGCAGTGGATATGTTAATCACACTTTGAGTACCTTATCTAAACCTCATTTTGTTTTAATTCTGAGGGACCATATCATATCATGTAGAATTGTCTTTTTAGGACTGCGTTCATATTTCACAAGTGGCTTTCTCCAGATATCTTTATGTTGAAAGACAAATTTGGAATCTTTGCATTTTGTGTAAAGTTGTTTTCTGGGTAACATTTTTTATTCTTGACCACTCTATCTTATAAAATAATCTCATGATAAATTCTCAGAATTCCATACTATAGCTTTGTCCAAACAGGATTTAAGTTACAGTTTTCTAACTTTTTTTTAAAATTAATGTTTATTTATTTTTTGAGAGAGAGAGAGACAGACAGAGCATAAGCAACGGAGGGGCAGAGAGAGGGAGACACAGAATCTGAAGCAGGTTCCAGGCTCTCAGCTGTCAGCACAGAGACTAATGCGGGGCTCAAACCCACAAACCATGAGATCATGACCTGTGCCGAAGTTGGATGCTTAACCAACTGAGCCATCTAGGTCCCTGAAGTGTTCTTCCTTTTTTTAAATATATACTCTGTAATATGGTTTTATTCTTAGTATACCTATTTTATCGTGAATATTCCAGGCACTTCCAAATATATATTTATAACTGAAAACTTTTGCTGAATCTCTCTACCTGGATATTGCACTATCTATGTACGTATCTGACATACCTTGATATCTCACAGACATGTAAAATTAAACGCTGTAAAAGTAGTAATCCATCATCTTTTGCCCCAAATTTCCTTCTCTTCTGCTGCCTGGGTTGAGAATGTCAACAATCATCTCAAGTTAACATGATGACCAAGTCAGACAATAAGTGCAAACCTGTTTCTTTCTTTTCACACACCCAGTTAGGTACAGACGTTTTTATTCCACTTCTGAAGATTTCTTCTGTCCCTCCAGTCTCCTCTCCATTCTTTTTGCTACTGCCTTAGCAAAATGAATTGTGAATTACCATTCCTATGTAGCTGTACTTTTCTCACTGGCATTCTGCCTCCTCCCTGATGAATCTTTCCTGAATCCCAGAGTGAGTAACCTCATGTGTCTGCTGAGCATGATTCTAACGTAATATGCATCATAATTGATTTTTCACTGGTTCTCCATGTTTATGATCCAGGCCTATGTTAGAAATTCTTTGAGGGTAGGAGGATGCCATGGCTTTGAATCATTGCATAGTGCCTACCATGTTGGAGATATAATCGTAGTTGGGAGATTAAAAGAATAAATGAAGAGTCTCCTTTAAAACTTTTTGGAAGTACCTGGGAGAAAAGTAAATAAAAACAAAAAAAAGTAAATGCATGGTCATTCAGGTTATAGTTTCTTTGTGCCCGAAAATGTTGTTGTTACCATTTAATTCAGATCCCGTTTAATTTTTGTTTATTGTTACCTGCAAGAGGGATTTACAAATGAATATCCCCCAAAAATACAGTTAAAGAGAAGGAAAAGGAAAATACTGAGTTGGCTTATTTTTTAGTTCTATTCTTGTCCCCAGTAAAGACTGCATCTTCATGGAGTTGACTTATTAGGCTTATTAAAATTAGTATTAGCTAAAACTTAATGTTACACTATTTTGTGTCAGGCACTGTTCTAAGCATGTTGTATGTATTGTTTTTATCCTTACCATAAGGCTGATATTATTATTATTATTGTTATTGTTATTAAGTATTGTTTCCAATTTATAATCAGTAAACTGAGCCACAGAGGGGCTAAACATTTTTTTCCAAAGTCAAACAGCTGATACAGGATGGATTCAAACTTAATCCTATTTCATTATTAAAGAAAATATTTATGATTTTGTCCCATGTTCCAGACAGTCTTCTTGGCACTGGAGATGAAGCAATGAATAAGGCAAAAGTTCCTGCTCTAGGTGACTTATTTTATGTGTAAATACAGAGTGTCAGACAGTAATATGTTGATGATGAATGGTAAGCAGCATAAGGGGGGAAACGAAGTACTGGGATAGGGGGAGAGTGGTGTTTACCATTATACAGACAGTAATCAAAGAAGGTCTGTCTTGGGGCGCCTGGCTGGCTCAGCTGGTAGAGCATCTGACTCTTGATTTCAGGGTCATGGGTTCAAGCCCCGCATTGGGCATGGACCCTACTTAAAAAAATTAAGGTCTGTCTCATGGGCTCACATTTCAGCAGAGCCATGAAGGAAGTGAGCCAACCAGATAGATACACTGATCTTGGCAAAAAATATTCCAGGGAGGTGGAATACGAAGTGTGGGCTCCCTTCCATATGAGCAAAATCAGTATGCTCTAGGAATTACAAAGAAGCCAGCATGGCTAGAGCCCAGTGTGATAAGTAAATAAGAGTGGTAGGAAATAAAGTCAGAAAGGTAGAGAAGAGCCATATCTATGAGAATCTCTAAACAATTGTAAGCACTTTGGTTTTTAACTATTTAAAATGAAAGATAATCTAGGAATTTGAGAAGAGGGGTTTATCTCACTTCTGTATAAACATAATCTCATCACCTGTTGTGTGGAGAGTAGACAGTAGGGTTAAGAGAGAAAGCAGAAGGACTACTTAGGATGCTTTTGGAATTACCCAGATTAGAGATGATGGTGGCTTGGACCTAGTGGCAGTGGTAGAGATAGTGGTGGATGGTAGTTTAGGAGATTAAGTTATGGATACATTTTCAAGGTAAAAACAGTAGAATTTGCTGTAAGAGTGTCTTAATCATGATATCAAACCGCGTTTGGTGGATATTTTGTGATTGTCCCTTTACAAAGCAGAAGCAAAAGGCCAGGGGTTGACCAGTTATGTCAACTACCTTGTAACAAAGAAAGACAGTATAAGAGAACCATCTCTTCATGAGTGAGCATAGGGGAACAGCAGTTGTAAAGACTGGTGTGCAGTTCTAGAATGGCCCAAGTATACCAAAACTGTATGAGAGAATGAAAGAAAGCCTCCTAAGAGAGCATTGAAGACATTGTCAATATGTGTATCCTGAAATATATATACATATATATATATACATATATATATATATGTATATGTATATAAGAAAGCCACTGTCCATAATCATAACTATTCAGTTTTCTGCCATAATATTTTAAAACATTAAAAACCTAATAGCAGTGCTTGTGACAATATTTTTTGACTTATAAGTTGAGTTTGACATTGTCTTTCTCAGGTTGAATATGAAATAGTTTTCTGTCTTAAAAACATCAGAAGCATTGAGTAGTAAGCTAGCTGAAGAACATCTAGAAAGTTTCACTTATGAGAACATAAATTTAATGTTTTACAGTGCTTAGACTATGATGAAGTTTAAGGTTCCATAGTAGGCAGAGAAACCTGGGTAAGCGATTAATAGTTTAGTATCTCATTTCCTATGGGAATGTGGCTTCCATTTGAAGAGGAGAATATTATAGTCTTATTTAGTATAAAATTCATATATTGTAGAAGAGTATGTTAGAAGTCCCAGCTGGGTTTTTCCTGAATTTATTATCTTACAAAGTCAAATACAGATGCATCTTTCATAAAAGGAATAAGCTTATTCTAAAGAGTAATATCTGAGACTCTTCGATCAACTTATTACATTTTGATGACCATTTCAGATGATGAACAGTAGAAGTAGAGTAACTGGAAGAATACAAATGAACTTAAAAAGTTATTGATGAACAGCAACAGAATTCAAAGCTCAAAGCTGTCTAACAAACAGATTTTAGGCAAAGTGGCTTACAAAAGGAATAATTATTCTTAGATATGTTAAAGCTGTTTGCACTTAAACAGGCCATTAAAAAAATTATTCTTTGGGCCACTTATGTTCAGTGACCTAACATTTTAAGATAGATTTGGTTCTGAGGTAAAAAAAAATTCTAAAATAATTCCTCGTAACATCATTTTCCTTATAAAGTAATTCCTTAATTAGAATCAGAGATATAGGCAGAACATAATGGGAACAAGAGAAAGATGTTTGAGTGTCAGAGGTACCTACTAACTTCTTAATTCAGCCTTGTTTAGAGAGTATATGATGAACAGCTTTTGTTTTATATAGTCCCTCAGTCATAAAACAGGTTCCAACAGCAGAATCGTATGAAATGTGTGTCTGTTGAGAGGGGACGATAAATAGGAAAGAAGTGGATAGGGTCATTGGGGCAGAAGATATGAAAACAGCTGGAAACCTGACATCGAGGAAAAGGACAGAGTTTACAGTACAGAATTATAAATTGATGGGTTAATGATGGATTTTCCTAATAATAATCGAGTCAACAAATCCTACATTATCATTTATGAGAAGTCTGAGCGTAGTACTCCCTAGAAAGATTGCCATCTGCAGTAGTTTACCAAAAAGCTTCAAATTTCACCCATCCTTGAATGAATGCCTTTTGACAATGTGATTTGACAGCTTCTCCCCTGAAAAGTCTCTTTCTCCACTTTCTTAAATCAGGGAAGGCATTATGAATTAATTTGACCGATAGAATGTGGCAGAAGTAAACAGCTCAGAAAACAGCGAAGTATGCTAATTGAAGAATGTAAGCAAGTTCCAAACGGATTTGACTACATTCTTGAGTGGTAGGTCCTACTCAGTTATTAGAGGCAAGTTACTTTTGAAGCCTACGTCATGAAATTATCTAAGAAGTTGTAATCACATAAAGTATCCTTTAACGACTCTATTAAAAACAAAATCCTATGCTGAACAGACCCTTTCATTGACCTGATTTTTCTAGCCTAGTATTTTATTATATTTTAGCATATTGAAACAAATATTTGCTTTAATTTTAATAGCCTAAGAACAAAAATCACCATGAACAGTTAAGGATTTTACACTTTCCAGATTTCAAACTTTTAAACACCAAAAAAAAAAGTGCCCCTTCAGATTTTAGTTTTATTCTTTCTAATTTAAAATGAGGTCATACATCCTTTAAAAAAAGAACCAGATTTATACCAATGAATGTCTTAGTGGTTAGAGCCGCACAGGTAAGTTTGTGTAATGGCGTTTTAAAAGACATTCCCAGGCAATTAGCTGAACACACGAAGAAAGAAATTAAAGAGTGGGTGGGAGAAGAGCTGCATATTTTTGACAATAAAACAATAGGAGATGGTTTTCAGTTTGGTACAAGAAACAAGGAGGTGAATGTCTGTATAAGATTACTGTCTCTCTCTCTCTTTCTTTTTAAATAGTAAGAGATGGTGTAAAAATCTGTGTGAATCTGTTAGAGAGTGGTGAAGTTTCCTTTTGTTTGATCTGCAATTGTTGTTGTAAGCCATTAGGTAAATTTTGATGCACTTTCAATAAAAAGAACTATTAATGAATTAATGTTTGTAAGTCTCTTTGAGCTCATCAGATGCAAGGTGTTATGTAAGCGTAAAGTAGTAGTATTGTGGTGGTTTCTATGGCAACAGTAACTCCCCCACCTTACAGTGACAGGAACTCACAAAATAAGGTGGGTGAATTAAAGTTGCTATGATAACTTTCTGCACTTTCTAACTTAAAGCTTTTGAAGCTGGTATTTCAATATTGTGTAAGTATTTTATTTTTATTAACATAAATTATATTTGTTCATATAACCTTTCCTACTGCTATTACTGGTATATTTCATAGTATTCTGATTATCAAAGGAAAAGACAATTCATCTTTAAACTACCTGGATGTGGCGGGATCCAATGGAATGGGGGCTGGTGGTATGGGCCGTGAATGAATTCACCCAAGGAAGAGTGTAAAAGGTAGAAGCTTATTGAATACACTGCAAAGGGGCAGGAGGCAGGACAGTAAAGGAGAGACTGTCTTCCACGAGGCAGTGGTGAGGGGCTATAGATATAGGGTGGAGTGAAGGATTGTGGGAGCATACGGAATTTCCCCCACCCCCCTTTCTTTTTGTAATATTGGGAACTGTGCCTGGTTGTAAGTAGCCAGTTGGTTAGTTAGGGCATAGGGCTCTTTCAAGGTGGGTCACTTAATGAGCCTGTCAGCATTCAGCTCACTAGTCACTGTGGGCCCTTTTGCCTTGCTCAAGTTTTCATTGCTCAAGCCTATCGCCTAGAAGTGGCCTCTACAACTGGGTATTATCGTTTCAAAATATCCTTCTTCCTCATTCCTCTATTCTTGGAATCAGAAACTTCTGGGGTTCAATCTTATCTCTGCTAGAGTGTGATTTAAAAGCAAGTTCTCTTCTCTTACTCTGTCATCTGTAAAATGGAAGTGTAATGAACACTATCTCAAAAGATCATTGTGATGACTGAATGCAGTCATATATGTGAAGTGCTTAGTATACCGTCTGATGCATAGTAAATAAACAATAACTACTAGCTATTCTATATTGTTATTTTCTATCCTTATAATAAAAGCAGCTAAGCTCTCTTTATCCAATAGAACTTACTGTTATTAGGGAAATACTCAATATCTGCATTGTAAAACATGGTCGCCACTTGAGCCCTTGAAATCTGGCCTAATGCCATGCTATCAGTGGGAGAGTCTGTGTCGTGTGAATGGAGATTTTGGTTGTTGAGTTTTGTGCAAAAAGATTCATATGAGCCGGAAGGAAAGTAGCAAGCACAAAGTCATTTATTAGATGAAAAGTACACTCTGGGTAGGAGAGCAGGCTGGTTCCAGGAGGTAGAAACAGACCCTAGGTTGTTGTGGGACTGGACATTACTGGGTCTCCCTGGGCTGGGAGGAGCTGTAATGTACCCTGGGGTGGTGCTCAAGAAGGCTGCTTCCAGTCATTTGGGGGGGGTGCTCCTCCCACAGGTTGGGAGGGAAAGTTTTTGACCCTATGAGGTTTGTACCAAACTGAACCCTTGTGGCAGCCTTTCTCCATTCCAGGGCCTATAACCACAATGCAAATGCATTGTAATGAGTCTAGGGGTACACCTGGGCAGAGGTGTAAGAGGAGAATGGCATATTCCACAACTGTGGCTCTTGATCTGTCAACCCCAATGTCTTGGAAGCCACAAGGTCAGGACGTTGTGCATCTGGGCTTCTAACGTGTAACCTGTTTATCACTGTCCTTGCCTCCAGCTCTGGTCTCTATCATTCCTCTTCAAGGACTTCGGACTCTTCTATCTAGCTTCTACCTAACAAAATAACTGAACTTAAAATTTTATTTGATTTCAATAAATTAAAATAGTCACATTTGGGTAGAGACTACCGGTATTGGATAACACCAATCTGGTGTAAACCTTTAATTTTTTCCCCCTGAGAATATATCTTATTAGCATTCCAGTTGGAATCCTGGGTTTCAGTCTCTGGCATTTCCTCCTTCCTGATGACCGTGCACACTAATAGGAACTAAAATTTTTATCTTTATTTCTCCTTTAATTCTCTCGTTTCTTTCTACCTTAGTTCTGTTTCTGCTCGGTAACTTTTCCTTGTCAACTTCCCAAATACTTCTTTTCTATGTAGTTCTCTGCTCATTTTTCTGTTGTCAGCTAATTCCACATTGTCTTAGCCAGCCTTTCTCCTTTTAGCTCTACCAGGGAAAGAAAGTTGCTTTTTTTTTTCTTTTGATAAATAAAACTTTCTTATCTATTCTCTTGACATAACTTCCTCCTAGCTCCTTTGAAACTTAGCTCCATTGTCATTCATTCTTTCTTCAGTCTTTCCTCAACACCAATCTCTTTGATTCAATTGCAAATATAAACTATTGCTCCTTTCTCCTTTCTTTCATTATCAGAGCTCCAAAAGAGTCATCTAGGCTTTATGCCAAAACTTCCTCATCTTCCATTTTTCCCTAAGTATCTTGTTTATGTGGTCAATCATATACACTCCTTTTTCATAGATCCCCAAGGACTTCTTCCCGAATTCACTTTTATTTTATTTTATTTTATTTTATTTTATTTTATTTTATTTTATTATTTTATTTTATTTTATTTTATTATTTTATTTTATTTTATTTTATTTTATTTTAGAGAGAGAGTATTTTTATTTTAGGGGGAGAGAGTCAGGGGGAGAGAGAGAGAATCTTAAGCAGGCTCAAAGCTCAGTATGATCTCCTTACAGGGCTCTAACATAGGAACCTGAGATCATGACCTGAGCAGAAACCAAGAGTCAGACGCTAAACCGACTGAGCCTCCTAGGTGCCCCCTGATTTCACTTTCCTAATCATCATTTTCCTTGACTTTAAAATACCTGACACAATTCCACAGTCTTATTGAAACTTATTCTTACTTTGGCCTCCTTAAATAGTACCATCCGATGTTGTCTCCTGATTGTTTTGTAACTTCTGTGGCTTTTTTAAGATGCTTCCATTTTCAGGTTGCCTGGTGGCTCAATGGGTTAAGAGTCTGACTCTTAATTTCTGCTCAGGCCGTAATCTCAGGGTTGTGAGATCCAGCCCCACATTAGGCTCCCCACTAGGATGGAGCCTGCTTGGAATTCTCTCTCTCCCTCGTTCTCTTCCCCTCCCCACTCACTCTCTCCCTCAAAATAAATAAACATTTTTTTTTTAATTTAAAAGTTTTTATTTTAAAAAAAGTGATGCTTTTGTTTTCCTCTTTCTTTCTATATGTCTCAGTACACTTACTGCTGGCCCCTGGTAAACTCTCTCATAGACTTCTACCTGGTCTCCAATCTGAATTCACACACCTCCAACCCGTTTCTCTCTTTCTAAATGCGTCCTTCCAAAGTCAGCTCACCATCATGTGACTGTTTTGTACAAAAATCTTTCATATTTATCTGTTTAAAATCTATAGCTTGAACTGCAACCAACCGGGCATATTCTAGCTGTGTTTATTTAGCCTCCTTACTTATATCTTTTCCACTCTGTAACCCTGCAGTCCTTAAAGTGTGATCTAGGGAATCTTCAGGGTCCCTAAGCCCTTTCAAGTTGGCTGTGAGGCCAAAACTATTTTCATATTAATACTAAGATCTTATTTGTCTTTTTCTCTAATTCTTTCATGAATATACAATAGAGCTGTACAGAGGCTAACTGACATTTGATGATATCATTGCTCTGGCAACTAATGGAAAATGTACTTGTCTGTTCTTGTGATATAAAATTTTCTCAGTTGGAGGCACCTAGGTGGCTCAGTCAGTTAAGCAGCCAACTTCAGTGCAGGTCATGATCTCAATGTTTCCTGGGTTTGAGCCCCACATTTGGCTTTGTGCTGACAGCTCAGAGCCTGGAGCCTGCCTCAGATTCTGTCTTCCTCCCTCTCTGCCCCTCCCTGCTTACGCTCTGTCTCTCTCTGTCTCTCAGAAATGAATAAACATTAATTTTTTTTTTGTATTTTCTCAGTTTAATGGCAAATAAACTAAGTATATAAAGAGATCATCCACTTTTTTTCTTTTAAGGGAGAAGGTTTTTAATACTTTATGAAAGGGTAAAGTAAAAAGGTTAAAAGGGAGTAAAAAGGTTTGAGAACTTCCGTTGTAACCTAATGTAACTTTCCCACTCTTGTTTTTCTACAAAAATTATGCTCATATTTTCTTTCCTACCCCTATTTTAAGTATCATCTACACTTCAATCTTTAGGTAAGATGCTAAGTCCTTCTTTAAGCCTTTCCTGATATCCACCTTCACCCAAAACAATATATAATCTTTCTTCTTTATGAACACTACCAGTGGTCCTTTATTTGTGTCTTTTTTAAGAAAAAAAATGATGTTTATAGTATTAATATATTTAGAGGATTCCTAGATTTGCTTAATTCCGTGAATCAGTGATCATATAATTTTTAATCTTTGTATTTCTACTGAACTTTACATATTTTAGGCACTCTAATTTTTTAATGAATAAAATTATTCAAGTATTCAGCTATCAGTTGACTCAACAAAAATTTATTTAGGGCCATCTGAGGGCCAGATGTTTGAAAAATGCTCAAGGAGTTTAGTTTCTCATAGCAGGTGATAAACTGTAAACAAATTCTTACCATGCCCATCTTATAGCATGCTATAAAATGTTTGAGTAGGGGTCATCAGAAGAAAAAAATTGAGCAAATCTTTCTTTAGAAATGGGGTGTCAGAGAACGCTTTAGAGAAGAAGCTATAAAGAGAAACTTTTGCTTGCCCCAAATCCTGTAAGCCAGGAGCTTCCTAGAGTACCTACCTAGTATACTTGCTAAGAAAAAGTTATCTTTAAACACTTGAAAATACCAAGATTTTAAAGAACATCCTCTGTTGTTTTGTTACTGTTTTACATTAAATTGCAAGTATCAAAATATCATAAGTTTAGAGATTTACTCCTACAGGACCATGTAAATTATTTAATAAATTAAAATTGTGGTAAATATACATAGCATAAAATTTACCATTTTAACCATTTTTAAGTATATAGTTCCAAGATTAAGTGCATTTGCATTTTTTTGCAACCATTACCAAAACTTTTTTCAACTTGCAAAACTGAAACTCTGTAACCATGAAACAATCCCTCCTCATTTCCCCTCTCCTAGACCCTGGCAACCACCATTCCGCTTTCTGTCTCTGTGAATGAATTTGACTACTCTAGTTATCTCGTATAAGTGGAATCATACAATATTTGGGGTTTTTTGTGACTAGCTTATTTTACCTGGCATTGATGTCTTCAAGGTTCATCTTTTTTGTCGCACGTGTCAGAATTTCTTTCCTTTTTAAGCCTAAATAATATTCCATTGCATGCCTGTACCACATTTTGTTTATCCGCTCATCTTTTGATGGACATGAACATGTAACTTGGAATTATACATTTCATGTATGGAACTTATTGTAATAAAATCAGGAAAGGGCTGTACTTAGAGGCTACCTGGTAGGACATGAAGTTAAAGTTGTTATGTGGTTATATGCTCAACAGGGAATCTACAAATATGTAGAGTAACATTAGAACATGTTTATCTAACCAGAATCCAGGCCAACAAGAATTCAGATTAAAAGTTCAGATTGAGTGCAAAAATACTCACATTTTGAAAACTACTACTCCAGTTTCTATGCAAACTATGAATTAGGCTTTCTTCATCAACAAAAATACAATATCTGTCAGCACAGACCCCGACACAGGGCTCGAACTCACGAGCCATGAGATCATGACCTGAGATGAAGTTGATGCTCAATCTACTGAGCCACCCAGGCACCCCTTTCAGAATATAATGTTTTAAGAAACAGCATAGCAGATGTGAATAGCCAGATCCTGTTTAGTGGCTGTGATCCTTGAGCTGTTGCTTCTGATGTTCTTAAAGCTGTTTCTTCTTTATTGTGTACTGTTAGTGCCATTACTTATTCTGATGATTGGTAGTGTATATACCTCTCAGGCTACAATGAAGATAATCAATTTCAGACTCCTACTAAAGTATCCTCAGAGGACACACAACTTCTTGTCAGTAGGTCAGTCATTTTGGTGCTGTGACTCTGCAACACTGCAATGCTTTTAAAGAAAGATTGCAAAAATCATACACAGGACTGCTTGGGGACTGTGTGTGTGTGTGTGTGCGCGTGTGTGTGCGTGTGTGTATGCATGTGTTATCTATTTTCTAGTATTTGTTTCTGGATTTCCACTGCCATAGATTAGTAGCACTGAATTATAGGAGGCATGAAAAAGGTGAGGAAATAAAGTTTTGCTTTTATTGACTATGTTGAATATATCTTTTGACTTTGTTGAATATATCTTTTAAAGGAACTATGGTCACAGTTGAGGAGAAAATAAATCTTTGTTTTGGACAAATCAGACCAATAATTAAGCATTGTATAAAGACAACACTTAATGTGTTTATCTGTATCTTTTGTTGCCCTTGACAATATAATTGACATGTAACTATTTACCTGTATGTTAAACAGTAGTCATAAAAGTTTGATTTCTCTGGGGCTAGCTGAACATTCCCTAAAGGTATTTTCTTTGTTTCAGTTTGTGGAGTCATATCATCTGCAACTGAATATTCTAGGTAAATAAACAAATAATGCACATACTTTATGTACAAGTTGGTGAGAAAAAGCTCAGTATGGTTAAGATCTTAAGAGTACCACCTGGGGATGTAGCAGGAGAACAATATACAGTTGTAATTAAATGTAAATTTTTTCAGAGGATGGTCCTGTTGTTGATATTTTGAATAGGGATAAAAAGGCAGAAAAATAATTGTTTGAATGAAATAACTTTAAAAAGGAAAGTATTTTACATTTTTAATGAAAATTAAACATGCTGAATGAGAAAAAGTAAAAGTGATAGTTAAGGATCTCCTTTTCCTTATTTTTTGAAACACGCTATTTTTGAATTAGTTTATTTGATACACAAATTATATAAATCTGTTGCACTTCTTTCCAAATTTAATTTAATACCATTAAATTATGATGCAACTAATATGAATGTCTTAAATGAGTTAATGCAATTCTTTTTAGTGTATTTTTTTAAAATCCCCTTTGTCCTTCTATTCAATAAGACATGCAATTCAGAATTAAGTTCTCCTCACACACTGGTGTCACGGATACTTTTTTTAAGTGTTTATTTATTTATATTGAGAGAGAGAGGCCGTGGGGAAGGGGCAGAGAGAGAGGGGAGAGAGAATTCCAAGCAGCCTCCATGCTGTTAGCTCAGAGCCCCATGCAGGGCTAGATGTCATGAACCTTGAGAAAATGACCTGAGACAAACTCGAGTCTGATGCTTAACCCATGGAGGCACCCAGGCGCCCCCTGGTGTTAGGGATACGTTTAAGTCTACCCAACAAAGATCACTTCATTTTAAATTTAAAACCATATGCATTTTTTTTTTTTTTAGTGTTTATTTATTTTGGGTGTTGGGGGGGCAGAAAGAGAAAGAGAAAGAGAATCTCAAGAAAGATCTGCACTGTCAATGCAGAACCTGACATAGGGCTCAAACTCAAAAACCCTGAGATCATGACCTGAGCTGAAATCAAGAGTCTGACACTTAACCAGTTGAGCCACCCAGGTACCCCTTTTGTTCATTTTCAGGCAAATATTTAGAAAACTCTACTCTGTGGCAGGCACTTTTCTTGACTTTCTTGTTTCTTTGTGAAAATGGCTTATCTACATTCTTTCAGTAATTCATGACTTGAGAATATTGACTGCTTCTGTGTTCACGCTTTAAAAAATAAATACAGGGCGCTTGGGTGGCTCAGTTGACAGAGCATCTGACTTCAGCTTGTGTCATGATCTTGAGGCCCGCGTGGGGGGCTCTGTGCTGACAGCTCAGAGCCTGGAGCCTGCTTTGGATTCTGTGTCTCCTTCTCTCTGCCCCTCCTCTGCTCAAGCAC
This sequence comes from Panthera uncia, assembly GCF_023721935.1. Lineage (NCBI taxonomy): Eukaryota > Metazoa > Chordata > Mammalia > Carnivora > Felidae > Panthera > Panthera uncia. The sequence continues at coordinate 127,614,591 of NC_064816.1, forward strand.
TGTCTCTCCCTGTCTCTCTCTCTTTCTCTCTCTCAAACCATGAATAAACATTAAAAATAATAATAATAAAGAAATATATAAGAACACCCCCCCCCCGCAAAATTTTTTTTTGATCAATCTGATTGAAAGGAAAAATAATTTTGTAAAATTTAATTTTCTGGGTTAAATTTGAGTCAACTAGAAACCCCATCTTTTTTTAATACTGTAGTTGAAAGTCTCAGTAAAATTTTAAAATACTATTTGCCTAGAAACTAATCTAAGTTTAATTGTATCCTTCTAAGTTTCCTTTATACAATATAGAAATTACTAACTTACCTAGAATGCTTCATATTTCTCTAATTTACTCAAGATAAATTAATTTTCTCATTTTATGATGTAACTTGGACTTACAGCAGATAATAATTGTAACACTTCTCTATCAATGTATAACATCTCTTTAAGTACATTATGAAATTTTATAGATAGGTTGGCAGAATGAGAAGACCTATTTACTTAAAAAAAAATCACATTGTATCCAGATGTCTTCATAAATCTTTATTAATCCAAAAATTCTATAGAGATTTTGGCAGTAAAAACAATTAGTAAAATTGCTAAAATTAGTGTGTGATGTGGTGCATACAGGCACATTAAGAAAGCCTGAAGAGTTTCACTAGTTTTCTTCCCTTTCATATAGGCTCCAAAACTAGACACCTAAGCGCATAGAGGTTAGAACCCACTAACAGATAATTAACTTCATCAGGAAGGTTTTTGGTAAGGAGAAGTGTTACTGGGCAATGAGAATTTAGCAGGGCCAAATCATTGATTGAGAAACGTTTTCACTAGCTAAATGAGTATATTGGCTAATATTTTATCTTTTCTTTAATAAAGTTTCTGTGGATCTTCCAGGTGGTACGCCTAAAATGGTTTTCTAAAATGTTTGACTTGGAATGCAATGAAGAATACTTCAAGAGAATTCAGAAAGCAGTGTGAGAATGGGGTTTTGAATTTCTTGCTGAAATTTCAGTGATATATCTTTATTGTGTGTACTTAGTGAGCATTTATTAATTTGGTTTGGCATCTGGGAAGATTCTAGCACACTGCTTGAGGACTGTAAATCCTAAAGAATGTGGGACTGCATATAGTTGTGTGGCTAAAAACCATTAGAAAAACCTTCCTGGTTATACTTGTAATCTGGTTTCCTACAGATTTTCATCTAAGTAAAAGGATACATAAAAGGGTGCAAACCAGCAAAAGGTTGCTGCTGTCAATTTTCAGGTCATGTTTATTTGAATATTTAAAAAGATAGTATTTTGTAAAATTTCTGACAATATGTTCATATAATCAGAATCTCTATTTCAATTCTAAAACTAATGATACTCTTGTGAATTTTACCTCACGTAAAATTTCCCTTGATAATTTGCCTTATTCCATGCTGTATGTTCCAAGAGTATCCACTAAGTTTTCATTAAAAAACAAAAACAAAAAATATAAGAGAAATTGGCAAGATAGGTGCTTTTATCTATGAAACAGACTATTACTTAGTGATTTTAATGCATTCAGGCCTTCACATAGATCTCATGCTACAGTTATAAGAGCGTTCACCTGGCATATAGAATAAAATAAATGCCTAGAATTAAAGGATGATTAAGAATTCTTTCAGTGTTCCTGCCTGGCTCAGTTAGTAGAGCATGCAACTCTTGATCTTGAGGTTGTTAAGTTTGAGCCCCATGTTGGATGTAGAGATGGTTAAAAAGAATATCTTAAAAAAAAGAATTATTGTCAACAATAAACAACATAAGAGATAGCTATTTAATAATGGATGACTGTTTCTCTTAATGAAAGAAAGAAAAAAAAAGTGATGTTTTTATTTTAAAACTTGCAGCCTGAAATTTGGACAGTCTGTACTCCATTCTTTTACTGAGTTAGATATGAGATAAGGTAAGAAAATCCCATCTGTCAGGGCATGTTGTCTCATAAATCACATAGTTGTGTTGTTTTATTTAAATAAATATATGGAGTGGCTTCTCTTAAACAGAAGAAATCTATAAAATGTATTTGTAAAGTAAGCAGGGTTGGAAGGAAGGGTCAGTGCTGTGAAATGGGCATGCTAACTTACTGGATCCCACCTTGTTTGAACCTATGTTCTGTCTTTTTCTTTGCTAAAGTTACATTTACTTCAGAAGAGAGTCCATTGCCTGACCAGTACATTTCAGTGGAAGTGATTTTCTTAATCTCTGCTCTGAACATTGCTCAGTTAAATTCCATTCTATTCAGGAACTTCTATTTCCTGGAAAAAAAAAAAAAGTTCAATCTTGGATTATATGGGTAGACTAGATTAGATAATGGAGGTGGGTCAGTGTTGGTGGAACTTGACCTGAATAGTCAATTAGAGAAAATGGAGGTATAAAATTGAAAGCTGTGGATAGGAAGGAAGCCAGAGTTTCATAAATTCAGGTAGGTTTCACATTCATTTAGCATTTATGAAACACCTATTATATCCTGGATGACAGTATGCTGTTGTTACCTTTGAAAAGTTTTTATCACAAAACATCAATATGTAGACTGTGCCTACATTGTATTGTGGTAGAAGCCAAGAGAACTGATATCAGATCGGGACTATATATATATATATATATATATATATATACACACACACACACACACACACACACACACACACACATATATATATATATATATATATATATATATATATATATATATTTGCATTTCAAATTGTGTGTGTGTTTATTTTTTGAGAGAGAGAGAGAGACCTAGTCAGGGAGGGGCAGAGGGAGAGATGGGGAGACAATCCCAAGCAGGCTCTGCACTTTCAGTGTAGAGCCCAATGCAGGGCTTGAACTAAAGAACTATGAGATCATGACCTGAGCTGAAACCAAGAGTTAGATGCTTAACAGACTGAGCCATCCAGGAGACCCTGTTTTGTTTTGTTTTGTAGTTTTTTTTTTTTAATGTTTATTTTTGAGAGAGTGGAAGTAGGGAATGAGTGGAGAGAGATGGGGACAGAGGATCTGAAGTGGGCCCTGCACTGACAGCAAAGAGCCTGATGCAAGGCTCGAACTCATGAACCAGGAGATTACAACCGGAGCCGAAGTCGGATGCTCAACTGACTGAGCCCCCCAGGTGCCCCTGGGGAAGGAATCATTTGCTAAGTGGTAGGGAAACATAAAAATGTCAAGTCATGCAGGGTTATCAGTCCTTATGTAGTTGTGGCTGTGCATCCCGCAGATGATTGGGAAATCCTCCAACTGCCAATATCCTAAATCTTTCTTATGTATCTTAAAAGACTTGCCCTGAGGTTGGAGTTCTGCTTGTCTAGACTGCCTGCCTCATGTTTCCTGCATCTCATTTCTTCTGGTTTGAAAGAGATAGACAAAGCATCTTCAGTGGCAGGAAAGCAGCTGCAGAGGCATTGACCTCCACGTTAATGTTGTCCACTTACTTCCGTATGCTCTCTTTACATACCTGAGCACTCTGTTATTTGCTGAGAATGAGACTGTTTTGTCACCCAAAAAAAAAGAGAGGGAATTGAGAAAATGGAAAACCGGGGATTTGTTCTGAAGATCAATCACAAATGTTGATCTATTAAACTTGGTTCTATCTCATAAAAACAACTGCTGGTCAGCATGGAAAGGGAGAGACTTACTTATTTTCCTATAGAAGTAAAAAGGAAAGGAAGGCAAGTACCAAAAGAGGACAGGATGAGTAAGAGAATAAAAGGAAAGAAAGAAAGAAAGCATATTTAACTGATGTATTTTTTTTACGGCGCAGGCTTTGAGTTACAATGGACATAAAAAAAAGAGCTGTATGGTGTTCTGTATAATCTGAGTGTGTTTAAATCTGCATTAGTAATTCTAGAGGTAGTTTTCTTGAATTCTTCCTTGCCATTTTCTTCTAATTTAGTCTTATACTCTCAGCCAAAAACAACAACACAAACATGGTTTTTGAAGGAATTCTCTTTTATTAATTTAGTGGTCCACTTCTTGAGCTCCCACTGAGCATATACCTCTGCAGAATGAATTAAAGTCAACTCCAGTCTGTGTTTGAACCTAGGAGCTTGTTTTCAACCTATTACCTATGGTTTAAACATTTTTTGAACTTGGAAAAAAAAGTTTTTTTGAACTTAGGTAAGAATTCATACTTTAATTTTATGGCTTGAAGTGCTTTTTCTCCCCTTTCCAATTTTTAATATTTGATTCTATTAGTAATGTTATCAAGAGTACTGTGTGTTTTTTCTCTTTCACAAATGCATTGGAAATACCAAGCAGTATTTATGTCATTTTGGAAATTTATTACTCATTTTGACTATTATGGTACCATGTATTTACATGTTTAAGGTTTATATGACCTTCATAGTTCTGATTTAAATAAGTGACAATTATTTTAATAAAGCTGTTCTAACAAGCCTGACAGGTTTTTTTTTTTTTAATTTTAATGTTTATTTCTGAGAGAGAGAAAGAGAGACAGAGTGCGAGTGGAAGAGGGGAAGAGAGACAGGGAGACACAGAATCCGAAGCAGTCTCCAGGGTCTGAGCTGTCAGCACAGAGCCTGATGTGGGGCTCAAACTCAGGAACCATGAGATCATGACCTGAGCCAAAGTCTGACGCTTAATCAACTGAGCCACCCAGGTGCTCCAAGCTTGAAAGTTTTTTATCAAAGTTATACGTCCTATGAAAAGTGAGAGAAGTCTACTTTAATAGACTTTTCTACTTTTGCTAACTTTAAGTATAATCAAAACTATTTACTTCCAGTAATTTTTCATAAAAAGTGGAGAAAAATTAAAATATATTCAAAACTCTTTACGTTTTAGAATATAAGAATTATATAAGAAATATATATTTATAAGAAATTCAGAGGGACATTGAGATATGATTCACATAGGTATGTCCCTTTTTCCACCTGCCTCTTAAATAATTATTTTCACATGCAAATTCACTATTATAGTTCCTATCACCCTGTGCTTACTTTTGCTTATGCAGCATCACATTTAACTTATAATCTCTCTATGGTTTCAAAATATCATTCATTCAAAGGCATGTTTACTGCCTACTTAACCTGTCCTTAAGCAGTCAGCAGGAGAATAGCTTTTATCTCTGTGTCTCCAGTAGATAGTAAATCTGGTACTTAATAAGCGTTCAGTATCTGCAATGATTGAAGAGCAAAAAGGCCTTTTATGCAACTTGAAATTTCAACCGTTGCTGTTCAACAGCTAGAAAGTTTCAGTCGTACAGCTAAGTAAGTTCTAGAGCTCTACTGTATGACATTATGCCTATAGCTAACAATACTGTATTGTACTCTTGAACATTTATTGAGGCTAGATCTCATGGTGAGTGTTCTGACTACAATAAAAAATGATACAAATGAAATTTAACTTTAAAGTATTTGTACATATTTGTGTAAATACAGTAATGCATTTTTACATAATTCTACTCAGCTTTTGCAGAATCCTAAAAGTAACCATCCTGTCTTTGCCTTTTCCTTCAGTGACTGCCTGTTCACCTTCTTTTTTTTTGTTAAGTTTATTTATTTATTTATTTATTTTGAGAGAGAGAGAGGGAGAGAGCGTGCATGAGTGGAGGAGGGGCAGCGAGAGAGGGAGAGAGAGAATCCCAAGCAGGCTCCGCACTGCCAGCGTAGAGCATGATGTGGGGCTCCCACACATGAAGCTGTGAGATCATGACTTGAGCCAAAACCAAGAGTTGGATGCTTATCTGACTGAGCCACCCAGGCGTCCCTGCCTGTTCACCTTCTACCTTACCAATATTATTTGTTTGTTCATTGATTTAATTTTGATTTTTACATTCTCTGACTGAACCTGCCTATACAATATAGATATTTTCAATTAAAAGCTAGAAACAAATTTATAAATGTAAAAGGTAGCTAACAAAATTGTCCTATCCCTGAATAAATGGGTTTTGAACTGTACTCACAATGTTGACAAACTTCACTATCATTGTGGCTTCAGTTATTTTCAAGGTCAACTTTTATCTCAGTTCAATAAATTTAAGGAGATAAATTGAACTGAGATAAAAGTTCAATATATCTCCTTAATGGTTTGATAGGGTTGTGGTGGAGCCTGAAGCATCATGAGCTCCTCCTTCTTAGATCTGGATGCTATTAATTGTGGGGTGCGTCAGCCAAAGAAGAATAAATCTTGGATAGGCCCTATTCTGTAGAGGTGATGCTTACATGATTCACCCAATGTGGCTGAATGATACTGAGTATAAGTTTTTATTGGTAATTGAAGTACCTCTTTTCCGCAATTCTGAAGGATCGCCTCTTACCTTCTACTTTATAAAGATGACAGAGGGATGATTTGAGAACTAAACTCATAGAACTAAATCTCACGAAGATAAGCTATAATTAGTGCTTATGTGCACATATTTATATAAGCTTCAAAGCTTTGCATCATGGACAGTCACCACTGCAGTATGGCTCCAGTGTTAGCTCTTAAAACTACAAAACTACAAATCCTATTTTATTATGGTGTAGGTTAAATCACTGTTTTACAAACTTTCAAAACAATATTCTATACTCACATAAATTCTGAAATGTATATTCTCAATTCATTTTATTTTGACTCCCAAAATAAAGTTAATATTGTGCCATATTAAATCAAGGCAGTGGAACAGAACACTCCTTTGTTTCTGTCTTACCTCTTTTGAAAAATCCCTGAATTAAATTTTGCACCAGGATTAGAAGGGCAAATATCTCTGACCTGGTTCAGATCCATTGTCTATTCTATCTAAAATTTAATTTTTCTTTTTTTAAAAAAATTTTTTTTAATGTTTTATTTATTTTTGAGACAGGGAGAGACAGAGCATGAACAGGGGAGGGTCAGAGAGAGGGAGACACAGAATCTGAAACAGGCGGGGCTCGAACTCACGGACCGCGAGATCATGACCTGAGCCGAAGTCGGCCGCTTAACCAACTGAGCCACCCAGGCCCCCCTAAAATTTAATTTTTCAATTTCCATGCCTATCCAGTTCCATGTTGATGAGTCAATAAATTAATACATTCATTCAACAAATATTTGCATACTATGTGCCAGTCAGTAGTTTAGGTTTATTGGACTCCAAGTGAATTGAAGAGACCAGCATCCCTGCCCTTGCAGAGTTCAGAGTGTTTTAACCAGAGCTGGGATGCTAATTATAGTGAAATTGTGTATCTCTGTATGCAGTTTCACAGCATTAACCTTTGTAGAGCCAACTTTTAAAAAATCTAAGCTATTTCCTTTCTTGATATTTGTAACATCTGTACAAATGATAATGACATGATGTTCCTCTTGTGTAAATGCCTGATGCAAAAAGAATGCCTGCCACAAAATACCTTCTGAGCACTTGGTAAATTTTGTTAGGAATAGAATAACTGCTTGTCTAGAATATGGACTGTTTGTCGAGAATATGGACTGTGTGCCTTCTGAAGAATAACTTCCCCCATTCCTCAGAATCCAATGGTTGTTTCTTTTATCCTGCTCGTGTACACCCCCATTACCCAACAACTGGAAATGAAATTAGACGTTTGTTGTTTTGCTGGGGTTTTGTTGTTTAATTATTTTCTGTTCACTGAAATGTGGGTTATACTACCAGCGTTTGTAACCAATGTACAGTTATTGACTTACTCTTCTCTGGCTATGGTTAACTAGTTTGTTTCTAGATAACAAAATAACTTAGTTTTCATTGTTCTCCAAGAAGACCTATGCTATGTAATATGAAAACAGTACTGAAAATGTTACTGTAACTTTTACTTTTGAACATCAATTGGACGTTATCACCTAGATAACCACTGTATTTTAGTTTCTTCATATTTTTAGTATATTCTTCCAAATTGTGAAATTCACTAGACTAACGCTTTTATATTATGGCATTTTGCAGTAGAGTTAAAAGACATTTGTTTTACATGCGAGCTTTGTACCGTGTAATTTTTTTTCTTTTTTCCTTTGTTTAAAAAACAATGAAATGATAGTATTTCTTTTAGGACATATTTTCATTTTTGTTAATTAAAAGACTGGAGGGTAGAAAATATTAACAAACAGTCCCAAGTGACACATTAGAACGCTAAATATCTTTCTTCAGGAAGTTCTTAGAAAAACTAAATACAACAAAACTAACCCACCTAGTAATTGTTCTCTTCAGCAAATATAGTTCTGAAAGAAACCAGGTCAAACCCACTGAGAATGTCGGAGTGATGCTCTCCTCTCCTACCACAATAAACCTTAAATAAATTCATAATGTACCTTAAAAGGATGGAAGAAATTAGGAAAGGGAATGGTTGTAAATGTGAACTTCACAGAGACTCTTTTATCCAGGAAGTCTTCTTTGACTCAAATTAGGTGCTGCCCGTGTGCATATTTACCATGCTGGTCAGTACGCTGTAATAACTGTTCATTACATATTCTTCGTTATACTGTACACTCCACGGAAGTAGGGTTGTGGCTTTATCCCCGAGCCTGGACAGTGCCTAGCATTTAGTAAGCAATCAGTAAACGTGTATGAATGTGTGCATGTAAAAGAATTCTAATTGGCCTCTTTAGCTTTCTGGTTTTGCCTTTTCCTTTACTGTCTTAAGTTTTGTTGTTGTTGTTGTTTTGTTTGTTTCAGTGATCATTATAAGAACTGTGATCAGTAATCTATGACATATTTTACTTTGATAATGTCCTTGAGCTTATGTTACTAAAATAATATATGCTTTTAAAAATAATATAATTTTAAATAATAATATATAATGCATATTTAAATAAAATTTATAAAAATGAAACTATGTTGTGGCGATAACTTCTTTATTTTTAAAATTACCTTCTTTTCTTTTGTATTTAATTTCGACTTTTATCAAAGAAATATGTGCGTACAGTTAAAAAACTCAAGTGAAACAAAAATAGCATTCTTCTGTCTTGTATCTTCCTACCACCCAGTCCAGCTATACAGAGGTTACAGATTTCTGGTATTTATATCCACAGTTTTTATACATCCACAACTGTAAATGATATGCTAGTTGCTATTTCTTGATTTATCAGTTTTTAAAATTAATTTTGAGTAATTAAAATGGAGAAACTTGTGGGAGAGAAAAGCATGCAAATAAAAAACTGAATAAAATCTCGGGCGCCTGGATGGTTTAGTTGGTTAAGCCTTCAACTTGGGCTCAGGTCGTGATCTCATAGTTTGTGAGTTCGTGTTTCCCTCTCTCTCTGCTCCTCCCCCACTTGTGCTCTGTTTCTGTCTCTCAAAAATAAATAAACATTAAAAATATTTTTTTCATATAATCGAAGCTAACATATGCTACAGTTGATGTCTGCATAGGGTGTTTTGGGTCCATAAAGAGCAGGTAAACATTTTAGGTCTCCCACATTGCTTTTAAGATTAACTGTATTGTTGACATTATCAGTAAACAAGAGAATGCTCATCTTTCTGTATTCTTGCCAACACAATATAGAATCCAGCATTCAAATATATGCTATTCTGATGGCATGGAATGGTATCTCATCAGTTTTTTGATTTGTATCTTCCTAATAACTAGTGATTTTGAACATTTTAAACTATACTTGACAGTTGTTCTGGCTTACCCCTCTGAGAAACTGCCCTGTTGAGGGTTTTGCTCATTTTTTTAATTGGTTTTCTCTGAGTATATATATTTTAATATTAATTCCTTGTTGGTTTTAGGTCTTCTCTCAGTTTATTTATAAAATTTATCTGTGGTATCCTTCATTGAAAAATTCTCATTTGGTTTGGCCAAATCCATCAGTTTTATGCCTTATTATTTTAGGTCTTGTTTCAGAATTGTTTTTTAATTCTAAGTGTCAAAAAGAATCACCAAATTTTTCTATTAGCTTTGAAAGGATAACTTTCACATTTAAAGCTCTTTAATCTCATTGGAATCCAAATTTGTATATGGTATAAAATAAGGAGATAAGTTTATTTTTGCCATATTCTGAGACTGTTTTTCTTTCTCTACACAGTGAGACAACAACCAACGTTTTCTTTTACTTTGTGACAGTACCCTTATTATATAAAGCTCCCAATGACACGTGGGTTTATATCCAAACTCCATTTTCCAGTGTCTGTACCTGGCTTTGGTAGTAAGCCTAATATTTGGTAGAGTAGATGCCTTCTCTTTGTCCTTTATTTTATTTTTTTTTAATTTTTAAAAAAGTTTATTTATTTTTGAGAGACAGAGACAGAGCATGAGCAGGGGAGGGGCAGAGAGAGAGGGAGACACAGAATCCGAAGCAGGCTCCAGGCCCTGAGCTGTTAGCACAGAGCCTGACGCAGGGTCCAACCCATGAGCCGCCAAGATCATGACCTGAGCCAAAGTGGGATGCTTAACCGACTGAGCCAGGCACCCCTCTTTGTCCTTTATTTTTGATGTTAACTTTGGTATTAATAGGCATCTAAAGTATATGCTTTTAAAATGCTTTTGTTGATTTTCTTTAAAAGTCTAGACTTTATAGATTGATTTAGGAAAAATTGATATCCATGAATGTGAGGAGAAAGTAAGGCAATATGGAATTAGGAAATAATTTAGATTGCTATGTACTAATAAAAAATCTGCTTCTTTTGGTGGCATATAGCAGGCAAAAAAGAATTATGGGAGAAAATTAACACAAAGAAAGTCAAGAGTGGAACCTGCTCATGTGCAAAATTTTATCATTAAGAGAAAAATGAACAACAGAAGCAATAGAGAAAGACTGCTAGAATGTGAAGAAAGAGCATTTGAATTACCCTAATTTTTGTGACTTTGAGTTACCTTGATAACTAAAATAATAGTTTCAAACTATGCTTTGCAGAATACTTAAGACTTTGTGGAATACCCCAGAGGTACCTAGGGAAAGAACAGAGGTGGTAGAGGTGAGAGTCTGGTTCAACCATAATGCCTCATTGTTATCTGTATATTTGGTTGACCCTTCACTAAGATTTCATTGGAAAAAAGGATTTGTAGCCAAAAGTGTTTGGGAACAATTTAAATAAAATTAGGGAAATGTCTAAATGCTCAACAAAGAAAAGAGGGCATGTGGTGTCATCCCTCCCTTTCGGTGCCTATGGAAGGCATGGCTAATTGAACACAGGACTCCCTGCTAGACTCAGATTTAATCTCCGTACAGATTTCCATGTGGTCACTACCAATCAGTCAGAGTTGGTGTGTGAATCAAAACCCGTTTATTACCTATACACTACTAACTTCTGTAATTTTTTTGGAAGATTTGAGCTAAATCTTTCAGATTAAAGAAGGGAGAGACTAGAAAAGAGAGTAGTTAAATAGCAAATGGGTCTAGGATACACACGTTCTAATAAGAGTCAAGGGAATAGCCCTTACTTTGCAATTATAAGGAGAAAATGCTTACTACCAACTTGTTGATTGTGGAAAGGCCTACAAAGCTCATTAAGTATATGTTGAAGAGGAAGTTGAAATCAGTCATGTTTTCAGTTGGGAATCTTGAGACATAAAATAACTATGTTCTATAAATTATAAGTTAAAAATTTTTTTTAATGTTTATTTGAGAGAGAGAGAGAGAGACAGAGAAGGAGCAGGGGAGGGGCAGAGAGAGAGGGAGACACAGAATCTGAAGGAGGCTCCAGGCTCTGAGCTCTCAGCACAGAGCCCGACATGGAGCTCGAACCCACGCACCACGAGATCATGACCTGAGCTGAAGTCTGATGCTCAACCAACTGAGCCACCCAGGCTCCCCTAAATTATAAAATTTAATCACCAAAAGTTTAAACCTGCCAAATCAATGTAAGAATGGGAAATAAAATCTGCATCTCTTAGAAATGGATCTCATGCTGTCTCAGTGGTCCTTGCTTTGTACCAAACAATGGATTTTAAACTTCTCTAAGTTAATATGTAGAAAAGCATTTCCATGCATGTTTGAAGAGTTCCAAAGCAATTAATGCATTAACAATTAATTTTATTTGAGGTTGAGTATGTTTTATGTTCTATGAAGTCATTGAACTGAATGTGACATAAATTTAATTTTTGAAGCAGTGACAGTTATTTGTCTCTATTAACAGGGCTATTCTAATGTGATGCTGGGATTGAGTTTACCTAGGACTCCGTATCAAAGTTGACTCAAAAGTCTTGTAGAAGATCTGGAAGAAATAAGTAAGTGGCCTTTTGGTAATGATTCTTTTCGGTTCATTGTGCTTATGTCTGCTTTTCTAGTGTGTGCTTTATCCTTTAATTTTTTGGTTAGATATCTTTGCCCAAATGTTAAGAAAAGTTATCAGTGAACCACAGAGACTTTCCACGTAGAACTATAGGAATATTCACCCTCTTGTCTTTCCCATTTCACTCCTTGCTGTGCTTTCCCTTCCTATTAAACTTGGTTTCACTTTTTTTTTTTTTGAAAATTATCATGGATTCATATAGAACATGAATTTGGTTTTGAAATACTGAAAGGAAAAGATTAGTCAAGAAAAGCATCTGGATTATTTTGTTATCATTATGTGGTCTTTTATGCTGATATTTTCAGATTATTTTATTAAGATTGAGTTGATACTGAGGGTTTTGGAAGATCTAGGAATGCCAAAAAATAAAGAGAATAACATGCTAGTAATGATTTTTTTTGAAACTTTGATTTCTCCTATAAACTTTTTGAGATCCAGCAAGTCAGCTGTTTAGAAAGCATTCATTTCCTTTTTAGTGTTATACTTCTTTAAATCTAATGGGAGTTTTCCTTGATATTTACAGTATCAATTTAGAGAACTTTAAATCCATTGCTTGGTACAAAGCAAGGACCACAGACATGGCATGGGGTGCATTTCCAAAAGATCTAGATTTATTTCCCACTCTTGCTCAATATAGAATGCTTCTGCAACATTATTTTTTCAGTGTCACCACTGAACTGTGATATCAATCAATTAAGATTTGGCCACCTATTGGTATGAAAATATAATTATAAAAAGAAAATTAAAAGAAATTTTAGGTGAGGAGTTCATATTATTTCTCTTAGACTCTACCCCCAAGTAGAAGGGAACGAACCATGGTGCCTGGTTTCTCCTGAATTCTTTTTTATTTCTTTCCCACCCCACTCCAGAATTCTTTATCAAGGGATTGCACTGAACGTGTATGTAGGACAAGCCTCAGCATCCTCGCTATTCTGCCTATATTGTTCTACCCCTTTCCAAAACTTTCTCCAGATGAAGGCTCCATATCTCCCCTAAGACGTATTTTTTCAGTGTGGTTGGATTTTACAGTCAAATATTTTTCAGGCAATTTACCTACTATTTTGCCTGTGGACCTCTTGTTTTGTACTAACTTTATTATTTTGCCAGATATACAAGCAAAATGATTCCACACTTATTTATCATTTAAGATTTTAAAACACTTTGGCAACTTTTTACTTCCTTTTACTCTTTCACTAAACTCATTAATTTTACTCTTGCATTGCTTATGACCTAAGGATCACATTATTATCCTTTGTTCATTAGTAAGTGGAGAAACTAAAACACAAAGAATTTAAATGATTTGGAAAAAGTAATATAACTTGCTGTGATTTTACAGCTAATAATAAACAATTAAGTATTACTAGAACTGTATCTGCTAAGGCCCAATCTTTTAATTTTTTTTTTCTGGGTTATTTAATTTATGCTTACTGTAGATAATGGTGGTGTTGATATAATATTTAAATTCTCAGTTTTTGGGTGAGAGGACATTTGTGTTAATAATAGTAGGTGGATTTAAGATTTATAAGTGGGAGTTACCTGCAATGAATATTATGGAACCATGAAAGAAATGATTTTTAAAAAATAGAGTCTTTTTCCCAGAAAGGAAACATATTTGTGTTTGAAGTTCTCAAAAACTGCTTCTAGAACTTGCTAATTAGACTTTTCTTAATCATTTGCTTATAATAGTTCTTATATTTTTAAATGAAGACCAAACACATATTGGTGGAATAATGCATATGCAAAAGGCAATGGTTCATCTTAATGAAAAAATGCATTACGAAACAGTGTTTTTCCTTGGGAATATGTAGAATTTATGGACCCAGAGCTGGAGGTATCATGATAAGAAAAAAGTCAATGACAGAGGCAAGGGTTTGGGAGTCAGGTTGATACGGCTTGGATCCCTGCAACCGTTTGCTAGCGTTTTTAATCAACCTTGGTTAGTTTCCTTAAATCTTTGCATATCAGTTTTCACACCATAAAACCAGGGACAGATATAACTATTTGTTGGATTATTGTAAAAATTTAGCACTTACTACATAGCTATTTTCAAGACATATGCATTTTTTCCTTCAATTTCCACTGCTGTGTTCCCTCCCCTCCCCAAATCACTAAAGTGAATACTTAGTTGAATCTTCCCATTTTTGAGCAATTTGTTTTAGCATTATCCCCATTTTGTCTCTCTGAGAGGTTAAATAACTTGCCCTAGCCTATACTTCTGAAGTGGGAACTACAATGTTGTTTCATGCAATTTGCACCTAAAACTGTGCTTGTGCATCTAAAACTGAGTAGTTGGGTGAGTATGTATGTGTGTGTTTTACTCCATCACAGTGACGATTATTTTCAGTTTCCATTGTAAGAGTATTAAATCCAATTAAAATATAAGATTTAGTTATTCCAGTGTACTAGAAATAAACTTTATTCTCAAACTTAGAGAAATTGCTGTAAGTTTCATAAATGCTTGTGAAAAAGTAAGCGTCATACATGACAAAATATTTGCTCAAATTTTCAAGTCATTGAAAAGAAAATGCACTCTACAGGAAGCTGATTTGGCTGAGGAGGGTCTGGGTCGGTGATTCATGTTCATGGCTCTCTGACAGCCCTTAACAAAAAGTAGCAGGAACAAAACTGCAGAGAGGAAGCTATAGAGTGTAGCTGTTGAGAATGCAAGCTTGCAAATCAAATTGCTTAGGTCTGAATCACGGGTCCAGGGCAAACTTATTGTATGTGAAACGTTGGAAAAATCATTTAAACTCTCTAATCCTTAATTTCTGAATCGAGAAAATAGAGGTAATAGTACCTCACTTCACAGAGTAGATTTGAGGACTACATTTGTGAATTCATACAAAGGGCATAGTAAGCATTAAAATAATTAGTTATTTTGTCCCCTATTTTATTAGTTTCACAAGTTGACTGTAGTTTCAGGCTATTTAGCAAATATGCTCCATAACTTTGGGCAAGGAGATGGTAAAAATGAGTTAATTCTGTAAATGTGCTCTCTGTGTTTCAGTCAGCATGTATATTAATTTTCTATTGCTATGTAACATATTAAATGTTTAAGAGCTTAAAACACATGCTTTTGTTAAATCACAGTTACCACAGATGGGGAGTCTAGGCATAGCTTCACTCAGGGTCTTAAAAGGCTGCAGTCAAAATACTGGCCAGGCTGCATTTTCATCTGGAGTTCATGGTTCTCTTCCAAAACTCACTGGTTTTGGCTGAATTTAGTTCATCAGGGTTGTAGGACTGAGATCCTCAAGAGGCCATCCATGGTTCCCATGCATGTGACCCTCTTCATATACAGTCCACATTATAGTAGTTTGCTTTTTGAAAGCCAGTAGGAGAGTCTCTACTATATGAGAGCAAGATAAAGCCATATATACATATATGTATGTACATATAGAGCATGAGTATATGTATTAATATAATCATTGAAGTGCCGTCTCATAACCTTTGCCATATTCTGTTGGTTAGAAGCAAGTCAGAGTCCTGCTCACATGCAAGTGGATAGAATTACAGAGCATGAACTTGGGGGCCACCCTAGGATCTGTCTGCCAAGGCATGTTAAACTTATTATCTTAAAATTCAAATAACCCATTACTTTAGGTTTTTTTTAAATGTTTATTTATTTTTGAGAGAGAGACAGAGTGTGAGTGGGGGAGGAGCAGAGAGAGAGGGAGGGACAGAATCCAAAGACAGAATCCAGACTCTGAGCTGTCACCACGGAGCCCGATGCGGGGCTTGAACTCACGAACTGCAAGATCATGACCTGAGCCAAAGTCAGACATTTAACCCAATGCGCCACCCAGGTGCCCTAATTTTAGATTTTTACAATTATGTACTATTTAATAAAAAGGAATATTGTCACTATTGTAAACCTTAGCTCTCAGTTACGCTTACAGTGTGACTCCCAACAGGTCATTCCTCCCTGTTAAATGAGATTTATTATTATTTCATGCCGGGTAACGTCAGGCTAAATGCAGCTTACCCTGGTATTTAATACTCTCCAGAATCTGACAAAACCTGAATACTAACCTTTTCTTCCCATTACACCAATATGCATACCTTGAATCCCATGCCTTACACTTGCCCACATTTCTGTCACATCCTATTGTTTCTTTCCTTTTCTCCATCTCTTTAAAGCACATTGACATCTCTATCTCTTCCATTATACTTTTCCTGTTTCTTTCCTCCTGTTCAACCAGCCTAGGACTTTTCCTGTACAGTATCATATCTGTGTTACCCACAGCCTTGCCTATAATAGTATCTTAAGAAATATTCACTAAATATATATACCTTCTTCATTTAAAACCGTGGTCAGTGTGATAGCCTTTTCAGTTAGAAAATTATATTTGAAAAGATATTCTTCATAAATTATCCACTTTTAAATGACTCAGTAATCTGAAATGTATCTCAAACAACCTTTAAATTCCCTTTAAGAATCCATTGCAGCATAAACATTTGGAATTGATTGCACAGAGGAGAACATGAATGATTGGGGTCCAGGAGGTGGGCTGTGGGAGACAGCCTTAAAGATCTTCCTTAATGATTCTGTCTCCTGGTTATCACACACTGTTGTTTTTCCTTCCATGTTCACCAGAGTTGGCCCATGTGGCTGATAGAATATGGCACAATGATGGTATATTGTTTTTCAGATTAGGTTACACAAGACATTAAGACATCTGTTTGGGGTGTTCTTTTTCTATTGCTTCTCTCTCTGTCATTTTCTCCCCTTCTCCCTCTTTCTTCTTTTCCCAGTCTCTCTCCTTTTTTCCCTCTCTCTTTCCTTCTGTGTCTCATGACTTGCTCTGGGGAAGGCAAGCTGCCGTGGAGAGGTCCATGTGATGAAGAACTAAGCCCTCTGGTCAACAGACAGGGAGGAATTTCCTGACAAACCATGGGACTAAACCACCCAGCTGAAATACTCCTGGATTCCTGATGCTCAGAAACTGTGTGAGATAATAAAGGTTTCTTTCATACTAACCTGCTAAGTTTGGGGGTAATTTGTTATATAGCAATAGATAATTTATGCATTATATGTATTACCCCTAAAATTATTTCCACAGATTTCATCACTGACCTTGGCTTTCTGGGGAATAAATACAAGGATTCCTAGTATATTGAATATATGGTCTCTAAAGTAAATGTAATTCGATAAGCCCATATATTTGTAAGATAGCCAAGTGAGAAGAAAATGTGAAATGTTTAGATTTCACCTATAATGCTGATTTTATAATATGCAGAGGTCTCTTTTAATTTCTTTTTTACCCATTGATCACATCAGTGTTGGAGAATCATGCTTACTAGGGGCTGGGTAGGTCTGGGTACTGGTCTGGTACTGGTTCTTTTATATAAGAACTGTTTGGGATAGTTAAAAACACTCTTACTTTTATAGAATCTGAGCTTGAAGAATCTACTAGTTTCTGTTGTTCTTCTTTAGGGTTCTTATAGAAATATAAAAGACAGTTATATGGCAGCATCTAGATATATGTACACATATTTGAGGTGTTATGCTTTGAAATGTAGCATCACTAGAAAAACAATATATTTGGTCTCCAGAAAAGTGAGTTGAGAAGTATGTTTCTGCAAGTAATAGGTCAACTTTTTTTTTATAAACTCATATTAAACTCATCATTCTAATTTCACTCTTATTGATTATAATGTGATCACAGGACCTGGGCAAAAATACAGCCTTATATTTTAAAAAGGTAGAAACTTATTCCTACAAAAAAAAAAAAGAGTTTACATTTATAACTTTAAGTTTGTGGTTTAGAGTGATCCACTAGTAAAATTTTCTGATACCGTTGTACAAAATAGCAAAATATGGATTTTAACTGGACTGCTTTTCAATTCAACTGAACATTAAGTACATTTTTAATGGTCTTATTTGCTGGGAAGAATACCATTACAATAATCTGCTTTTTACAGCCCATATCAAATATGAACCAGCATCACTTACTATGAAGTTTGTGCTCTGGGAGACATTTCCACAGCATCTATCAGTATTGCCCCACATTTCTTGGAATTAGTCTTTAATGATATCATTTTCCAAAATGAGTTGTTGCTCAAACTCACTGATTGTTTTGTGGTTAAAATCTAATCCAGCAGCTATATTTAAAATGTCATACAAATTTGTAAGGAAAGGTCCTTCTGGAAACTACTATTATATTAGGAATTGTATGAAAATGTAGGTGAAATGCTGTGCAGCTTGAAATTTTTTTTTGTCCCCCCCCCCCATATAATATCTGAGGGCTGAATTAAAAAAAACCTATTTTTAACTGTTGGCAATTCCAGTTTTTACTATTGTCTTCTGGAGAACAGAGGACTATTACTGTAGGTGTCATGTAAAATAAAGTTAGAGTCTGAGGCCTTCTTTTAGCTGTCAGCCTTATTAAGGAGCTCTTCATGTGTTGAACCCAGCACCTGGCATTGTATAAGTGATGCATGTGAGAGCCTGGGGAGAGCTTTCTTTCTCTTCACTGTGGCTTTATTAGGTCTTGCTCACATTTTCACTGTTGCTCTGCCTTATCCAACTTTCTAGCTGCAACTCACAGCACAGTAGGCCTAATATAGACTGACGCCTTTGCCTGAAGGCTGATTGAAACTTGTGTCTCAGAGTTGCTAATGCTCACTGAACCATTTTATTGAAGATAAAGTAAATAAAATAGATTGCCATATGAGAATTCTCTGAAATCAAATGGAATAATTTGGCAGGTTTAAGCCCATGAAGAAGGCAAAGCAGTGAAACAGATGCGAATACTTTTTATGTTCAGATCAAGGGATAAATATTCTTGCTCTGTTGGGCCTAAATATTCATTTTTGTCTCCACAATTAAATGTTAACCATAATTCTCAATTGCCATATTATTTTTGGTCTTAAAAATGGGTCCTCTGTAAAAGAGTAATGTGAGTAAAAACTTTTGAGACTATAATATTGTGATGATTTTTTTCTTTGTCTTTTTCTGCTTAAACACATGGATCAGTAGCCTCAGAGAATTTAATAAACAACACAAATGAATGGATTTGCCAAAGTGCACTCTAGAATCTTAAGGTTGGAAAAAAACAGTAAATCTTACCTTACTAAAAATGCTAGTAATCTTGAGTGTCTCATTCATTAATTAAGAGTATGTGTTCACATGAGAGTAACCCTTTTTGGAAATAGCCCTTTGAAGTTTATTTGTTTTTTTGCTTTTTTTTTGTTTTTGTTTTTTTGACTACAACTATGAGGTTTATATAAAGAATTTTAAGACATATATTTTGTTTAAAATATATATTTTGAAATAATTTGGGAGGAAAAAAGAAGTTAAAGTGACCTTAGCATCTTGAATTCTATGACATTGTAATGACAATAGCATATGGTACCATATAATATGTATTGACGTATTTAGTTTGTGAATGACAAGGATCTGAGCACTTGCCTGAAGATATGTGAAAAGTCTGATGCAGAGAAATGAAGATCTCTTATTTGATTGCCTGGGTCAGATTAAAAGTAAATATTTATAGAAGAAAGATCAATAAAATGGTTTTGTTGGAAAAGTTTCTGAATTTGCTAATTACAGCATTTCTCTTCAACCTTATAAAAATCTGTCACATAAATACTTTCTTCTGTAATTTCTCTTGTGTTTTTAACAACTTCAAAATAGTTTTAGTTTATACCCTTCTTAAGTGTACAGTTGATTTTAAAAATTTTTCTAATACATTTTACTCATTTGTTTCTTAGTTAATGATTCATGCTTACTTTTCAGTTAGATCCATTAAATTTTTTCTTGTCTCTAGGTATCCAATAGCTCATCAGATCTCACAACTGTAAACTATTTATGTTATAATGATTTCAACTGCCATCAATTAAATGCAAAGCACACATTATATTCTTACATAAATAAGGAGTCGTCTTAAAGAAATATTCGACACTCCTTTATACCCTTATAAATAATGTTATCTATTGAGAACTGCTAGTTCTTAACTATAAATTTGACTGTTTTTCCTCTTAGGGTTCAGTCACTCTCAGGGTGCAGGGTGTCTCAGACAGCATGCAGGGCTGAGCAACAATAAACATGCTTCATGTCTTATTGTGAGTGAACTGAAAGTTGTGCTCACATTTCAGTTTTTTTCATATAGTAAAGCTGAAAGCATAATTAGTTATTCAATAGTGATTAAGTACTTTTATGTTCTTAGTGTTCTAGTGCCCTTTATTTATATTTACCTTCCTTGTTATATTCTGTGCATACTCCTCTCTGGTTAATCAGAAATGTGGAAGTACATTCCTCTAGCCAGAACTACATCTCGTTTACTCTCGACTCTAACCATGTATCTCCTTTGAGATTTTGGTTTTCAGTGTGAATTTGCCTTCAGAAAGTCATGTGCTAAGAAAAGTTTTCTTGAAATAAGAACATTATCTTGAGACCCTGAGAAGCCGTAGTCCCTTTAACAATGTACTCTAGACATTTAGCAACATGCCAAACTGCAAATAAGAGGAACTTACAGTAGAGGAGGTGCATATGATGAGTCAACTCCTGAGCTCACCTTTGATTTCTTTATATGCCACCTTCTTTCTGGTCAACCTTTTGTCCCTGCTTTGCCTTTGCACTTAATTCTACTTTTCAAAATGCCTGGTTGTCTCTTTGCATTACTAGTTTGGGAAAATGTGTTTGCTTTTGGCATTAATGTCTGATCCCTCGGACAGCTCCCTGGGTTCCATGTGATGATGATGATGATGACGATGACGACAATGAGGATGACATTACTACTGCCACTACTACTACCTGCCGTTCATTTAGTACCAAGTACCCTCCTAAGTGATTCACTAGCATTAACTCACTTAGTACAACCTATGAATTACTTGTTACTTATGAGGTAGAGATCATTATTGTCCCCAATTTATAGATGGAGTGGGGCCCAGAAAAGTTAAATATTTTGCTCATTGTTCCACAGTCCCTGTATGGTATGACTAAGATTTGAACTAAGGCAGGCTACGTCCAAAGCCTCCAATGCTCTCTTGCCAATACTGTTGAACAGTCCTTCTTACGTGGTTCTACTTGTGGCCCAAATTAACAATGAATTAATTTCTGAACAAATCACCTTTCTTCTTTCAAAACATGGACTAAGCTATGAAAATATTAGTTAAGTAGGAATTCATAAAATCTAGTTGAGGAATTGGTGAGAATGATTTGGAATTAGTGTTTCAGTCCATTGAAAGGGATTGCTTCATAGTTACTTTAAAATTTTATTAGGCTGACCATGCATTCTGAAACCTTATTTTTATTTTCACTACAGGTTTAATAATGTTCTTATAGAATTATAACAAAGATAATTAAGTTAGAGCTTAATTAAAACTTAAGTCCAAAATCTTAAAAATATACACCTTATAGCCAGGTGACCATTTTGTATATCATCCAGGACACTTTTGAGAATAAAAAGGATTCTATTATTATTTATCCTAGAAAACAGGTAACACATTGGGATTATCTTGGGTGAAGACATGTGGTCACTCTGCTTGAAGCAGACACTTCTAGTAGTTGTTCCAACATCTTTTCTTCTCTGCTGCCAGAACCCTGATGTTATTGAGATATGCTTCATTATTCCACAGAGCATGTACTTCGTGGGAAACTGACCCTGTTCCCAGCTCCAACAGATAGCTACTAACTAGTTTAAGCCAGTTATGATAACTCCATTCCCATGTCAGAAATATTCAGTTATTAAAATAATAAGTATTAAACAATGTTAAATAACTTCATTAATAAATAAATACATTCGGTATTTAATTATTTTATTATATTCAGAGCTCTTCTTACCTTTTGACCAAATGAGGTGGTAACTTTCTTTTTTATTTAAACTTTTTAAATTTAGATTTCTTAGTTACCTAAAGCTATAAATATTCTAATATACCCATTTTAATCATTATTTGAGGAGCTGTTCCCTAATCAGACTTTCACTTTACAGGGATCTCTATTTGCATAATACAGGATCAGCTTAGGGAAGTGGACTGAGGAGCTCCAGGGGAGGGCAGAGATGGGAGTTTACCTCCCAAGAGTTCAGAAAGGTTATTAAAAGAATAGAAAAGTGGCTTCCGTATCTTTTGTTTGCTGAAAATAATTTAAGAAAGTCAAAGGATTACACAATAGCCATTTACACTATGCAAATGGCACAGAAATACTTCTAGAAGTTTTGTGGAAGTTTTCTTACAGGAAGGCTTATTCCAATTTTTCTAGCACCTGTGCCTGCACCCCCTACCCCCCCACACAGATAAAACTGCACTTTGCGTGGGATTTTGAAGGGAATGGAAAAGAGATTTAAGCCACCATTTTTTTCTCATCTGAAGGTAGCTGCTGCTCTGATTTGATTTCTTGTTGCCCTGTTACAACTTAGGTGATTAGATATATGGATTCTTCTGTTTCCTAATGTCACAGGTAAGGAATCAACCTTACTAACAATTGCAAAGGAAACTGGTTAAATAAATTATATCATTCCTAAATAGTGGGATAACAAAGAATATTTAGGTAAGTCAGTAATGTAAGTTATAGAACACTGTTTCAGAAATATATGTCTTAGGAGGGCTTCTGCAAGATGGTGGCCTGGGAAGATCTTGACCTCCCCTCCTCCCATGGACACTCCACGTCTATAGCTACACATGGATTATTTACTTCTGAGAAGGATCTGAAAACAATGTGAGTTACTTCTTCACAACAAAGGATAAAAATACTATCTCGAGACAGACAGGAGAGGTAGATACGTAGTCTTACCCCCACCTGCCCTGGCACAGTGGCACACAGTAGGGATGAATCTCACCAGTCTGATGCTTCCCCCCACAGGAGTGAGGAGTTGGGGCTCAGCCACACCAACCCTTGGGATCAGCAGAGGAGCATGAGCCCCCAGAATGTCAGGCTTAAAAACCAATAGGGCTGATGTCCAAGGGACCCAAAGTCATATAGGAAATTGAGACTCCCCTTTTAAAGGGCT
The DNA here is from genome assembly GCF_023721935.1 of Panthera uncia. Lineage (NCBI taxonomy): Eukaryota > Metazoa > Chordata > Mammalia > Carnivora > Felidae > Panthera > Panthera uncia. The sequence continues at coordinate 127,637,702 of NC_064816.1, forward strand.
TGTGTGTAGTCTCACTTGCCCTGAGACTCAGAAAAAAAAATTTTTTTTTTAAAAATGCTAGGCTGTATGTCAAGGAGATTTGTTTGCTTATCTAAAAGCATCTGGGGTGCCTGGCTGGCTCAGTCAGTGGAGCATGTGACTCTTGATTTCATGGTTGTGGGTTCAAGCCCCACGTTGGGTGTAGAGATTAATGAATCTTTAAAATCATCATTAAAATCATCTGCTGGATGAGCATGAGAGAATTGAAACTCTCTTCAGAGATGGAGGTGCTGGTGGATGTCAGTGTTACACTCTCCACCAAACTTGCTACCTTAGTTAGGTGAACTTGAACATGGCACCATACTGCTACCTTGCTGAAGCCAGAGAGTGCAGTCAGTTGCACGTTCTCCCACTCCCTGGCTGGGGCTGGTGAGTGCTACTAGTCATGGCATATTCCTGCTCCCAGCCTAAAGCTGTGCACAGACAAGGCACTTTCCTGATGCATTCCTGAAACCATGGCTGAATGCAGTCAAGACGTTTCTTTGCTGCCTTTATGAAGCTGGTGAGTCTGCCTTGACCCCTGTGCCCTCTAGCTACTTAGCTAAAGCCAGAAGGTGTGTACAACACACACAGGAGATACCCCTTGATCACCTGTCCCAGGTAACTGTGAGAAAGGTAGTCATTGGAAAGACATTTCTTGGTAGGCCACCTCCTTCAGAGCACTGCACAGATAGCACACTGAAAGACAACCCTAGTCTTACTGTGCAAAAGGGCTATTTAGCCTGGAGCTTTAGCCCGAGGGAAGGTTTCCTTCCCACACATCTGGAGTCTAAGAAGACACATCCAAGGAACATAAGCAGGGAGACACCATCCTTGTGCACCTCGCTACAACTCGACAAGCTCCCAGAAAAGAGCTTATATGCTCATCTGGAGCTCTTTCGTAACTGTTGGCCTAGGGGATGCCGCTCTATATACCTTCCCCTGGTATGGAGGCCAAAAGGGATTAAGATTGTGGTCCCACAGGACTGTATATAATTTCCATACTTTAAAAGCTTCTGCCTGAGGGACTGGCAGTAGGCCTGAACTAGGTGCTGAAAGAGATTCTTCCCTTTGGAACACTGACAGGTCTTGGCACACCTTCAGCAATGGGAACATATCCAGAATCAGTCAGGTAGTTTAGACAATCCCAAAGTTTCAGGAGATAACCAAGAGCTAGGGAAAGGTTGAACAGAAGAAGATTTATCATCAACATAGGGCCACCCCTTTAAGACTAAGAGAGGTAGCTTCTTCACCTAATACACAGAAAGACACACAGAGAGTCAAGCAAAGTGAAAATGTGAAAAAATAGGTTACAAAGGAAAGAAAGAGATGAAACCTCAGAAAAATTCCTTAATGTATGGAAATAAGTAATCTCCCTGATAAAAAATTCAAAGGAATTGTGATAAAGATTATCACTGAACTGAACTCAAGAGAAGAATGGATAAACACAGAGACAAGTTCAACCATGAGACACAAAATATAAGAAAATACCAAATAGGAGTCACAGAGCTGAAAAATACAATAATTGAAGTAAAAAATACATTAGAGGGATTCAGCAGCAAACTGGGTGAAGCAGAAGAATGCATTAGCAAACTGGATGACAAAGCAATGGAACTTACCCAGATAGAGCAGCAAAACAAAACAAAACAAAAAAAGAATTTTAAAATATAAATATAACTTAAGGAGCCTGTAGGACATCATCAAGCAGAATAACATTTGCATTATAGAGTTCCCAGAAGGAGAACAGAGAGAGAAACAGGTAGAAAACTTACTTGAAGAAATAGTGGCTGAAAACTTCCCTACGGAGGAAATCAATATCCAAGCTCAGGAAGCCCAGAAAGTTCCAAATAAGATGAACCCAAAGATCCATACCAAGACACATTATAATTAAAATGTCAAGTTCAAAGACAGAGAATCTTAAAAGCAGCAAAAGAAAAACAAATTGTCACATGCAAAGGAAACGATGTAAGGCTATCAGCTGATTTCTTAGAAACTTGGAGACCAGAAGGAAGTGGTGTAATATATTCAAAGGACTGAAAGGAAAAACCTTCCAAACAAGGACACCTTACCTTGGCAAGATTATCATTCAGATTTGAAGGAGGGATAAAGAGAACCCTTAGAGCCAAAGGAGTTCATCACTACTAAATAAGCCTTACAAGCAATATTAAAGGGACTTTTAAGCTAAAAAGAAATGGCACAAGTAATACCAAGAAAATATAATGAAAGTAAAAATCTCACTGGAAAAGGAAGGAAATAATAAAGATCGGAGTAGAAATAAATGAAAGACTAAAAAAGATAATATAAAAGATCAGTGAAACTAAGAGCTGGTTCTTTGAAAAGATAAAATTAATGAACTTTTAGCTGGAATCTCCAGTAAAAGACAGAAGGCTCAAATAAATAAAATTAGGAGTGAAGGAGTAGAAGGGACAACTGATATCACAGAAATACTAGGGATCATAAGAGATTACTAAAACAATTACATGCCAACAAATTGAACAACCCAGAAGAAATGAATAAATTCCTAGAAGCTTAACCTCTTCCAGGACTGAATCATGAAGAAATAGAAGACTGAACAGACTAGCAAGGAAATGGAATCAGTAATCAAAAACTTCCCAACAAACAAAAATCCAGGAGCACATGGCTTCACTATTGAATTCTACCAAATATTTAAAGATTTACCTATCTTTCTCAACTCTTGCAAAAAATTAAAAAGGAGGGAATGCTTCTGAACTCATTTGAAGAAGCCAACATTACCCTGATAACGAAACCAAATAAGCACACCACAGAAAGAAAATTATAAATATCCCTAATGAACATAAATGCAAAAAATCTTTATAAAATATTAGCAGACTTAAATAAATGAACATTACAGGGATCATACACAGTGATAGAGTGGAATTTATTCGAGGGAATGCAGGAATCATTCAACATCCACAAATCAACGTGATATGCAACATAAACAAAATGAAGGATAAAGATCATATGATCATATCAATAGATGCCAAGAAAGTGTTTGACAAAATTCAACATCTATTTATAATAAAAGCTCTTAATGAAGTGGTGATAGAGGGAATGTACCACAACATAAGGCCATATATGGCAAACCCAAAGCTAATATCATAGTTAATAGTGAAAGGCTGATAGTTTTTTTTCCCTAAAATCAGCAACAAGACAAGGATGCCACTCTCCCCACTATGTTATTTAACATAGTATTGGAAGCCCTAACCATGGTAATTCACGGGAAAAATAAGTATAAGGGCATGCAAATTGGAAAGGAAAAAGTAAAAGTGTCACTTTTTGCAGTTGACATGATACCATAATAGAAAACCCTAGAGACCCCAGCAATGACGTATCTGATAAAGGGTGAGCATCCAAAATCTATAAATTACTGATCAAACTCAACACCCAAGAAACCAAAATAATCTATTAAAAATGGGCAGAAGACATGAATAGACATTTTTTTCCAAAGAAAACATACATATGGCTAACAGACACATGAAAAGATGCTCAACATCACTCATTTTCAGGGATATACAAATCGAAATTACAATGAGGTGTCACCTCATACCTTCCAGAATTGCTAAAATTAACAACATAGGTAACAACAGATATTGGCAAGAATGTGGAGAAAGGAGAACCTTTTTAAACCATTGGTAGGAATGCAAACTGGTGCACCTACTCTGGGAAACAGTATGGATGTTCCTCAAAAAGTGAAATAGAGAACTACCCTATGATCCAACAATTGTACTACTATGTATTTATCCAAAGGAATAAAACTCATTCAAAGGGATACATGCACCTGGATGTTTATAGCAGCACTATCAACAATAGCCAAATTATTGAAAGAGCCCAAATGTCCATCAACTGATGAATACATATAGAAGAAGTGGATAAATATATACAATGGAATATTAGTCATCAAAAAGAATGGAATCTTGCCATTTGCAATGATGTGGGTGGAGCTAGAGTGTATTATGCTAAGTGAAATAAGTCATTCTGAGAAAGACAAATACCTTATGATTTCACTCATATGTAGAATTTAAGAAACAAAACATCATATGATTTCAATTAGATGTGGAATCGTAAAACCAAACAAGCAAAACAACATGAAACACAGATTTGTAGATCCAGAGAACATTGTTGGTTACCAGAAAGGAGAGGGTTTGGCAAGGGGAGAAATAGATAAAGGGGTTCAAGAAGTACAAACTTACATTTGTAAAATAAGTAAGTCATGGGGATATAACATACAGCATAGGGGCTCTTGTCAATAGTATTATATTAACTTTGTGTGATGACAGATGGTAACTAGATTTGCTACAGGGATCATTCTGCAATGCATACAAATATTGAATTTCTATGTTGTACACTTGAAACTAATATAGGGTGATTATACCTTAACTGAGAAAAATAACATGTTTTGCTTAAACTCTTTAATTATTCATAGGAAAATTACAGAAATATGTACCTATTCTGTAATATATATATTTGGTGAGTATATGTATCATACATTATATTATATGTGTATATATATCATATGAATATGTATACATGTATATGATATATACATATCAATATGTATCATACATTATATTGTAATTTGTGTATAGTATACATTATAAATATACAATACAATATAATACAATACAATACAATACAAATAACATTGTGGTTATTGCTGAGGGATAGTTGTTAGTTTTTCGTTTTTTTATTTATAACTTTCTGTATGATTTAAACTTTGTTCATCGAACATGTACTATTTCCTAAAAATGAGAAAAATATTAAAACAGACAATAATTACTAAATTGGCACTCAGTTGCAGTTATCTAATTAGTGTGGATAATTTATATGGTTAACCAGGTGCTCTGTTGGCTCAATCATTCCTAGTAATACAGATTTACTATATCCTTTCTTGTGTTTCTGTTAAGGATTTTAACACCTTTAAAGACAAGGATGTTGTAGATCCCGTGGCTCAAGAACCTTTAGAAATTGGAATTTTCACCCATAAGGGATTTTTTTTTCTTGATACTGTACACTTTTTAAAACACCTAAATATTAGCTACACAATGACTTATCTTTTAGAATTGTTATTTATAAAACCCAAAAAGGATTCCTTTCCCTGGATAAGCTAATTTAAAACTAATCCTAAGAAGGGACTGAGTAGGGCAAGTGCCTCTTAACACCATAAGACATAATTCCACCATTTATAAAAAGTATTTTGTAATTCTTCTTTTATTAATATGAAATGAAATTCTTAGGTATGTTTCAATACGTATAATTTCAAAAATCAGTTTAATAGAAAATGTAAATGATCAGATGTGACTAAATTAGAAGATTTTATGAAGTAGTCATGTAGTTGCTCTACTTGTAGAATAACTATAATTATGATAGCTAAAAATGAAAGGATACATGAGCCATCATTAGTGCTCTTTCTTAAAATGGTGAAAACGGGACAGTTCTGAAGAAAATAAATATTACTTTGATATACAGTATCACTGACCTAATAAATTCAGTGTATATTAAAAACATGGAAAAACACTGTAGATCTTAAATGTAAAATAAGGTTAGGTCTAGTCACAAGTTCTGTGTTTTCATGAATGTTCAGAGAGAGTCCTGTAAGGTGCAGTAGTATTCTTCATTACTGCGGGATGACCAGCAGACATAACCCCTGCCCACAGGTGGCAACGATGTATCGAATTATTACAACCAAAAATTCTCTCACAGATTTCCCAAACTCCCTTTAATTAATTAACTAATGTATGTATGTATGTATGTTTATATATTTTTGAGAGAGAGAAAATCTATGTATGTATGTATGTATGTTTATATATTTTTGAGAGACAGAGACAGAGCATGATTGGAGGAGGGCGGTAGACACAGATTAGAAAGCAGGCTCTAGGGTCTGAGAAGTCAGCACAGAGCCTGCCATAGGAACCGTGAGGTCATGACCTGAGCTGAAGTGGGATGCTTAACTCACTGAGCCACCCAGGCTCCCCCCCTTCCCCCCCCCACTCCCTTTAAAAAGCAGTATGGCTCCCACTGAGAAGCTCTGGTTGCGATGTTGAGACACAGGAGTTCTTTATCTCTGCTACAATCTGTGGAGTTAGAAAAGCCTGTTTATCTGTCTGATCAGATCCATGATTTATTGGTGAAAAATAATTTTTAAAAAGGCATTTTGCACTCGACTTCTACGATCTCTTTTTGTAATTACATAAAGTCTTTTACTTTTGTCAGCATGACTTGGAGAAATCCTCAGAGAATGTTTGTTCAGACTTACCTTCTTAGAAAACTCTGTTGTGTCTCGAGGCCTGGTCAACATCCCAAAGAATAGGCATTTCCCCCAATCTCCAGTACTTGGCATTTGTGTAAATTCTATGTGGGCTACTGCCTAATATTATAGTCAGCTCATTGAATGTAATTAAAAGGGTGGAGGTATCACTCATCACTAAATAATAATATTTGAGAAATTGAACATTTGTGATTGGTATAATAGAAAGCAGAAGTAAGTCCCTGAGGCTGGTGATTAGCAGAAGTCAACTCATAACTTACTTTCATTGAGTTTTAACTGTAGATTTCAATTACCATCATGATTACTGAGCAATATTTATTGACTACTCTCTTGCATGTAATTCCATATTTTGATCTTTGTTAACTATTGAATACTCTTTAGGAATTCCCACGTTCTTACATTGGTTGGCAGAGCACACATTTGTACATATGCAAATGTGAATCATCCAGAGAAATGACAATAGACATCTTTACAGTCACAGTGTATGAAATTTTGATGATAAAATATATTGGGTTATTAGAAATTAATATAGATGTTCAAATATTAATTTACTTAATGCAAAATTCTATGGAACTTCCTACTTGTCAGATACTTCTTTAAGCAGTTTTTTTTTTAAGTTTATTTATTTATTTTAAGGGAGAGGTGGGGAGAGAGAATCCTAAGCAGGTTCCACCCCCAGCCCAGAGACCAACATGGGGCTCAATCCTACAGTGCCCATGAAATCATGACCTGAGCTGAAACCAAGAGTCAGATGCTTAACCAACTGAGGCACCCAGGCGCTCCATAAGTAATTTAAAAAATTATCTTAGTCCTCACAACAACTTTAAGAGGTGGTAGTATCATCCCATTTTTTTTTAATTTTTTTTAATGTTTATTTATTTTTGAGACGGAGAGAGACAGAGCATGAACGGGGAAGGGGCAGAGAGAGAGGGAGACACAGAATCGGAAGCAGGCTCCAGGCTGTGAGCCATCAGCCCAGAGCCCAACGCGGGGCTCGAACTCACGGACCGTGAGATCGTGACCTGAGCTGAAGTTGGACGCTTAACTGACTGAGCCACCCAGGCGCCCCTGTATCATCCCATTTTAAGTGAAAAAGCAGAGACATAATTAATAACTTGTAAGGGTGTAACCAGAATTTAAACCAAGGCCATCTGATTCCACAGTTTATAATTTTAATCTAGGAATTACTGTGATGGACATACCCAAAAGTGACTCTATAATGAGTCATACCTTTGTATAATCTCCTCTCCTTGAGTACAGGCAGAACCTGTGACTTGTTTCCAGCCAACTGAATGTTGCAAAGGTGGAGGGGGAGTCATTACTGTGAATGTGTTTAAAAACTCTGTCTGAACAAGCTGGAGTAAGAGATTAGCCTACTGCGTGTGAAGACATAAGAGAATGTGTTTTGAGAGCACCTGTGAAATTGCTGTGTTTCACAAACAGCCTCTCAGGAGCTGAGACAACCCCTAGCCTATACCAGCAAGAAAATGGACTCCCAGTTTTACAACTACAGGGAACTGAACTCTGCCTACAATCATGCGAGCTTGGAACAGGGTCTGGAGCTCCAGGAGGAACACAGCCCAGCCAACCCCTTGATTACAACCTTGTGAAAGCCTGGGCAGATGACCCGCCTCAGCTGTGCCCAGACACCTGACTCCTAGAAGTCTTAGAATAATGAATACATGTTGCTTTGAGCTGCTACATTTGTGGCAATTTGTTACACAGCAATAGATAACTAATACAATTATTAATAGTTGAAATAAAATCCATGTCACTGTCAAACCGGTAATTTTTATAGATAATGTGAAACAAAATGATTTTTGAAGGACCAAGTTGAGCTGTTTGGGATTTTAACTACATATGATTGTGAAGAATCCTTTCTATACATAAGAAAGTATGATTGAAGGTGATATGGGGCATCTGGGTGGCTCAGTCGGTTAAGCATCTGACTTCAGCTCAGGTCATGATCTCTCCAGTCTGTGAGTTCGAGCCCCACGGCAGGCTCTGTGCTGCCTGCACAGACCCTGGAGCCTGGTTCAGATTCTGTTCCTCCCGCTGTCTCTGCCCCTCCCCCACTCACACTCTGTTTCTCTCTGTCTCTCAAAAATGAATTAATGTTAAAAAATTTTTTTTAGGAGAAGAAAATATGATTGAAGGTAATAATGTCTATATTTGGGAAAACTTAAAAATATGTTTTGAAAATAGGAGATGTTTATTAAAGAGTTTTCTGATATTTTAAAGGAAATCTCAAGTATCACAAAGTGAACCTGAAAGTCATTGAGGGATTTTAGTGGAGGGCTTGTTTGACCAAAGCACCGAAGCCAAGAATAACTTTCATGGAAGCACTCATCTTTCATGCCCTCTGGTAACAGTGCTTATCTCTGTTCTTTGCAGATCATTTTCTACCTTTGTTTCATAGTTAATCTTTTCAAAAATTGATTTTTACTGCTCATGTTTCCTTAATATGGTCAATCTTTCCTATTTGCAGTATGCTTAGAAATCTGAAACTAGTATCTCTTTATCTTTTTGAAAATATACTTTTAGTCTCAAAGTTTTGGATGACTTAGCTTCTTTCCTGCCTATATTGTTGATCAGCTGGAAACTTTGTGAGCCATTATGGTCAATGATTTACAATGTAAGCTAATTTTAATTAAAGTGTGTAAGATTAGAACATTAACAGCGTAAATAAATTGATGCTTCCAGAATGAGGAAAACATAAAGTATTTTATTCAATTATTCATTATTTTACATTTTAAAGCTGTAACCATTATCATAAAAGTATTAAATACCTTAATAAAACTCCCTGTTTAATAATTTTTTTAGTACAATGATCAAAGTAAATATGGTGCTGGAGATTTAACAGAAGGACTTTAAGTGCAATTATAATTAGATAACTTCATAATTAGATAATTGTAATTTGATACAACAAATAGCTACAAATTAGCTTATATAACAAATAGACCTGTGGGTCTAAGTAACAGATTTAAATTTCTCACTATAGGATCGTTTGTTCATGAAGCAATCTAAGTGATCTAGTATTTACGGCCAGAGAAAGTAGTAGCCATTAAGAAACAGACAGACAAACATTTTAGCTTCTACAGTTCTTTAATTAATACGGGTTTCTATTTCTTACATTTTAAACTGTTCATTGATCGGCCACTTGGAGGATAGTAAGCATATGTGCATGAGAGGGCTTGTGCTGGCCTAGAGAATAAATGAAATGTGTAAAATTTTGTAAAAGTATCTTTTACTCTTATATTGTTATAATAGAATTTGTAAATTGAGATTAGGTGACTGCAATCTTTCTCTATAATCCGTGTTCTCTTAGTTATACTTTATCTTTACTGATTACAGTTACTATTTCCCACATCTTTTTGCACACCCAGAGCAGTGGTTTGAAATATTTCTGTAACAATATTAAAAGGGAAAATTTAAGAGTAGAAAATAATTCTGTATGCTGAAGAGAAAACACGTTACGTATACAGTCAATAGTAAGCTAGATGTCTCATATACATTTTATCTTTAAACATTTTTATTATGCCTTCTTATTCTGGATATCTGTTCACATATCTGTTTATGTTCATAATATGAGAATGGGAAAAATACAATATGTTTGACCTCGTTTGACTTTTTTTTGACGTTCAGTCAGTTAAAAGGTTTGTAAGACGTTTAATTACCAAATGGTATGATCATTATTCATCTCATCATTTAATATGTAATGTCAACTGAATTGCCTCCCTGGAGCGCACTGTGTTTCACAGATCAATAGATTTACCAAGAGCTTGAAGGAGAGCTTTAAACATTCATTGAAAAGAAGGAAAAATATATCCCTCTAGTAAAATGGCTTGTGTAGTCATTTCATCAGTTTCATAATTATTTTATTTACTTCTGTGAATAAATCTCCTTATAACAATAATTTTAGAGTATTGCAGTGCCTTTAAGTAAATTAAATTATAGTGCTAATCAGATTTATTTTACTCAAAGGCACTGAAAACTCTATAACAGAAATACAGAGGCAGATATTTCTTGAATAAATTCTTCTTTTGAGATCTGTCTTGATCTGTTTCTATTTAAATTATGGTTCTCGATACTTTGAGAGAGAGAGAGTGGTGGAGAGGCAGAGAGAAAGGGAGACAAAATCCCAAGCAGTCTCCACAATGTCAGCACAGAGACCAATGAGATGCAGGGCTTGAATTCACGAACCATGAAGTCATGACCTGGGCTGAAACCAAGAGTCAGACGCTTAACTGACTGAGTCACCTAGGTACTCCCCTCCTTGAATAATTTTTATGAAAATGTTATTTTGCATTATATCTAATCCTTATTTGTTATGAAGACATTGTTATGAGAGGTTTGGAGCTACAAGGACAATTCTTCCCTCTTTCCCACCCTTTGGATTCTCACCAGTCTTGACCGAATCCCACTGAAGGGCAGTTAGTAACAAAAACATTTAAAATTCATTGAGTGCCACTGTGTGCCAGCCTCTTCTATTCCCTTTATGTGCATTAACTCATTTAATGTCTCAACAACCATGCGAGGTAGCCACTGCTATTCCCATTTTGACAGATGAGTTACATAACTCTCCCAAGGTCATGCAGCTGATAAATACAAGAACCAGACTTAGGACCTTGAAAGTGGCTCTTAAGAGCTTATGCATACTGTTCTTTGAGCACAAGAGGAAAGTGGTAAGGGAATTATTGGACTTTTAAAATGCTCTATCACTTTTCCCTTTGCCTGCAGTCTGTGGTGATTTGGAGAGTGGAATTTACATACTAAAGTATGGGATGTTCAGTGCTGTGTTAGATGAGCCAGAGAGTGTCAGGTCTGGCATTTGATTTTACCCTATTTACAAGCTAACAAGTCAGTCTATTACTGTTTCATGGATGCTGGCAGAAGACATCAACTCATAGATCAGAGACAAAGGAATGCATTAGTTATAACACAGCAAGCAGCCTGAGCATCAGTCATCATATTTGCACCAGTTTTTCTTGTTCCTAAGTACTATGGATCAGTATAGCCCACACAGATGCTATGCACATGGTGGGTATATGTTATAGCTGAGGGACACTGAGCTATAGACTGCCACTTTTATAGAAAGCAGTAAGCAAGCCTGGTCTTTGTCCCAGAGAGATGGGATATTTCATCCTTCGAGGTTCCTCACTGCAAATACAACCTTGAGCAATGGACCAGGTGAAGATAGCATAGAGTCTTGCGTTCTTGGTGCATCCTTAAGGGCTGTAGGAGGGCCAAATGCTTATAGAGAAAATGTCTTTATTACTCCTGAACCCTTACACTGTGTTAGTTTTTTATTGTTGCTTTAACAAATCAATACATCCTCTGCCTTAAGACAACACACATTTGTTACCTTACAGTTCTAGAGGTTACAAGTATGAGATGGATCTCACTGGGCTAAAATCACGGTGTCAGCAAGGCTATGTTCCTTTTTGGAGGCTCCAGGAAAGAATCTGCTTTCTAGCCTTTTCCAGATTCTAGACGCCATTGCATTCTTTGGCTCTTGGAGTCTTCTCATCTTCAAAGCCAGGAATAACCCATTGAGTCTTTCTCACATCACATCATTCTGACATTGCCTCATCTTCTTCCCTCTTCTACATTTAGGGACCCTCTGATTATAGTTGGTCCACCGGATAACCCAGGATAATCTTTCTATTTTAAGGTCACCTAATTGGTAACTGATTTCATCTGCAACTTTAATTCCCCTTTATAATATAAGGTAATCTTTCCATAGGTTCTAAGAGTTAAGATGTAGACATCTTGGGAGGCCTTTATTTTGCTTTATCACGTATACCATCTTGGCTTTTGGTGAGTTTTCATGAGTTGGCTATTGTGTTGGCCAGTCTGATTAATCTGACTAACAGAGGTTGAGATCAAACTGTTCAGTTTGTATCATAAGGCCACTAGTAAAAGGAATCCAAGCATCAGGATAAGCACAACTTGCAATCTTGATCTGTTATGCCCACAGAGTCCTGGACTCAGCCAATGTTGTATAAATACTGAGAAATACTGGTAGGTCTTGTTTTAATCAGCCAAGATAAGTGTAAGGCCAGTTAATTATCCATTATGACCCACACAAGGGAGTTTAGACTGACATGCTGATCTTTGGTGTCATTGCCAATAATTATGGGAGGAAATAGATGGGCCAAAAAGGAACCTTCCAGTGAAGAAATATTCCATGGCTCAGTCTCCCTCACATAAAAACATGTAACTAAAAGGGGCCCATTATCCCTCTTTGAGATGTGTTGCTAAACTTTATTTCAATCACCAATTTACATTAATTTGGTTAAGTCACATGGGCAAGATCCCTGAATAGCTGCAGCTTTGGTGGCCTTATACTCTGTAACTCAAGGCCAGTGGGCATCAGGAGAAACTATGAGTATTAATTCATATCACAAATATTTAAACAAGGTTTAGGGGTCAAGGAGCATTAATTGTTCCTCCCTCTCCCATCTCCCAGAGTCTAAGGTGTTCCTTCTCCAGTACCAGAATAGGGGCTGGGTGAATAGTATACTCAACCCAGTGGTCATTATTTTTATGATCTAGCATTTTGTTAATACAAGTGTAATATACAGGAGACTGAAGTACAATTAAGTTTGAATTCCCCAGCTCCCCTCCTAACTGGATTGCCACCTGAAAGGTGTACTAACCCGGCTGTCTGAGAATTGCTGTTAGGGTAAAGAATGGTATAATCATACCCAGGAATGGTCAGAGTCAAATCACAAATTTTCAAAACAGGTCTATATAGCTCTCACCCCTTTCACCCTGATCATTATCCAGGAGATGGTCAAAAAGAGATAAACGCTCTCTGGGGACAGCTGCATTCAGTGCAGTTGCCCAACTAAGGTATGGGGATCAAGAGGAGGTGAGGGACATAGGTTCAGATATCTTTCTGAATCACTTTTTGAGGAGGCTTTTCCAGTGCTGGACAGCTCAGATGCCTGTGGAAGTCAGGGAGCGTGGACTGATCCTCAAATAACTTGGCAGTCAGTCTATTGTTGGGTGACCTTTGTGACAAAAGATGCACTGTTGTCAGACTGTAGATGGTTCAGAAGCTGAAATATGACACAGTTATGATTCAAGGACCACAATAGTGTGGCCACAGTTGGCTGATTAGACTGGAATAGTGCCAGTAGATAGAATCTGAAAAAGTGTCAACAGCTGTGAAGTACCAACAGTAGCCCTGGGACAAGGGCAAAGGTCCAGTATAATCAATTTTCTAGGACCAGGTGGAGTCAATGCTGTTGGGAGATATTCCCCATGGTTCTCTACTGTCTACATTTCTTGTAAGCAGAGGAACTAGCTAGTTCTTTTCTTTCAGAATATCTTTTCAAGAGTGTCTCTACAGAGAACAGTCTTGTAAGATAGAGCTATAGCCTTCTTCTGGAGCAGAGAGCAATTTGTTCACTATACATTATGTTAAAGACTATGTATCCGGGGTGCCTGGGTGACTCAGTCGGTTGAGTGTCCGACTTTGGCTCAAGTCATGATCTTGTGGTTTGTGGGTTTGAGCCCCGCATCGGGCTCTGTGCTGACTGCTCAGAGCCTGGAGCCTGCTTCAGATTCTGTCTCTGTCTCTGTCTCTCTCTCTCTCTGCCCCTCCCCTGCTCGGGCTCTGTCTCTCTCTTTCTCTCAAAAATAAATAAACATTAAAAAAAAAGACTCTGTATCTATCTGGGATAAATATGGGAAAAACTTATTTCCCATTATAGAATATCCAGGTTCCCTAACCTTAGTGATCTCCTCTAATATAACCACTGCTTACACAGTTGTCACTTGGCCCTCTTTATATCACTCTGTGGAAATTGGAGCTCAGGAAACTGCCTAAGTTGTTAGTTTTCATGTTAGATCCTTCACAGTTCTCAACAAACACTACTGGAAATATGGCCTTCTGTACTGCTATACCAACGGACCAATTTTTGGCCAATGTTGAAAGTCTGGCATGCAGTGGTAGCTTCTGTATCAGAAACAGAGTCCTTTATTGTGTGTATGGTTTTGATGGTGGATGCACTGTTTTGTCTGGTATGATGATGCTTTCTTGTAGTAATGGTGGTGATCTGGCTGGGGCAGGCTTGATTAGTGTCTTCATTCTGGTTAATCTCATTAGAGAACAATCTAGACGAGAGTGTCTGTTAATCTGATCAGTAGCCATAATTTCCCCCCATACTTTGTAGCCCTAGGGGTAGGTGTCTTTAATGTGCCAATCTGTGATCTTCCAGGGGAAGACCATACTGCTGGGCCATTGGCAATTATCTGTGATTTAGTAAAAATGTAGTGTGGTTCATCAAGGGGAGTTTGGGTTGGGGCTACAAGGACTGCCTTGAGTTATGCCCACTGAGCACAGTGACTAAGCAGCAGTAGCATAAGAAACATCATCAGATATCTGTTTACCAATGTATCAGTGAAGCAGGTTGAGGCATTTACAGGAGGCTCTGTGAATTGAGGGACCCATTTAAACAGCAGCTTTATTTTGGGTGGTAGGATTGGGGGGAAAGATACCCCCAAAGGGGTAGCTGCTACTTGTTCATACAAAACTGAGATATCACTAGAACCAGTCTAGCTAGCTCCTGAATGTACCATTTCTGTTTGACTAAAAATACCTAGCAGTCCCTTTTCACCTTAGTGCTTCACAGCTTCCTTTAGACAGCACGGGGAGAGTGTGGACCAAAGACCTGCAGTGCTCTGAACCACCCAAAAAATTTCCACAGAGCAGTTTCATGTAGTACAATTGGATGTGCAAGTCCATGATATCATATTATAAAACTAGATATAGATATGTCTACTAAAGCAAGGGAAACAAAAGCAAAAATAAACTATTGGGACTGTATCAAAATAGAAAGTTTTTGCACAGTAAGGAAACAATCAAGAAAACCAAAAGACAGCCTACTGAATATGAGAAGATTTTGCAGATGACGTATCCAATAAGGGGTTTGTATTCAAAATGTATAAAGAACATCTACAATTCAACACCTAAAAAAATAAATAAATAAAAGCAAACCATCTAATTAAAAAATAGGCAGGATAGGGGGCACCTGTGTGGTTCAGTCAGTTAAGCATTCAACGCTTGATTTTGGTTCAGGTCATGATCTTGCAGCTTGTGGGATTGAGCCCCACGTCCAGCTCTACGCTGACAGTGCAGGGCCTGCTTAGGATTCTCTCTCTCCCTCTCTTTCTGCCCCTCTCCTGCTTGTGCTCATGAGTGCTCTCTTTCTCTCTCTCTCAAAATGAATAACGTTTTGTTTTTTAAAAAAATAAGCAGAATAGACATTTTTCCAAAGACATTTTTTTTCAAAGATATTTTTCCAAAGAAGTTACACAGATGGCCAAGAGACACATGAAAAGATACTCAACATCATTCATCATCAGGGAAATGCAAATCAAAACCACAATGAAATATCACATCACACCTGTTAGAATGACTAAAATCAAGACAAGAAACACATATTGGTGAGGAAGTGGAGAAAAAGAGTGTCTCATGTACTGTTGGTGGGAATGTAAATTGGTACAGCCAATGTGGAAAATAGTATGGAAGTTCCTCAAAAAATAGAAATACCAAAATACCAAATGATCCAATAATCTCACTATTGAGTATCCAGGAGAAATGAAAACATGAACTCAAAAAAATATATGCAGCCCTATGTTTCTTTTAGTATTATTTACAATAGCCAAGACATGGAAGCAACCTAAGTGCCCATCAACAGACTAATGGATAAAGAAAATGTGGTTTATACACATGCGTGCACGTTCACACACACACACACACACACACACACACACACACACCGAAATGGAATATTACACAGCCATATAAAGGATGAGATTGTGCCATTTGAGACAACATGGATGGACTTAGAGGGTATTATGCTAATTGAAATAGGTTAGACTGAGAAAGACAAATACCATATGATTCCACTTATAAGTTGAAGCTAAAAAAAAAAGAATAAAACATAAAGCAGAATCAGAACTATAAATACAGAGAACAAACTGATGGTTGCCAGAGAGGAGGGGATGGGGGCTTGGGCAAATGAGTGATGGGGAGAGGGAGATACAGACCTCCAGTTATGGAATGAGTAAGTCACAGGAATAGAAGTATAAGGAATACAATCAATGATATGTAATAGTGATACAAGGAGACAGATAGAAGCTCTACTTGTGGTGAACATAGCATAATGTATAAATTTGTCATATCACTAAGTTGTATACTGGAAATTAATGTAATATTATGCTTCTGCTATACTCAACCCTAGGTATAATTTTGTGTAACATGACTGTGACCCTTCCACTAAATGGACTTGAGACTAAGAGCTATATCTTATTCATCTTTGTATCCCTGGTACGTAACTTGTGCTGGTACATAGTAGGCGCTTAATAAGCATTTTCAAGTTAAAATAATAAATATTGTAAATTTGGAAAATTTGGAAAATGGTAATTGATAAGGTATGTCTGTCAGATCAGGAGAACTTGTATTAATGTGCTGTCTGCCTCGTTATTATCAATAGCTGTGTGTTGTGAGATTTGGCTTCAATATTCTAATGTAACAATTAGGAAAATGGATAAAGTAATGTCGATTTTTGTGTTCCACATGCAGTGATTATGTAGAAGACCACTTTTTTAACTTATTTCATGAATTATTACCTACTTAGGAAAGGAAAAAAAAAGTGGTTACAAAATAATAAGTACTATCTTTAAGCATCCTAATAGTTGCCACAAAAATCAGCATCCTCGTCAACAAGGTACAAAAACTTCGCCTTCCTAACACTAAATAAAATTAATCCATGTTACCATTGTTGTCTTTGTGGTGGCTTTTCCCAAAGCTCCATGAGACTTAATTGGCTAAATTTCCCTTCTGGGAATTTTATAGTCAATTCCCTAGAAATTTAACAGAAAGCAAAAGAAGCTAATGCTCATTAAGCAAGTAAAATAATATAGACATTGATTTAGGCACATCTTCTGATTTATCAAATTTAATAGTCATGAACATGCATTTTATAAAGGGGCATAAAGTGTAAGTACTGCCAAAGCCCACACAACCAGTGTTTCAGTTAATATTTAAACTTAGGCTTATCAGTCCTTAAGTTTCTGTTCTTTCCATTAGATCTCAGTTATTCAGTCATTATCAGTTGATGGAACCACGTGGTTAACATGGACGTCAACGTCAAACATACTATTGTATGGAGGATTATATATATGTTTTTAATTTATGTGCTGCCAACGAGAACTCTGGAGGACTACAGAGTGCTTTTTATGTATCCCTACCAGTGAAGAAAATTTTTAATTTTTCCTTTCTGTAGTTTGTATATGAAAGAAAATCACTACGCACTCATACGGAAAAGCAGTCAATTCTCATTTTCACCATTATGTTCCTTAAAGCCACCACAAACACTGAATCTGTGAATACCGAATCATTGCTCCTACAGGACATACAGGGTTAGGTTCCTGGTGAGGCTCTGGTCACAACATTTTCATCAACTGATCAGTACATAACTTTATGAGAGTTTATGTCTAAAAACACCTTAGTAAATATATATTGTTGATTAATTAACATTGAATACATGACTAACATCACTGCAGCTCATGCCTAAACAAAACTCATTTTGTAAGACACATCACAGCCTCTT
This sequence comes from Panthera uncia, assembly GCF_023721935.1. Lineage (NCBI taxonomy): Eukaryota > Metazoa > Chordata > Mammalia > Carnivora > Felidae > Panthera > Panthera uncia. The sequence continues at coordinate 127,655,636 of NC_064816.1, forward strand.
GTGTTTAGAAACACTAAACAGCCTTCAGCACCACACTTGGGGACTGTTTTAAACAGTGTAATCTCCAACAAAAATCACAAATATGGTGCCACATAGACCGCTAAAAAGACGTTTGTCTACAGTTTGAGAGCTGAAACAGGAAGGCAAGGTGTCACCTTGTTTGACCTCAGCTAGAAATGTGCATGTCTATGAAGGACCACAAAAATGCTGTCAGTATTGACTTTGGAGTTACAAATAAATTTTAGCATATAAGTGAATTCACAAATATGGAATCTGTGAAAAATGAGGAATAACCATATATGTACTATACATATACATGTATATGTGCATACATAATTACTAAAATGATTTTTCAAAATACATGTTATTCTCTTCTTCAACATCATGTTTTCGAATGACACATTTATTCAACATATACACTGGGAATATACCTTGTTACAGGCATTGTGGTAGGCACTGTAGATATAATGGTGAACAAAACAGATAAAGTTCCTACCTTCATTGAAGTGACAGTATATATTTTTTTAAAGCGAATAATATTCCAGGTGATGATCACTGCCAAAAAGAATAATAAGGCAGGGGAAAATAATTGAGACTGATGTTGAAAGAACTATTTCATACAAAGTGGTCCAGGAAGGCCTGATATGGTGGCCATATAGGAGAGACCTGAAGTGAATGAGAGAGCAAGCCTTGTGGATATGAGGGAAGAGCATTCTAGAGAGAGGAACTGCACGTGTGGAAGACTAGGAGAGTTACAAATGTAACCTGTCTGAGAAGAGCTGAGAGTGTTTTTGAAACAGTGAGCCAGGACTTTGGGAGGTGGGGTCATAAAATCAACAGGGGACTCTTCTAGAGTCATGTAAGGAAGGACTTGGAGCCTAGCCATACCAAAACCTCCTTAATAAAACATTTATAGTTTTTAAAAACATGTTCTTTCCCTCTAAAGAAATAAATTGCCCTGTAAATGATATAAACATCTTGCTATTAGCAACTCATTTAAGTACTTGATCCCATTTCAAAGTACCCTCTGGGTCCACCCACAGGAGAACTGCCCTGAACTTCCCTGCTCCTGTCTCCCTCTCAATCTGGAACAAAGACATGTAGTTTCTTCTTAAAGTTTGGTTTGATTTTTCCTGGGGACGTGAAAGTAGAGTTTTCAACTACTTGTTTCCGATAAATTTTCTCCTCCCCAGTTTTATTGAGAAATAAGTGACATGCTTCACTGGATAAGATGGGCAGCATGACGGTTTGATTTACATTGTAACGTGATTGCCACAGCAGGTTCAGCTAACATCCTTCTTCTCACATAGATATAATAAAAAGAAAAGAAAAAAGGAAAAAAAAAAAACATTCTCCTTGTGGTAAGAACTCATGGGCTTTACTCTCTTAACAACTTTCTCTATAACCATTTGGCAGTGTTAGCTATAGTCACCATGTTGCACATTATATCCCTAGGAGTTCCAAAGTTTCAGGTCTTATATTTATGTCTTTAATACAGTTTGTTAAATTTCTGTAAGTGGTAAAGATATGAGTCAAGTGTCACTATTTTACGTATGAATATCCTGTTATCCAAGATTTATGGAAAAGACTGTGTTTTTCTCCATTGAATATTCTTGAATCCTTTGTCAGGTGTTAGTTGATCGTATACTCTTGGATTTATTTCTGGGCTCTTGATTCTCTTCTCTTGGTCTATTTGTGTTTATGCCAGTACCATACTGTTTCAATGACTGGAGCTGTATAGTATTGCTTAAAATCAGGAAGTGGAATGCCTCTTGCTTTGTACTTTCTGAGGATTTCTTTGGAAGCCATTTGGGGTGTTTTGTAGCTCCATGAAAGTTTTAGAAGTGTTTGTCTACTACTGTAAAAATACATTATAATTTTTTTAAGTTTATATTTTGAAAGAGATAGTGCATGTGTGCATCCAAGCAGAAGAGGGGCAGAGGCAGGCGGGGTGGGGGAGAGAGAGAGAGAGAGAGAGAGAGAGAGAGAGAGAGAGAGAGAGAAACACCCCAAGCAGGATCTGTGCTATTAACACAGAGCCTGACATGGGGCTTGAACTCACAAACCATGAAATCATGATGTGAGCTGAAATTAAGAGTCAAATGCCTAACCAGTTGAGCCACCCAAGTGCCTCAAAAACACATTGTAATCTTGATAGGGATTGCATTGAATCCAAAGATAGCTTTTGGTAGTATTGCCATTTTAACAATATTAATTCTTTCAATCCGTGATCATTGGATACCTTTCCATGTATATATGTCTTCTTTGATTCTTTTCAATCAGTGTCTTAGTTTATAGAGATCTTTTGTTTCCTTTCCCAAACTTATCCCTAAGTACTTTATTGTTCTTGATGCTGTTATTTCTTATTCAGAAAATTTGTTGTTAGTATATAAAAATGCTACTGAGTTTTCTATGTTAATTTTGTATTGTGCAACTTTACTGAATTCATTGATTAGGTCTAACAGTTTTTTGGTTGAATTTTTAGGATTTTCTACATGTAAAATCATATAATCTGCAAATAGATACAATTTTAATTTTTCCCCAGTTCTGATCACTTTTCTTTTTCTTGCCTGATTGCTTTAGCCAGGACTTCTAGTACCATTCTGAATAGGAGTGGGAAGAGTGGGAATCTTTGTCTTGTTCCTGATCTTAGAGGAAAAGATTTCAGCCTTTACCATTGAGAATAATATTAGTTGTGGGCTTGTCATATGTGGCACTTATTATATTGAGATATGTTCCTTCTATGCCTAATTTGTTAAGAGTTTTTATCATGAATGCATGTTGAATTTTGTCAAATGCTTTTTGTCTTTATTGATATGATCATATGATTCTTTTCTTTTATTCTATTAATATTATGTATCACATTGATTTATTTCCATATTTTGAACCATTCTTGCATGCCAGGGATAATAAATCCCATTTGATCATGGTGTATGATCCTTTTAATGTGCTGCTGAATTTGGTTGGCTAGTAATTTATTGAGAAGTTTTACATCTATGTTTTTAAGGGATATTAGCCTATAGTTTTCTTTTCTAGTAGTGTCCTTTTCTAGTTTTGGTGTCAGAGTAATGCTGGCCTTGTAAAATGAGTTGGGAGTGTTCCCTTCTCTTTAGTTTTTTGGAAGAATTTGAGAAGGATTGGTGTTGGTTCTTCAAATGTTTGGTAAAATTCACCAGTGAAGCCATCTGGTCCTGGGCTTTTCTTCAGTGATAGAATTTTTTTTTTTTTTTTTATTACAGATTTCTTCTTCTTTCTAGTAGTTGATCTGTTTAGATTTTCTTTTTCATCCTCTTCATTATTTGTATGTTTCTGAGAATTTTTCCATTTCTTCCAGGTTTGTCCAGTTTGTTGGTGTATAGTTGTTCCTAGTTGCCTCTTGTGATCCTTTGGATTTCTGTGGTATTAGTTGTAATGTCTCCTTTTTCATTTCTAACTTTGTTGATTTGTGTCTTCTCTCTTTTTTCCCTGGTTAGTCTAGCTAATGGTTTGTCAATTTTGTTTATCTTTTCAGAGAACCAATTCTTACTTTTGTGAATTTTTTCTGTTGTTTTTCTGTTCTCAATTTCACTTATTCTCTAATCTTTACCATTTCCTTTCTTTTGCTAACTTTCGGCTTAGTTCTTTTTCTAGTTACTTAAGGTGTATTCTAGTCTACTTTTGAAACTCTCTATTGAATTACTCAGTTCAGTTATTATATTTTTTACTTCTAGGATTTCTGGGGTTTTTGATGGTTGCTATTACCTTGCCAGACTTCTCATTTTGTTCATGTATTGTTTTCCTAATTTCACTCAGTTGTCTGTCCTTTTTCTTGTAGTTCATAAAACTGCTTTAAAAACATTATTCTGAATTCTTTGACAGGTCATAGATCTTTATTTCTTTGGGGTCACTCATTGGAGCTTTATTAGTTTCCTTTGGTGGTTCACATTTGCCTAATTTTTGGTGATCCTTGATTCCTTAGGTCGATATGTATACATTTGACTAATAGGGCTTCTCTTCCAGATTTCACAGGTTTGCCTTGGCAAAGAGTTCTCCACCAGTCAGCTGAGTTTTAGTTTCTGTGAATGTCTGCTGGTATTATTCTTGGTAATTTGGGACTGCTATTATGATCTATTTGGGGGTGAGGCAACTGTCCCAAGGTCTGAGGATGTGGATGGGAATGTTGTGCCACTGGCTGAGAATAGTTAGAGAAGATGACTGGCTTGGTTCCCAAGAGAGGCTGTAGGGTGGGCTTTGTGGTTGTCTGGGTTCTCTGGTCAGGCTTACTAGATGGTTGAGACTAGGTACTATATTCAGTAATAAATGGGATTATGAATGTGGTCTCCTGCCCCAGCAGAGTAGCAGGATGGAATGCAGGGACTATATACCTTGTTTTCTGGGACCTGAATCAGACCAGAGTATGCACTATATTCCTTGGTCAGGTGAGGCCACTGATTTTGCCCTGCAAATAGGAGAAGCCATGGTCTGTGTTCTCTGTTTAGGTGTCACGGTATATAGGCCTGTTGAATGGGCTATGCAACTTTCCATCTACTCTGATTAGGTTCTTTATTTGGACAGGCCGAAGGCTTTCTGCAGTGGTGAGTGGAGCTACGAATTAGATTATGTGCCGAGGTGCAGAAGGAGAAGTAACTCTAAAACTGGTAAAACTCTTTTTTGTCTTAAGTCCATCCGCACCCCAGTTTCCTGACTGAACAGGGCCACTGGCTTTGTTCTTTGAACTGTCAACTCTGCCCACCCACCTCTCAGCTTGAGTACTGCTGGGCTGCACAGCTTCCAGAAGTTGTCTCCAGACCTTCCGGTCAGATGGGACTGGGGACACTTTCTAAAGCAGACGGGGCTTTTTCTCAGATCCTCAGGATGGGGAGGGGCCTCTCCAGGGTATTCTCAGTTTCCCAAACAAACTCTCCTGTTGGGAGGGGCCAGGAGCTACCCTCAAGCTTTGCTCCAGGGGCAGTCGGCTCTGGCCACTCTCCTCTTGGCTCCAGTGTTGCTGAGCTGTACTGCTTCCAGGGGTTGTTACCAGCACTTCTGGTCAAACGGGGCCAGAAGATACTCTGCACAGAGGATATGTTATGATCAAGTTCTTTGTGTGAGCATGGGCAAACTGGGCTCTAAGGCCGGCCAAACTCCTTGTTTGAGGAACCAAATCACATGGACCTGCACCCCATTGAATTCCCTGGTCAGTACACCCCGCACTTGGTTTTGCAGATGAATAGAACTGCTCCTTGGGACTGCTACTTTTGCACCACAAGTATGAACTCAGTCCGCCAAGATCTGTGTGCTGGTTGTTGCAAGCCCCTGTCTACAAATGTCATAATCAGATGCCCAGTGGATGAGCCCTGCAGATTTCCCTGTTGTCCTAGTGGTGTGAGATCAGAGTAGGGGCTCCTGCAAAGTGACCCACGATGCTGGTGAAAGCTGGGTGTCTCCCCCTGGATTCTCTTTTCCCACTGGTGGAAGCACAGGCTCATGGGAAATCTCTCTGCATGGTGCTGAGCTAGCCTGCGGGAAGGCAATGCAGTCAGCATGTAGCTCCTTCTGTTACCCCCTAATGCAGTTTGCACTGGTCTGTGGTGGCAGTGGTGTGTTAAGCCTCATGTCTGTACTCCAGGATTCTCTCAGTAGTGCCTTGTTCTTGAATAGTTGTTAGTTGTTCTTGCGGGGGTGGGGGCAGTAAAGTCAGGAACAACCCATGTCACTATCTTGGTGACATCCTCTAATGATCTCTAAATTAAAATTAGAATTGTTTTGTCTACCTAGTCCTTTATCTTCTCCCACCATTCTGGTTGTTATGAAATTTCTCCTCCTCTCTTCCCAATTCTTGAAGTTATCCCAATACATTATGTGTTAAGAGACAGTTATTAGAGTCACAGAACATCTAATCTTGACTTGAAGGTAGGTGTTTTTTAATATAAGCAATAGATTGAAACCAACAACTTAGAAATACGTTATTGCAGTGAATGGACTTGAGAAAGTAGGGATGACAAATGACACAGAGACAGTCAAAAATTATAGGATAATGTTTAACCCATATAGTGCTTTTTTCCTGATGAATTCTCAGTAAATATTTATAAATAAATGAATGAAAGAAGTGAATGAATTTTATAAACCAGCAGAATGGGTAGATTTGGCTCTTTGTGGGCTCTACTAAGATATGTACAGAATTCACTCACTTCTGTCTCCACATTACCACCCTATTCCAAGCTACCATCATCTCCTGTTTTTATTTTTGCCATTGACTTTCAGCCTGTTTAACTCCATTCTTGATCCCTTACAGTGTGTTTTCCACACAGCAGTTGAAAATATATCATTAAGGGATGCCTGGGTGGTTTAGTCGGTTGAGTATCTGACTCTTGATTTTGGCTCAGGTCATGATCTCACGGTTTGTGGGACCAAGCCCTGCATTGGGCTCTGCACTGACAGAGTGGACCCTGTTTGGGATTTTCTCTACCTCTATCTCTGCCCCTCCCCTGCTCATGTTCTTTCTGTCCTTCTCAAAATAAATAAGTAAACTTTTTAAAAAAAGGTATTGTTAAAACCTATATCAAATCATGTCCCTTTATTATTCAAAATCCTTCATTTCCCCCTCCCCTGTCCCAGTCTCTGCTACCATCTCCTTAAAAGTAAAATTTTAAAACCTTAAGACCTCTATAAGACCATATATAAGATTATCTCCTATCTTACTACCCCTTCTCCTCTCACGCTGTTCTGGCCCCATTAGCCTTCTTGCTATTTCTGAAGCCCACGAGGCATGCTACCTTGCAGTATCTGTTCCCTCTGCCAGGGTTGCTCTTCCTCCACATACCCATATGGCTAACCCCATCACCTCTTTCAAGTCTTTGTTTAAATGTCACTTTCTCATTGAGGCCTTCCCTGACAATCCTATTTAAATTTGCAATTCTCCTGCCACATCAACTAACCACCTTCATCCTTCTCTAATTTCTCCCATAACGTTTATCTCCTTTTAACGTTCTAGAAAATTTACTATTTTTTTGAAAGTTTATTTATTTGTTTTGAGAGAGAGAGAGAGAGTGTGTGTGTGCACAAGCTGGGGAGGGGCAGAGAAGGAGAGGGAGATAGAGAGAATCCGAAGCAGGTTCTGTGCTGTCAGTGTAGAGACTAGTGTGAGGCTTGAACCCACGAACTCTGAGATCATGACCCGAACCAAAATCAAGAGTCAGATGCTCAACCGACTGAGCCACCCAGGTGCCTCTAAAATTTACTATTTTTAAAAAATTTAACAACTCTCTTTACCCGCCACAATATAAGCTGTTTGGAGGTGGGGAAGAAGCCTTACTCAGGGTTTGCTTTTTTCTCCTTGTCTTGAGATGCTTTCCCTAGATCTAGACCCATTTGAATCTTACCCATGATTCAAGTTCCATTTCAAGTGTTTAGGTGAAGAATTCCTGACAGTTTTCTACCCACACCATATTTTCAACTTAGCACAGTTACTGTCTTTGTATTACCAAAATATATGCTCATTTTAATAGGAAAGTCAATGAAGACAAACCTGGGAATTCATTATTTTGGCTCCTGGCAGCTAGTTTATTTGGATTGATACTGAATTCATAGAGTATTGTCATAATGATGACTCTAATTTGTACATCTGGAATTGTGTTTTATAATTCTTCATGTGCTAACTTATTGCACTGCAGAGCCTAAAATTGGAATCTTTAGCATTCATGTAGACATCCCTAAGAAATCTGCTTTTTTCTGTCACTGATGAAGATTTCAAATTTGGAGTCACCTTGGAACTCAAGACAAAAGCATCCTGTTTCTTCCTGTTCCTTAGAAGAGTCAGTTGGGATCTCCAGAAGATTGTTACATGTCTTGGGCAGTTTGAGTCCAAGCTTGTGTCTGACCTGCATCATGACATCCTGGTCTCATAATAAATACTTTTCTGTGTCACTGTTTTTTGTGTGGCTCATTCAGTTAAACATCTGACTCCTGATTTCAGCTCAGGTTGTGATCTCATGGTTTGTGAGATAGAGCCTCAAGTTGGGCTGCATGCTGATAGTAAGGAGCCTATTTCGGATTCTCTCTCTCCTTCACTCTCTGCCCCTTCCCTGCTTTTGCTGTCTCTCAAACATTTTTTAAAAAGTTATGTCACTTTTGATTTGTTGGCTGTGTACTACTTGCACTGGATTGCGCATCATTTCTTGGATACATCATGCCATTTCATGAATTTGCATTTATTTTTGATGCCCAGAGGAGCCTGCCTCTTAACTCCACCCTCTCTTTATTACTTCAGACTTCAAAATACTGCTTAAAAGTAACCTCTTCTTTGAAGTCTTCTCTGATTGCAGCCAAGAAGAATTAATCCTATCAACTCCGTATTCTTGTGTCACGCTGTATCTGCTGCCACTACTGTAGGACTACTCATTAGTGAAGTTTCTTTATTCTGTGTGGGTTTTTTTTTTCTATTTTCTCTGCTCCCATTTGTGACTTCTTTATTTATTCTTATATACCTGGTGCCACATTCAGTATGATTCCCAGGGTCCTAAAAGATTTAGCGGCCTAAAACTTTCTAGTTTCTATTTTTTTAATGCTTATTTTTGAGAGACAGTGAGAGACGGACAGACAGAGAGAGACAGAGTGTGAGTTGGGGGAGGGGCAGAGAGAGGGAGCAGGCTCCAGGTTCTGAGCTGTCAGCACAGAGCCAGTCATGGGGCCCGAACTTACACCTGTGAGATCATAACCTCAGCCAAAGTCAGATGCTTAACTGACTAAGCTACCCAGGTACCCTTAAAACTTTCTACTTATTTGATCATTTCCTCTTGTGTAGCAAGAAGGATTTATATATTTTCAAACTATTTGAGGAGTCATTCTGAATTGCTCTCTAGTACTCAACTTACCTCTTCTACAGTCTGTCTTGGTAGCTGCGTGTACCTTTCAGCCCTGTTATCAAGTTACTTTGAACGATCTTCTCAGACTCACACAAAATATAGGGTAACTCTCTGCACAGCGGCCACAGCCTTTCTAGCTCTACCCTGAGAAAGCAGACATTTCTAGCTTTTGGCAAACTTGGGGCCTCGGAGAAGCAGAAGGGCCAGAGAAGAAAGACGGAAGGGCGAGCCCAGCCTTCACCAGATCTAAAGATCAGTTTCAAAGGCTGCTGTGCTTTTAAGGCTACATTTATTATTATTTTTATTTATTTTTTTGGTCAACATTTATTTTATTAAATATAAGATCTAAAATTCTAAGGTGAATAATTTGCTTTGATCTATATCACCACTGTTTGAATGTCTCCAGACAAGGAAAGACTATTTGTTCTACATTTATGTGACAAAGGGGATATGTGGATGGCCTCTCTCTCCTCTCACATCAATCAGTCAATCAGTCAATCAAAATAAAAGAGGGTAGGTATCATAGAGCCTTGCTTGTGGTACAACCATGAATATCTAGCAACTTTTAAATAAAGTTTACTCAGGGCAGCTGGGTGGCTCAGTCAGTTTAGCATCCCACTCTTGATTTCGGCTCAGGTCATGATCTCACAATTTGTGGAATTAAGTCCCCAGTTGGGCTCTGTGCTAATAATGTGGAGCCTGCTTGGGATTCTCTCTCTCTCTCTCTCTCTCTCTCTCTCTCTCTCTCTCCGTCCCTCCCTCCCTCCTGCTCCCTGCTCCTCCTCTGCTCATGCATGCATGCTCACAGTTGATCTCTCTCTCAAAATAAATAAACATTAAAAGAAATAAATAAAAAAATAAAAATAGCTTTCATTCTGCTTCACCAGGAATTCTGCAACAAATTGATCCTTGGAATAGTATCTCCTAATTCCTGAGCATTATTGCCCACCTCCTTTTTTAGCAAACTTGTATGTACAAGGCACAGTAGATAATAGAGAAATGTATAAAAGATGATTTTGACATCTCAAGATGTTTTTGCAAGCTGATAGGGTCACAATAATATGTATACAAAACAAATTAAAATTTATTGAGCATTCATTCCAGGTGCTTTTTTGTTTACATTATTTCATTTTAAATTTCTCAAAAAATTTTCAAAATAAGTACTCTGTCCACAATTTGCACATAAGAAAACTAAGACTGACGTTAAGTAATTTCTCCACAGCTAGTAAGTGGAGAAAGCCAGACTTAGTCTGTAGGCTTTTCTATATTCAAAGTCCATACAATTTTACTACTCTAAGTTGATGATTTTATTATTAATTAAAAATAAATGCCATAAGAATTTCAGAGAATTACTGTCTACAAAATTTTATTAAAAAAAAATTATACTTTGCCTGTGCATGCAATGTTAAACCTTAAAACCCTATTAGGTATGTATTATTACTTTCAATTTGGCAAATAAGAAATCTGAAGCAAAGAGAGGTTAAGGACAATGTCAAAAATCTATGAATTTTTTGTGGTAGAACATATATTTGAAACCAAATCTTCCAAGGCTAGAGTCAGTATTGTAAGGAATGTGGTTACTTTGTCTTTTGCAAACCTAGTATTCACATTGGTCAGTAACAAATGGTAATGGGTAGGATTTATTGTAAATTAATTATTTGTGTTGTGTTATGTATCACGTACGGATTTGATTGTGTGATCATACAAAATTAATTTGTTGTATGACATACATGTGCATTTGTGTCTGAGGAAGATTTAGATTATGTGTGGCTGTTCCTCATATGTTATTTTCTATTTAAACAAAATTATATTTTATTCTCAGAGATATCATCACTACGTATGTAGTGGAAGGCATGGGTTCTTTGGCAGATTTATACCTAATTCATTAATATCTTTAGTTTGTTGCATATTTTATATTCAATTAAAATTAACTTCTCGTATATTAGTTCATGTAGAGTATTTATTTCTATATATCAAGGCACGTCTGGGTATGTGATTTTTTGGCACGTTTTCACCATCTATGAGTGTACTCCCTAGTGAATGTAAACACATCAGAGCCTCTCTTCATGCAATTACAATCCATTATCTATTTTAATTTTGCAACAAATATTTTCAAAATGGAATGGTTCCTATTACGGGAGGTTAAACTATAATTTGAGTTTATCTGCTTCAAACTAAAATCAGCACAGCAGTACACCGCCTTTGTGATACTATTAAACACTGTGAAATCTTCTTTCCCATTGGTTTTCTGCCAGAGAAATCCATTCTTTTTACAAGTATAAAAGAAATGAATTTTACATCTATTATTTAAGTATAAAAGAGAGAGGGAGGATGCATAATAGATTTATATATGACACATGTGTATCCAGTGAAAGAATGGGTTGCGGAAAGGTCTTCTCCTCACTAGGAAAAGGTAATCATTCTAAGCAAGAGTTATAATGATTTGTCCCTCCCCCATCAAAGCTGTAACATTGCACAAAAGGGAACACCTCCCAATTTTCCAGTTTACCCAATTACTCATTTTTAGAAGCAATATTATTTTCCTACCAGTTGGCCATTCAAAAAGAATTGCATTTCAGTATTCTTGTAAGTCAGTTTTACTTAAACAGTATGAAATACCATCAAAGAACTCATAATTTTCCTTCTAGGAGCAAATGCAATATAAAAACTCTGATGCTATTGTTATTTTTACAGTTTATCTTTATTTAGCATTTTACTCTCCCCAGTGGCTTCCTAGCTATTACAACTAGGAAACAGACTAAGAAGTTCTCACTTTTCTAGATTAACACTAGATGTTATATGTTAGATCTGGAGTCATTCTTCAAGGTGTCGAACTCTATAATTGAAAAATCTGTCAATCCTGATGCCTATCAGTATTTTGGAACTGAGGGGTTTTGTTTTGTTTTGTTTTTCTGTGTCACCCTATGTTTGATTTTCAAGGCAAGAGATTGTGATTTTGGCCTCATCACAATCTTGATACACAGAATATGTTGTGGGAATTCTTTGTCACTAGAACCTTCCCTTTTTAAAATTCAGCACCTTAAATCCCTCTTATTCTCTCACTGCGACTCCTTGTTTTCACTTGTCCTTATTATTCCTTTGAAAGGTGCTTTTGTTCACTTCTTTGACCGTATCCCAGTCTATCTTCATGTTCAGATACCATGTTTAGCACTCTTTGAATGAGCCAATGCTCACTGTTTGTTTGTATTTTCTGCATACTTCAAGGTTTCTTACTTTTTATTTTTTTTTTCAGGGAAATTTGGAAATGCATTTCATCAGGCCTCCCTCCTCCATACTTCTTATTAGATTATTTTTTGCTCATACTGTTGAGTCTTTATTCTCCTTATCTACCAGGCAGTTTCCCATCCCTTGCTTTGTCTCTAGTTGCAAATGAGATCTGCCTGCTTTCCAACATCACCTTGTCCCAATAAACTGGAAGATAGGAAAGCAGTTCCTCTTGGCCACCATTGTCTATGAGTGGGGTTTAATAACGAATCCTCATTACAGAAATGATACTATATACTCATCACTTTATCTTTATGTCATATCAACACATTTGTTTAGGAAAATTTTAATATTTATTGTTTTTTAATTTTCTTTTTGCTATTTATCTCTGCTAGTAATCATTTTATCATAGATTATAATATTTTCATTGATAAGGGATTTATGTGTTTTTTACTTTATGTTTTCAGGTTTTCAACATTGTGTAGAGATAAATTTAGTTAATACTTTAAAATTTTTGATTTTGACACTTCTAACAACAGTCTATAAGTGTTCCCAACTTAATGTAAAGTTGTTCCCCATATTAAGGTAGAATCTGAACACTGGACAACAGAGAAGTTAGATAATTTCTGAATGTTTTTGCTTCTCATACCATTTACCCAAGCTCTTCAGAATTTAAGTGTATAAAATTACTAGTGTATGAAATTGCAGATAAGCCCCCATTTTTGTGTCACTGTAGTCTCTGAAATCTTTTCCTTCAAACTGAATTAAACATTTTTGCTCTCAAGAAAATACAAACTGTATGCAAAAATGACACTTTTGTACTGGGTCACATGGCAAGTTTCAAAATATAGTAGGAACTATGAAATTAAAACATCAGTAATCAAGATGGGTAATGAAAGAATACTGGATTTTTTAAAGCAATCATCTCAAAATACTCACATGTCTATAAACATTATATCTCCCTTAAAGAGTTAAGTTAAACGTAACTGAAACTCTTAAAAGAGTTATAGGAGTCTGTATATTTCATCATTCAGAATAATTTTATTCAATTTAAAAGCATGATAGTAAAGGGTAGAATCAAAGTAAGGGAAAATATATGGGGTAAATAATAAAGCTGGGATAGGAAATAGCTCACAAAAATAAATTCTCTGTAGGCCTTGCAGTTGCTAGGTTTGACTATAAGTCTGCCTTTGAGCTATTTAGCAGGTAAATTAATGAAGGTAGCATACTTATACTATAAGATGAGTAGCATTTATGAAAAGTTTTAAAAAACATACACAATTTCTGGAATAAATCCTAGTTTCTCCAGGTACTTATACCTGCAGAGATTTTTTCCTGGTCCTCATGAAGACACGCTGTGTAATAGTGGATGAGTAGTAACCCCATATCAGACACAATAAAACTATTTCTTATAATATCTGTCAGCATATGTCAAATAGATAATTCCGATGTGAAGTTGGAGAAAAGCAACTTGAAGAGGTGCTAAAGCATGACATTAGTAGTTAGAATTCGTTCATTCATGGTCTGGTCAGATTGAGATGTAAAGTTTAGACAATCTGGTCTGAGTAACGCATGCGCTGTATGTCATTCAGGCAATCCTCCATAAATATTATTTCTTTCAACTAGAATTTTGATAAGGATTAGATAGCAAAGAGTACAGACCTTGTACTCTTTGGCAAGAATGTGCAGTTCAGAAATCATACATGGCTTAGACGGATTAGCTACAGAGAATGTAAAGCTGAGGTTTCTATAAAATAAGGTACCAAAATCAGACTGCTGTCTGAATAGATGACTCCCATTTCCACCTAGTCATGGGAATTGGTTTAGAAAGGATGAATGGGAAGAGCAAAAACCTTTTGCAAAAACAATTTTTAATTTACTCCAAAGAATTTTTAATTTACTCCAAAGAATTTTTAATTCACTTAAATTAGGAATTTAAGGCCTCGAAGTTTATCTCTATTGTATAATCTGTGGCTTCTGATATAATGTCTGGTACTTATTTGGGGGCTCAGGGACCAAGTTCTCATTGCATGGTATCTGTGAATCCGAACAGCTGTTCTCTGGTGTCTTTTAGTAAACAATAAAGCCAGAGTAAAGACTGGCACACTGTGGCATCTTTCATACAGTATTTTTCCAGATAAAGATAGACTACACATTTTTTCTGATCCTGGCTATGTTAATCATTTTTCTCATGAATATACTCAAAGCTGTTGTTTGCTATCACCTATCATAGCCACAAATAAAAGATGAAAAAGATTTCAACAATGTTTACTTTTAAGCAGGTTAGCCCCCACTGAACAGCTTAGAACACGTGTCTTTAATGGATCAGTAAAAGTTAGGGATAATATGGTTAGCAGATTTACCTACCCTGGATAGAGAGTCTTTCAGATAGTCTGTGATGCTCTCCTTTCTCAGAGGCTTCACATAGGCATAGATTACTCTTTCCTGTCCCTCACACCTGCTTTGTTAATGCCATTTCATTCTTTGGGTCAGAGTTCAGAGATTCACTTCCTCTGTAGAGCCCTCTGACATCACAGGCTTGATTAAGTCTTCCTGATACATGTTCTCATTGCATGGGCTTTTTCCTTTCACATCAGTGATCATAGTTTGCAGTGATATATTTGTGTGATTATTAATTTTGTCTACATACCTCATGAAGGTACTGTGTCCAGTACCTTCTTCTTCTGGTACTTAGCAGTAGCTGACACACAGTTATTCAGATATTTGCTGAATGAATACATGAATGAATGAACAAATAAATGAAGTATCACTAAACTTCTCATCTGGTCCATAAAACTGTGATTTGTTAAACTTAGTCATCATTTAATAAGTGTTTTGATTCTTGGAGTTATTACATGTAAAAAGCAGTATTAAGTATTTCCTGATATTATGTAAGTTTATATTTTATAACAGATAACTTTACTTTGTATTTTCTTTTCATCATATTCTGTTTTTAGTTTTGGACATCAAATAATAATAATTCTGTTACCTGGAGTTTAAAATTTAAGGTATTTGAACTAATTAGAACAGAACTATGAACTCAGAAGCAAGTAAGTGAACAAGCAAAGAAATACAAGAAGTTTCTAGTTCATGTCCTACATTTCATTATCTTTATAGTGGAATTGATGCTCTCTACCCCTCATCCCTTGTTTATCTGACTTCCTAGTCCACTGGCCATCAAATTCCATGCCAAAAGTGATAGCTTCATATCAAGGGAAATATTAAAATCCCTTGAAATAATGCACAGATTAACCATGTTATATTCTCTGGGTTCATCAAGTGAATGGTGAGTGGCCCTACATGTCAGTGGCCCTGTATAATTTTCATGTTAGAACATTGTACTGATCACCATAGTAGGAGGAGATCAGGTTTTTTGTGTGTATCTGTATACCTTGAGAGAGAAAGGAACGATACATCAGTAAAATATTGTGAAACCATGAGCTTCCATTTGATTTAAGCACTCCTACAAACAGGAACATTATATTTTTGGCCTATGTAAAAAGCTGGATTATATACTGATTAATGGTGTTTGCCTTTAGCTACTTGGAAAAATAAATAACTTGTGGCACTTTATGCCCCCATGATAATGGATAAATGAAAACATTTAGTTGGATAATAGGAGTCAGTTCTCTGAGAAACATTTCATGAGCAGGGGCCTACCTCCTTCACTTTATATGAATATATAACAGCAATATATGTCCTCTTTCATTATTTGAGTCTAATATTTTTAATTGCTTCAGTTTTCTTTTAAGTTGTTATATTATGTACAGAAAACTTCTATTTCAGTTTCACTGATTTTGACAATTTTAATTCATTACAATGAATAGTTATTGTTACTCTTGATTCAGGTCTATAGATCTTTTTCTCTGGTAGTATTTTAATAAATATTATCCCAATGTCATGAGGTTTATGCCTTCATATTATTAATTTAAAAATAGGATTAGATTTAGACGTTAACCTGGGATGGCTATTTGTGAACCTCTTCCTTTGTTGAGCAATTTATATTCTACCATTAAAAAGTTTCATTCTGACTTAGGAGGCATATGTGAAACATGGCAAAGATAATGAAAGTTTATAACTGAAGGAAAAATATTATATGAA
Source organism: Panthera uncia (assembly GCF_023721935.1). Lineage (NCBI taxonomy): Eukaryota > Metazoa > Chordata > Mammalia > Carnivora > Felidae > Panthera > Panthera uncia. The sequence continues at coordinate 127,671,805 of NC_064816.1, forward strand.
TATACATATGTCTGTATGAATATATGTGCATGAAGTGTTGGCAAAATGGTTCTGGAAGGAAATATTTTTAACTCTGAAGAGATTTATATAAATCATAAACATAAAATAACTTACAGGAGGGCAAATTATTAAAGGTAATCCAAATTAGCTTTGAGGACAGCCACTAAAAATATTGGTTATTGTCAGCAAATATATGCTTTTTTAAAATGTTCATTTATTTTTGAGAGAGAGAATTTTGTGCGTGTGAGCAGGGAAGGGGCAGAGAGGGGAGAAGAGAGAAGATCCCAAGCAGACTCCGTGCTGTCAGTGCAGAGTCAGCCCCGGGCTCGATCCCACAAACCTTGAGATCATGACCTGAGCAGAAATTAAGAGTAAGATGCTTAACCGACTGAGCCACCCACGTTCCCCAAGATACACTTTTTATAAAAAGAAGAAACAGGGGCGCCTGGGTGGCTCAGTCGGTTAAGCGTCCAACTTCAGCCCCGGTCACGATCTCGCGGTCCGTGAGTTCGAGCCCCGCATCGGGCTCTGGGCTGATGGCTCAGAGCCTGGAGCCTGCTTCCGATTCTGTCTCCCTCTCTCTCTGCCCCTCCCCAGTTCATTCTCTGCCCCTCCCCAGTTCATGCTCTGTCTCTCTCTGTCTCAAAAATAAATAAACGTTAAAAAAAAAATTTTAAAAAAATAAAAAGAAGACACAATACATTTGACACAAATTTCTGTTGATATTCCCCCCCAAACACCAGATAAACAAAGATAGCTATGTAGGCAACATAAAGCATTGTTTCTAATAACAAAAACACAAATCTTTTTATTAACGGTAAATAATAATTGGGAGCCTTTTTTTTTTTTTTTTTTTAAAGAGTAATATTTCCCTTAAACATTACGTTGTCCAGGGGTGCCTGGGTGGCTCAGTCAGTTAGGCGTCCGACTTCAACTCAGGTCATGATGTCGAGGTCCGTGAGTTCCAGCTCCCCCGTCAGGCTCTGGGCTGATGGCTCAGAGCCTGGAACCTGCTTCCGATTCTGTGTCTCCCTCTCTCTCTGCCCCTCCCCCGTTCATGCTCTGTCTCTCTCTGTCTCAAAAATAAATAAAAACGTTAAAAAAAATTTTTTTAAAAAAACATTACATTATCCAGTAAAAATACCCAAGGTTATATTTTAGAAAACAAAATTGTGTAGGTGTGTTCTTGTGCGTCTATATTGCTGGGGCATATGTGCCAAATGCCATTTAAGTTTAAGAAGGAGGGGAAAATATAACTCAAATTTTTAATGGTGGTTACCTCTGAGAGACAAAGGGGTAAAATTAGATGTATGGAGGCATTTCTGTATATATAATTATTTTTTTTAAATGAGAGCATGAAGAGGGTTTGGCTTTTTTTTTGCATTTTTTTCTTTATTTTTGAGGTCTTTTTTGGTTTGGGTTTGGTTTTTTGTTTTTGGATTTTGGGTTTGTTGTTGTTGTTGTTGTTATTGTTATTTTTTTGCATTTTTAAAGCACAGCCAAAAAAATCTCAGAATATAAGACTGGCATTATTTAAGCTTGATTGTGTCCTATAAAAAGCACACTATGAGAGTAGAATTTTTGTTTAAAAAGACAGGTATATAGTCTACCAGGAGGCTGAAGTAATAGGCTCCTTGAAATCATTGTCTTTGAAATTTTGACTTCTAATATCTCACTGGATAGAAATGGGCCTCAGAGTTAATTATGTCATTACTGAAGACAGAAGTTAACTAGCTCTCCATAGGTTTATCGGATAAAGATCAGTTTGGTGGAAATATTGGATATATTAAAGGCGAGTAATTCTGTTGTTAAAAAAATCTACTCTTTATATGACAGTTTGTGTGAGTGGATATATGCTGAAAAAAGGAACTGGAGTAAGTTTTTAAGTTTTAAAATTACCTTCTAATTTTACAAATCCCTTTTACATATACCATATTTGCTCCTTGAAAGGTAGTATTTTAAACTTAGGAAATGTTTTGTTCCTCAATACAATCTCCTTATATACTTAACTTAGATATATGACATATGACTGCCAAGAATCTAACAAAAACTTACAAAGCTTTTCTACAATTTGTTGTTGAGTGAGACTTCTCTCTGCATTCTCTCTTCCTGTGAAGTCCTTGGGTGACTCTAAAGTCCATTGTGAAGTTTCCTTATTATTTCTTTATCAAATTGTCATCACTTGTAAATTAAATAATTGGAATGCAGATCTCAGCAGAACAAAACTTCATGAAACACTTTATGATAAATAGGAAAAATAAATCTCTTAAGGATCAAAAATAGTTCACAAACTGTAAAAAATATGCATTTTAATTATAATTTAGCTTTATATTTATATATACTACCTGAACCAATGATAATATCCTATTATAATGTGTTTTTCAATTCCATTACTGGACATAAGTCTCAGGCTGAAGTGTTAGGAATAACGGTTAAAACAGGAAAAGACATTATAGTGATCAAATATAAAGAGGATCTTTCAGTAAGTATATATAACTGTGGAAGAATTAAACAGTGTGTCAGCAATAATAGCTAAGATTAAGCACAAAAATGAAGCATGAAGATAAAGCTTGATGTATAAAAGTTAATATTCTTGGCTACTGTGTGGAGAAATGTGAATTGGTCATTGGATTGGCTGTGGAAGAAAATTTGTCACCTTCTACTCAGGCTAGGAAGTCTTTGTTCATTTTCTCTGAGGAATAACACTACTTTCTTACAAAATGTCAAATATTCTTAACTAGAATAAGTGCATCAAGTCCTTGCCTGACATTTTCAACAGCCACATATCATATGTGCAAACCAATGACAACTCTGTATTAACAGAAAGGCATACCCATCTGGTAAATTGCCAATTCTTTGATGATACTGGTGACGTTCACCCAGATTGTTTACTCTCTGCCTGTGTGTGTAGGCGTGGAAGTGTGTGGGTGGGTGGAAATGTTAGAGAAGAATTGCAAGTGATAGAGGTAGAAGCAGTTTGGTGGAGTGAATATGGACACATGCATGTTTACTGTTATTTTAATAATTTAGTAGACAAAATATGTACTTTTCTCTCTAGAAGAGAAAAAAAATTAGCCTATCTAAGGATTTTTTTCTTCATCATGAAATGGGTTTATAGTTATGTACCAAAGTGCTGATTTGGGCAATTAGTAACAAATTATTATTTTGTTTTACTCTTAGAACTTACGTATTTGCTTACTTTTAATTTAATTTTTTTAAAGTTTTTTTTTAACGTTTGTTTATTTTTGAGAGACAGAGAGAGACAGAACATGAGCATGGGAGAGGCACAGAGAGGAGGAGACACAGAATCTGAAGTAGGCTCCAGCCTCTGAGCTGTTAGCACAGAGCCTGGCACCGGGCTCGAACTCACAGATCATGACCTGAGCGGAAGTCAGACACTTAACTGACTGAGCCCCCCAGACGCCCCAAATTTTTTTTAAGTTTTTATCTGAATTCCAGATAGTTAACATACAGTGTAATACTCGCTTCAGGTGTACAAATGTAATGATTCAACACTTCCCGACAACAGCTGGTGCTCATCACAACAAGTGCACTAAATAGGTGATGAGAATTAATTAGTAACAAATTATTGCTACCTAGGGTTCTACCACAGTTTTTCAGTGGGGGATTGTTCTTAAAGGTGTTTAAAGATAAAGCTGTATAAAGCAGAATTTATGTCTTGGGTCTTGATTTGTACTTTTTTATCTGTCAGTCTATCTATGGGGTGATTGGAAATTACTATTTCACATGTCAGCATCGCGTATTGTATTTGTCTTTCCTGAGTAACACATTTTTATTCTCTTTCTCCTAACTCCAAATACTGCTACTCTAGGAGAAAGAAAAGTTGAGACTCAACTATAAATATGTTAAGAATAATGGTGGATTAGGCGAAGCAGTTCGTTGCCTCACTCATGATGTTGTCAATGCTGTTGCCTAGAGTTTGGTTTGTAAGACATCAGTCAGGAGTGAGTGAGTTTTCGCAGATCGGCAATGCTAACTCTTCCACAGCTGAAAATGTAGAAGCATCCATGATAAATCTTATCCTAGAAGGAAAAACATGTTATGTTATTGCAAACTGTCAAAAGCCTTCTCTTCTCTGAAAGATCTAATGAAAGATCAGGGTCAGTGCAGGTTGGAAGAACTGAAGAATTTATAGAAGATGCATTTCATACAGAAAAAAAAAGGGTACTGCGGGTTCCCCTCTCCTACAAGGCAAAAGTTGGCACCCCAGTTCTGGAATAAAGAAATAGTCTCTTCCCAGAGGAAGAGTGATATTTCCAAATAGAAAATCTGCCAGTGAGCGCATGCCTCATGTTATTGGGGGAAAGGGTAATAGTAATAATAATAAAAGGTTTTAGGTTAATCTCCAAGCCCACCCTTCTAGAAAAGATTACTCATTTGAAGAGTTGTTCATCTATTGGTAGCTTCCATTTTAGTTAGAGAGGAATTTTTAGAACCAAAGGCTTAAATAAGTCATATTTACTTTTTCCTTTTCCTACTGCTAAAATTTTCCTTAATTTTTTTCAGTGACTATAGTTAAGTTCTCCTTAGGCTTCTGTGATTAGAGGTTATTTTCACCATTCACAAAACAAGCAACTACACTTAGGCTTGCGTAGATAAAGGTTTCCTCAAGCTTTTTATTCCTTCTTTCTTTAATTCAGTTTTCTGTGAAATTTTAAGTATTGTGTTGCAGTAATTTGCAAAGGGTATACAAAAGGATTGGATTCAGGGTAGTTATTTAAGACCTGTTTTGTTTTGTTTTTTTTGGAGTTATCAATATTTTAAAATCTTGCAATGTAGTTTAGTTTTCTCACTTCCTGGTAAAAAATTTAAACTGAAATGCCTTGGATTATATGTATACTAGAGTAAAATGTGCTGCAGATCAACCACGAGTCATTAAAATTAATAAGCATTGATTCATTGCTCGTGTTCTAATGTTGGGTTAGCATTGTATATATTAGTGTTTGCATGACACCCACCTGTCCTTAAAATGTAATTCTATATTAGTATGGATTAAGTCTGGCAAGTAAGAGAGTAGCTCCCAAATTTACACCTCCCACTTAAAAAAGGAAAAAAGCAATTTTTAAAAACAGAAATGACAATAATGGTGTGAATTATAGGAAATAGAACGGGGTCATTTGTGGTGTAGATTTTCGTATTGGTTTTTAAATTTAATACAGTTCTCAGCTGATTTTGAAATTGAAATAAATAATCTAACTCCTGCCAAATCTAGCATTTTATTAGCTTGTGGTGCTTAGTTCTTCTTAAGTTAGTGGAAAAAATATCTATGTTCTTCAACTGAATTCAAAAAAAGCTAGAGAAACGGTTCTAATTTCAGACATGAGTTTTATTTGCGTTGTAGTAGATCTTTACATTCCACCTGAGTTTTTCCTTCCCCAACAACTGATTTTTGTTCATTAAAGTAATGAGTTTACTGTGTTTATGAAGTGACACTTCTTTGTTTTCAAAGATTGAAATTGATTGTAAAGGAAGAAGGTTTGATGGGCTGGAATAAACAATAAGTAGATTTTTAATAAAGAATGTTTCTCTGTGTGTATACACAAATGCCAGTACCGACTTTATACATGTTTGTCTTTGAAGAATTAAAAGGTGTTCCCAGTTTTTTACATAAAAGCATGAACACCGGATGTGGTTGCAAAATACTGAGTGACGAATTATATTGCCACTCTCTGCTTTCCTACAAACTCTTTTATCTGTGTAGTAGCTATATGCTCAGACTTTGAGAATATAAGAAGTGAAGTACCCTGAAAAGTATCACATGATGGCACTGTTTCCATTTCCACATCCAATATTATGAAATAAAGCTATAATAAACTGGTATTAAGAATGGGGTGTAATGCCAATGTATTTTGTATAATTTATGTAAAATAAAAATCTAACTACTAAGGGTATTAATATAAGTACAAAAAGTAGAGTCATAGATTTTTTTCATAAAGTATTTTGTAAAAGTTTGTGTTTTTATCCTGTCTCTAAAAAATAAATTTATCCAGAATGCTAGAGATTTCAATATGACAAAAAGCAGTTTCATTAAATATTTGAGTTGCTTTATGAATTATTTCTTATAAATAGCACAATGTATTTTGTATTTCAGTTTTATTTTGGAAGGATTAATGCTGTATGTCACACATGAGATTTAACTGTGGTAAACACGACCATTCGCAGACAGACTTCTGAGGAATGCAAAGAAAGTGTGGAAATAAGGCTAACAAGAAGAAGGTACATAGATCAAAGGTTGAAGGGATCAAGAATAATTTTAGAGTCAACAAAATTCAAGTGTGGTCAACGTGAATATTAAAGGGTTCATTAATCTGGAAGAATGTAGATGTTAAATGGTGTGTGACTTCAAATACCATATTTTATTATGGTAAACAGTCTCTCCTAAATAAAAAGCATGTGGAGAAGGGCATTGAGCAATTATTTCAAGTATGAAAGTACAATAATTTTCCATTCACAACAATCAAGAAAAAAGACGGATCAACACATGGTGCAATATACATTAAAGTGTAACTTATGTAGATGTGTATATTTAAAGATTAACCAAGCGTCAGAATTTCACCAAGTTGTATCCTTAATAATGAATTAACAAGAGCAGATATTGACCCGTCTTCCCAGTGGTATGATATATAAGTGTAAAGCTGGAATAAGCTGAAATAAGTTGTATATAAGCTGAAATGATGCCCCCCTAGAGCCGAAGAACCAGATGGCCAGAAATTTGAAATGTAGCATTTGAGTGCTTTAAGACTATTTTAAATTGTTGTCATTTTTGTTTGTTTTGATAATAACAGAAAAGAACAGACTTTGCACAGTTTTCCTTTCAGTTTATCTGTGAATTGAGTCAGGGAAAATATATGGATAGGAAGTTTTCCTACTGTCATTCTTTTTAAAATAAATATATAAAACCAAGCATGTAAGCAAACCACAAATATTTATCTTAATACAATGCCAAAAGTCTTATATGTGTGAGGCATAAACCTTAAACCTTTAATCATAAAAGAAACAAGTACCTCTTACAAAAGAAAACGTGCATGGGATGAAACTAACTGCTCTGATGTATTATTATTTTTAATTGATTTTCACTTCTAACTTTAAACAAATTGTTACATTCTCATTATGGAGATAGTAAATACCTTGGTAATCCATTTTAAAATAAGAGATTCTCATACTTTATAGTTTTAGGGATACATTGGTGTCATATCACCCCTTTTTTAAAATGGCAGTTTGCATAATATTTTTCACCAAATGGGAAAATTTTTAATTGTGATATTGAGGAGGTTGTTGAAAATTCGCTTAATGATACATTGATAAAAAGTATTCATAAATCTGTACTGTAAAAGAGAAAATATCCACTGCAACATTCCTTTCATTTGTCTTATATGAGAAGCCGGGCTGGGGGGGGGGGACCCCAGCATACTGAAATAGGAGATTTCCACGTTCACTGTATTTCACCATGCAAATTACTTGCAATTTCCAAATGCCAGTGTTACTTTTCAGGACAAATTTCACACAAAAGGAATTCAGTGATTATTCATCCAGTTTAATTAATTCAATTAAATAAGTCTGATGCTGTCAGGTGTTCTTTTAATAATTGAATCAACATGCAGATACATAATAAGCATAAAAGCGTTTCTATGGCTGCAGTTAATTTAGATCCAAAAGAATCTGCTGCTCCTCTATATTTGATATAGATTATTCTATAATATTTCAGTAATGGGTTGCACAAAGGCTGGCTTTTAATTCTTTGCTTTCTCGAATGTCTTTATATATAATGGTTTAAAACAGAAGGTGTTCAAGAGAGGGTGACCTTTTTTCCATTACCATGGTTCCTGTCATTAATGCATTATAATTTTCTTTAGAAGTCTGGAAAAATGTGTATATGTGCAGTACATAGCAGGTATGAATCAAAGCATGTTAGTGAAAGTTTAGAATTGTCTGTTATTACTTTTAAAAAGAAAAGATTCATAGGACACATTTTATTGTTCTCAGTATATATTTATTTTTCTTACTATGAGCAGTTAGACTGTTTTTCCATATTAATCTCATCAGACTTAAAAATTCGGTTTTCATAAACTATAGTCATCTTACTAATAATCCAAAAGTATGTATTGTAACTAAATTTAAATCAAAGAATAAAGCGGTTCTTAATTTTGATTTTTGCATAATGGTAACCTCACATACAGCATTATATTCTAAAAGGATGTTAATCATATATAAAGAGGAAGGTTTGGGGTAAATGATTTACTTGGAGTTCTCAGCAGTGCTTGATGTCATAATTATTGTAAATATTAATTGCTGTGCTAAAAATGTAAGCAAGCCGATTTTGTATTAGATGAAAAATGAAAATAGACTGTGTACTGGTAAATAGATAATCATACAAAAGTAATTGGGGTTTTAAAACCCCAATCTATTCTGCCAGCATGAGCTCGTTTGCATGTTAATCACAAGAGTGATTTCCTACTTCACAAGGAAGTCCACACTCTTTCATAACCACTTTTAATTGCATTTAAAATGATTCAGGTTTGTAACATTAGAAATGAAGGCGTATCTGTGTCAAATTAATAAAAATGTCCCTGAAAATCTTTATAGACTATAAATACTCAAATATTTTAAGGACTTCTATTTTTAATTGGAATATGTAGAGGCCTATTACATATTTTGAGTGTTATTAATGATAGCATAGCTATGGTATAATGTGCCAATTTTAAAAGATCACTTAAAAATAGAGTGTTTTATTATATTTTCAATTATGTGGAATTTTCTCTAATTTTAATATGCAAATACTTATACTGAGACTTGAGTTTTAAGTTTTTATAATACAATCTGGGTTTATAGTAAAATAATGCATGCTGATATTTTGTAGGTTACATACATATATATATATATATATATATATATATATATATACATATACGTACATATATGTATATGTACGTATATGTATATATATATGTGTGTGTGTTTTTTTTTGTGTGTATATATATATATATATATATAAATTCCTAATGGAAAGTGACTTCATTGTTCAGTCTTCTTTAGATGCACACATTCTCAGTATTAAATTTTTTACCAGCACTAAGTTGTTCACTGACAAAATTTAGTGCTTAAAGATACTAAGTATTTTTAGCTGTGTGCATTATTTTAGTCTTAACTAAAAAGCACTTTATTACTAACAATAAATATTAAAACTATCTTTTAAAAACTATTATGGAATAAGAAAATGTGTTACATCAAAAAATACTTTATAACTCTTAAAAATCATCAGTGTCATTTGTTTCTTGGCCCATTGCAAATGGTAGCTCAGTGTTCATGTCACGAAAGTACTCTAATTTGCTCTGCATTATGCAGTAAGTGTCAGAGTTAAGGCACAGTTATTTATTTACAGAACATAAGGAAGGACTACATTTTTGGTAAATTCACCAGGATTACAGTCTTATCAACCACAAAGGTACAGAAACTACATTCTAGTCAGGATGTTTTTGTACACACACACACACACACACACACACACATTCACACTCACACACACACACACCTATATACATACTTGATGAAAAGTTTGATGATTAAAGAAAAAGCCCTCACAATTTAAAAGAGGGTATATTTGCTTTCATCACCAGGTGTTCTTTCTAACATAAATGACCAAGATGATGTTTCCATAACATAGCTTGAGGTGCTCTGGAGATTAAAACTACCAAAACAGATCTATTAAATTTTTCATGGAGAGAGTCCACAAGGGATAATAAGCCAATATTTCTTGTCCCATATTCCAGATGTTTTATGTAATTCTGCATCTTTCTAAACTAAATTGTAGCTTTTCCAGAAAAAAATGTGCTATAGAGACAGAGATGAAAGGCAAGAGCTGTTGAAATGTTAATTTTACTATCTGCTGTTGAGGTCTGCTACCTTTTTGTATTTTTTTCTTGCTCCCAGTAGCTCAGGTCTGTTTTATGAATGTTGTGGTATTTCAGTTGTTTGAAGTTTAGCAACTAGGAGCATGACTTTTGCTTAACAGAATGCCACATGGCATAGGACAATGTGATAGATGAACTTTATCTTAATGATACCCTCTTTCAACTTTAGTGTATTGGGAGTGGTCTAAATGTTGTTGTGATTATCAGAAATATAATAATGAATATAGAGTTCTTTTGCTTTCTGTGAGCTTTTAAAATTGTAGACAAGTGATTAAGGAAGAAAATGATTGCTGATGATGACCCTGTTTCTTTCATGTGCTTAGTTTTTCCTTTAGGTTTGGTTCGTTGCCACAGTTCTCCATCATGGGTTCAATGCAGATCATTTCCTGAAGTTTTACTCTTTTTCAGCATGTAGCTGGGTGTCAGTAAATTGCAGCCCTTTTGAGATGATAGGCCCGTGAGAGGATATCTTGATACTCTAGTTGCAAATCTTTGTTTTCCGATAGGTCATGTTGTAGCATTTTAACCCTTACATTCATTTTATTCTTTTCACTGAACATGTAACAATTTGTGTGACTGTGTGTATTTACATATTCAGGTATAAGAAAGAGGCCCTTTCCTTCATTTTTTGAGAATGTATTTCTTTTTACTGGGAATAAGATGCCGTTTTGTTTATGATCACCTGGGGGTCACAGTGATTTACACAAACCTCCTTTACAAATGGGGATTCTTATACTTTTTTTTTTATCTTATGTAGTGGGTAAATATCTTTGAGTTTATGTTTTTGAAATGGTTTGATTTTGCCTCACAGCTGTAGCCTTGTTTTGGTGTCTTTGTTTCCATTGTTTTTGTTTGTTTCCAACAGGTTGTTCACAATCAAAAAAGCAACTACCTTGGTCATCTCAATCTAAATAGTAACTGGTAGTGTCTGGTCTCCTTAGGCAATTTGGTCAGAAAACTTTAGACAAGGATTCCTCATTCCCAGTATTATTTAAGTAAAACTCTTGAACCTCAATGAGTAAAACCATTTTTCTGTTTGTATTAAAGAAATTACTGTGGGGCGCCTGGGTGGCTCAGTCGGTTAAGCGTCTGACTTTGACTCAGGTCCTGATCTCACAGTTTGCGAGTTCGAGCCCCGCATCGGGCTCTGTGCTGACTGCTCAGAGCCTGGAGCCTGCTGTAGATTTTCTATCTCCCTCTCTCTGTGTCCCTCCCCCACTCACAGTCTGTCTCTGTCTCTCTCAAAAATAAATAAACATTAAAAAATGTTTTTAAATAATAAAAAAAGAAGTTACTTTATGTGATGATTTCTTAGGAACCCCCAAAGCCATTTTGTATAATTTCTTGGTTTTCACTTGAATTTGTGAAGATGATGATTCAGTAAGTTGGGAAACTGAGTAGCGTGTGTTATGATGATATCTATGTTTTGCTATATTATCTGGAAAAAGTGTGACTCATTTAATTGCATGCACAGATGCAGTAAGAAACATAGAAAATAAGAACTGTGTTGTAGTGACAAAATAAAAATGGTGCCAAAATGTATGGTACACATATATTCTTTAATTCCCTTCCATATCACCTAATTAAATGCTTATCACATGTTGTGTTTAATTCTGGACTCAAATTCAGGTATATACACACTGTTTATTCAATCTTGCGATCCTGGATTGACATTTATAACCTCTGGGAGAAAGTTACCCTGCCACATGCTTCACATGCCTTTTTACAGTATAAAACTTAGAGATTTTTCTTAACCACTGGAATGTGATTCTGTAGTTGGTGGCATTTGTTGACAGTACTTTTTGAAATTTACCGGTATGAAAGTTGAGTTTTGTCACATTAATGTTGCAATTAAGTTGTTACTGCCTTGTGTTTCTGCTGTCACTGTGTTGCAACACTGCCCTACAGAATTAAACTTGTTCAGTTTTAATTTTCTTGTATAAATATCATTGAAGTAATTTGAGGTTCAGGGCACCAAAGCGGCTCAGTCAGTTAAGTGTCTGAATCTTGATTTCAACTCTAGTTATGATCTCCAAGCCCTGCATGGAGCTCTGCACTGGCAGTATGGAACCTTCCTGGGATTCTCTCTCTTCCTTTGTCTCTGCCCCTCACACACACACGTGAGTGCACACACACACACACACACACATACACACTCTCTCTCTTTCTCTCAAAATAAATAAACATTAAAAAGAAATCATTTGAGGTTCAGGGATCTTTTAGACATTGTGTTTTGAATAGATTATCTTGTTTCATCAAATGTTTGAATTTTAAAATCAACACTCCAAGGCAAAAGTATCCTTAAAGATAAGCTAAGTGCTTCATGTATTATATTTAAAAAATCAATTTTTTTAACTTCTAATGATTGAGAAAATAAATTGTATTTTTACTTGATTTAACTTACTTATCTGGAAAGCATAAATAATTACTTAACATTGAAAATCACATCCAACATCTTCTAAGCTATACCATTTTATTATGATTGAATCCTTTAATTTCTTTTTCTTAAGTCAAGTAAAGTGAAGATCCTTAGAACTTCCATATATTGGGGCACCTGGATGGCTCAGTCAGTTGAGCATTTGACTTTTGATTTCAGCTAAGGTCATCATCCTAGGGCCCCGGAGTCATGGGATCAAGCCCCACATCAGACTCTGTGCTGAGTGTGGGGCCTGCTTAAGATTCTGTCTCAGCCTCTTTTCCCTACTCACACTCTCACTCTCTAACAAAAACAAAACTAAACTAAGCTTTCATGTATTTGTATTTAGCAGCAGCTAAGAATTGATAGGTAAGGATGATATTGAAATTAGAACATGATATGAAATATACCTAAAATATAATTTTTCTAACACAATAAAGCATCATCTTTATTTTACAGTGGTTCCCTCAAGGGTGGCTGTTATCAAGTATAGTGTCTAGAATGTAGCAAGAACATACACTATACATTTGGGAATAAGCTTATGAATTATTGAGTAAATGTAGATAGATTATAAATAATATAAAGATAGATAAATGGATACCTCCAGGATTGTTGAAAAAAACAAACAAAGCAATCTAACAGTGTATCCATGAGGATAGTTTCCCTACAGTGAATACCACATGTATTTAAAAATAATTTATTGCTAAAAACATCATGCTACTAGGTGTTGATGGTTATTAACGAGTAATTATAGTTATCATACATAATAGTTCATCTTTCCATCAGTTACATTTCATTTTTCTGTTTCAGAGGAGGACTTCTTTATATTTTACTTTTGAGCTCTCATTTTTTTCTTTTGAACTTGAAGAACTGAAGACAAATGTTCATTCCCTCATTAGTTCGCTAGGCCATTTTTCAGGAATCTTTTCCCATTCTTCACCTTTATGGTTTACATTCTGACTGGATCAGCCACCAGGCCAACACTACATTTTATAGTCGGCTCATAAACTTACCCACCTGGCAGTAGTTTTGACTGCTCAAAGGAATCACTGCCAAAGTCTACTAGATTCTTATGACTAGTTTGGAAGCTGACCATCAGGAATTTAGGGTTCTATTCCTGTCCTGGGACTTAACCTTCTTTACGCTTCATTTTGCACCTTGATAAAATTGGTAACTAAGTCCTCTGAGGCTATAAGATTCCCTGCCAAAGGTTTTACATAAGTGTAAGGTGTTTCTGCTCATTGGTTCACAAAGTTTTGTAAGATGTTATTGCTATTACTTGTGTAACAGTAAAGAGCCATCTTGAACTTAGAAACACCAACAAAAACTTCCAATTTGGCTACTCCTCTTATTCTCTGAAATTCACATCAGTAAACATAAGTTTTAATAGTTTTGAATGGAAATTATTATGCAGGCCATACAGAGTCTTCTAAATTTTCAAACTGTTCCACAGTATTACGGTGTTACATATGATAGTATTTAAATTACAATTCTTAAGTATCTCAACATAAAAAATTTGTTTAGTAGATATTTCCAAGCATAGCCTATTATATTTTAAATTGTTGAATACAGGCTTTTCTAATCATGGATCTTTTCATAGTTGTTCTTTTTATCATATTTATAAACATGTTTACTTATATACAATTTAGATAAGACTTTAGATCAAGACCTAGAAGTTAGATAAATACCTAAAATTAATTATAAGGTCAAATGATAACTAGTTTTAAGGCTTTGAACATCTACTGTCAAACTAGTCTCACAGTTTTCCTCTCCTACAGTTTGATTGATATGTGCATCTTGAAAGTGTATTTTTCTCACCTCAAAGTATCCTGCTTACTGTCAAAAGCTCACCCTCTCAGCTGTCCCCCTGTCAATACCCTTTATCTCAGCATTGAAGATAAACAAGGAAATAAAAAAGGGTTCATGAGATATGATTAATAGTTGTGTGATAATGAACTATATAACCACTTTATTTAAAGAAAATCTTATTAAATATTCTTAAACTCTTTAGAGAAGAAAACATTCAGAAAATTAAAAAATGCTGAAAATATTGACAACTGAATTTTGATGATACAGATGATCTTAAAAAATAACTCATCGAGGGGCGCCTGGGTGGCTCAGTAGGTTAAGTGTCCAACTTCCACTCAGGTCATGATCTCAAAGTCCGTGAGTTTGAGCTTCCCATCTGGCTCTGTGCTGACAGCTCAGAGCCTGGAGCCCATTTGGGATTCTGTGTCTCCCTCTTTTTGCCCCTCCCCCACTCATGGTCTGTCTCTGTCTCTCAAAATGAATAAATATTAAAAAAAAATTTAAAAAAAAAGCTTACCAAGTACTTACCAAGCACTCACTTTTCTGTACTTTTTTATCACCCCCAAATTGTAGTTTGTGTGTTTACAAGTATTTTTCAAATGTTATCGTTAGAACTAAGGATTGTCTGCATGTATTCTTTCTTTGTAGGTGTTTGTGGTTTAGCAAACACTTCCCCATACTTCTAATACATTTTATTCTCAGAAATTTCTGAGCGTTTACTCTATATCCACATTTTTTTCTTTTCCACTACCCTATGTTGTTGATAATTTTTTGTTTTCAGATAAGCAAAGAAACTTGCTTAATTAACTTAGCTATTTAAGGGCAGAATTGTTCATGAAAATACATTCATTCTTATTCCAAAATTTAGTGCATTTTTCTTCTGTCTGTATTGCCACTCATTTATGGTGAAAAGTTAAAAAAAAAAAGGTGGGATAAAATGAGTAGGGGAAGAGAGGGAGTGTAGGAATTAAACAGAGCACCATAGTATTAAGTTATCTACTCCTGAGATTATCTAATAAATGTTAAATAGAAAAGGAATCTGATAATGATTTACATTATGCCACATTTTTTTTTATATCTACCAGATAATTCACACTTAAAAAGATTGTCCTTGCCTGAATAGTGACATATAATTATATGTGTACATTTCTTACCTTAGAGCCTCTGTATGGGCTATTGACTTGAATGTACTTTCTTAAAGTGTCTGAGTGGTTATCTCCTTTACTTTCTTCAAATATTTGCTCCTATGTCACTTTAATGTGACTGTTAACAGTTTTATTTAAAAATGCAATAATCTCACAGTGCTCATCATGGACAACACTGTGCCTAAAAAACAAAAAATGCAACAAACTCTTTTTTCCCTGGTTCTTCACTTTAGTCCGGTCTCTCCATGTGTGTCTCTTCAAACGTTCAATATAATTTGCTCATTTATTATGTTTGCTGTTTATCACCCCTGGCTAGAATGTAAGCTTCTTGAGGGCAAGGATTTTCATGTATTTATTTTTTATTATCTGTCTCTCCCTCTAAAAGAGAAGTTAATGATGGCAGGAATCTTTGTCTGTTTTATTCATTGATATAATCTGAGTGCTTTGATCATTACCTGCCCTATGATTCTCAGTCAGTATTTGTTTACCAAATTGAAAATCTGGAGTGAAGGGTGTAGTATCAATATAAAAGCACTATAAGATATGGTAATTCCCCAAGATGCAATCTGCTGTCAGCATGCAACACCTGTACATTGGCTTCATTTCTGAGATACTCTTATGAAGTACATGACAATGGCAGGGGAAGTTGGACAGGAGGGAAATCCTATGCCCACTTAGAAAGCTCCATAGCTATAGTCTGTCATTTGTGGTGCACAATGTCATGTTACAAAGACATTAACATTAACACAGCATCCCACAGCAACAAGAAAGTCCATGATTCTCCATTGGATGCCAACACACTGGTTGGAAAGCATAATATGACACAACTTTATTCTTCATTTGGGACATTTCTATATTGTATTAGTGCACTGTGTACTATTTCAGTGGACCAATGTTCCAAACATAAGCTGGGGTTTAGTGCCAGGTGGCATGCCTGAGACACATAAAGATTTTATGGATAACAGATGTAGAGAAATGTACGGCTTTCTCAGATTTACTGTAGACATATTTTCTTAAGAGATACACACTGTATTCTATTAATCAATATTTAAGGTAATGAAATTGTTACCTAAATATAGTCCTTCCAAATTGCAGTTGAATCCTTATGAAATAAATGCAAACTGTTTAGCCTTAAGCTTTATTTTAAAATAAAGGTAAAATAATCATTTGTTTTACTTTTTATATTGCCTTGTGTAAACAGAAAAAACAAAATCATCTTAAAACATACAGAGTGTACATAATCTAGTGGGCGTTACACAAATTCTAGCTCATATGCACAAAAATACTCCCTTTTTATTGTGCATTTTTTTTTACTACCGGTTCTCTTTTTATTTTGTAAAAATCTACTGCATTTATAAAAGGAGTACATTTTGAAAGAATTGCATAAACAGGGAAATGGATTGGAAATAGAAATATTTAAAATTGCTTTACTTTAGAATCAAGACAATTTGTTGTGACAAGAAATATAAAAATGTGTTTTTTTATTCTTTCAAAAATAAGAAATGCTAAAAATACTATTTTGCACCAGTTTCCACTTGAAAGAATATCATGCAACCCTGTTGTTGAATTGTATAGTTTTCTTAAAATATTTCACTAAAAAATAAACAATATTGAAATTGAATATTTCCCAAATAAGATACTATTTTAAAATTGTGTAGACTGATGACAGCCAATTTTATTAAGTAAGCAGATTCCATATGTGGTATTAAGAAAATCTGTTTTTTTTTATTTTGATAGTTGTATATTATGGAAGATAATCTTGTTATATACCATTATGTCTGAAGATATTTTCTGTTATTCTACATACAACTTATGATTATTTAGTCTGCAAATACTTAAACTAAAACTTCTTTCAAGGTAGTGTTTAACAGTTGTTTTCAAAGCAAGCGCTAGGTCTGTGAGGGCATTCCTTAGTATTTTCTCTTTCTTTCTTTTCTGGCAGTAAGAGTTTGATTTGTGTTCATGTTCTGAGTTCCTAGTATGGCTGTTGAAATCTATACTTCATATGATCTCATTGTACTGCCTGCATTTCATTAATGCCTGATTCTGTCTAAGGCTTGGGGAGGGAAATATTTTTCATATGACACTACCAGAAATGAGTACAGTGCACCAGCTGCAAAAACCACAGACCATCTGATTTTGTGGCTTTCAAGGGTGTGAAAAGTTCAATTGCTTAAAGTAAAGCTTATATCTGTATTATACCTCATGGAAGGGGGACTACTGTAGACTGAGGACAAATGTCAAAAATACTATATTCCCATCAGTAGGCTCGTTTCAAATAAAGATGAGTAATGTACAGATGTTGCATTTGACTTTCTTAACATTGGCTACATCATTATGGTTTTTATAGTTACTACCAAAAATACCAGCTTGATCAAAGAAATAAAAATAAATGATTATGCACAGGTGTATAATAATTTTTATGATTTTAAAGTTAAGTTATGGTTATATAGGATATCTTCTATGAAATTTTTAACAGCCATAATGATGTAGAAAATTATAGAAATTACAGATGCAAATTTTATATTTAAAAAATAACTTGATCTTGAGTAATTTCAAATCAGTTAGTTCCTAGGTATTATAACAAAACGAACTTAATTTTAAAATAAATCAGAAGACTTATATATTCCCCTGGTCCAGATAAAGCTATGATCTTGTTTAGATAACAACCATTTAAACCAAGTAATAATATTTTATAAATGTTGGTTATAGAAACTAACTTTAAGAAATCCCCAGCCTATGAACCATTTATATGCCACTGAAATTATAGAGTGCTTTTGCTTTCTGGATGTGTCTACTAGGCTTCCTCTGAAGAACAAAACGTACATATATATGTGTATACACAAATAGACATGTACACTTACATATATTTATATATTAAATATTTTCATATCTCATATTTTAATATATATTAAATATTTTTGTTTAAATATATGCGTATGTATATATAGTGTTTATAATAGGAAGAGCGTAAGACATATTCACACGCATTCTTGCATTTTATATTTTCTTGGTAGATTTGCTGTGCCAGCTTATTTCTAATCGATTGGCAGTTAATGCTGTCACCCTCACCAGTTTCATACCACAGCAACAATTCCAGCCCTGAAATTTGGTATTCAGACATATAAGGTTATATCAAAAGGGAGTGTTAGAGAATGTCCTCAAATAACAGGCATTTATTTTTGGAAATATCTGTCAGACTTACATATGGGTATTTTATACACTGAACAAGGTATGAGGTTACTAAAATAAACTTTATCAATTGCTGTAGTGCTGATTTAAAAAAAACAACCACGTGTGGGGAAGTAGGTTAGCAGAAGAGGAATCTGAGTGATACTGGGGTTGATCAAATGGCATAGGGTAAGAAGTGATTTATCTGAGATTCTGAGTCTCTTACAAAAGAATCAGGACTTTCTTGCTACCCAATTTCTGTTTGGTTAATATAAAATAAATAATATATTCAGGAATATTATTTAAAAATCTTGCCACTTGAATAAAGGAATTTTCAGAGAAAAATTGGTTAAAAGCTATAATTTTAAAGACACTCTAAAATGTAAATAAAATTTAAAAACTTGTGAATGGAAACATAATCAAATTTAAAAATCTTAACATTTCTAGATAATTTGACAATGTAAAAATCTGTTTTACTCTTTTTTCTTTAATTCCTATTTGCTTGAGAGTACAAAATTCTTAACCAATCTGTTGAATAGTTATGTGCTTTGACAGTTGAAATATGAGAGCTTTATATCGAGAATTGTCAAGGATGTCTCAGTACCTGTAGCAACATTGGTAAATCAAAACCTTTAACAAGCCAAAATTTAAAAATTAGATACCATGACAGAAGTGTAACTTTTTTTATAGGGTTATCTAAACTCACCATTCTTTGTCTTTTTCTTTTTATGTTTATTCCTTACTCCATTTACTGTACCTTCATTGATTTTCTTTCTCATGCTTTTCTTCTTTCCAAGGTCCCCCCCCCCCCACCTTTTCCTCTA
Source organism: Panthera uncia (assembly GCF_023721935.1). Classification (NCBI taxonomy): domain Eukaryota; kingdom Metazoa; phylum Chordata; class Mammalia; order Carnivora; family Felidae; genus Panthera; species Panthera uncia. Next base: position 127,691,099 of record NC_064816.1, read on the forward strand.
TTTTGTTCATATATTTCTCCCTGAGGTGTTTAAGGCATGCTGGCTTGTGTCATTAAAAATGATGTTCTTGTACATTTCAATCTTCTTATTTTCTTTTTGTCTTTTCTCTCCTTTTTTACTTTCTCTATTCATGTTCCTGGTTCTCCATCTCTCTCATTCTGCTCCACTAGGAGCTTTAGTAAGTCAAAACTTATTTAGAAATTTCTGACATATCTGTTCTGTAGCTTTGTATCAGCTGTTTCTGGTTCTCCTTGTAAAGCCTGGTCTTATGGAAAGAATACTGGCCAGAATCCAAAAAAACATTGGCTGAGTCCAACTCTGGCCCCAGCTTTCTTATCTATAAAATTAGGAGATCAAAATAGACCAGACTGATTTTTTTTTTTTTGCAACTCTAAAATTCTATGAAGTATGCTTAGATGTGTGGAACCAGGAAGGCTAAAAATTTTACCTTTGGAAGAGAGAGAGATGCTTTTAGAAGGGTCACATAATGTGACAGCACCCTACCCTGCAGCAGTCTCCAGCTTCGAGGCAGAGAATCCAAGTATCAGCTTACAGCTCTCCAAAACCTTGCCTCACTTTTCCCTGACAGCCAAATGGGCTAAATGATAAGGCCACAATCTGTGGCAATATAAGGGCCCAAATATATTTCACAGCCAGAATTTTAAGATTCTAGTTGTGAACAATGCCTTAAGATTCATTGATACAGATCATACAGGTGGATGTAGACTTACAGAGAAACACATTTGCTTATGTCTGAAAATGCATTTTACCACAAGATATTATTATAGAGGCAGTTTTAGACAGTGCTTTTGTCCCAACAGTGCTTGTGGCTTTACTATGTTTTTCTCTATTCCTCAAAAGCACCTTAGACTAACTTTAGATCTCAGATGCAATTGAGAGATATTTGAAACAAATGATAAGTAACATTTAATAACTAAGGCATTTCATTAAAGGTTCTTCCAATGTGCAAAGTCTTTTTTTTTCTTCTTCTAGGAATGTATAGGTTTAAGTATTAAAATTCAAAGGATAGAGCTGTAACAATATTATGAGATGGTAACTTTTATCATTCCATTTTAGTGATAAGGAAGATAAGGCTTAGAGACATCCGTAAGGAGCCCAAAGTCACAAGCCAGTGAATAGTGAAACAGGATGCAGTGTGGAGCCTGTATTCTTAACCCCAGTGCTGTCTTTCCATTAGATAAAACAAATAGTTTTGCATTTGTCATTTATTATGTTTTACTTTGTGGCAGTATACATTTTGAGTGTACATTTTAAAATATCATAAAACCATTTCTAAGACTATTATTTAAAGGACAGTGGAGGGGCGTGTGGGTGGCTCACGTGGTTAAGCATCTTGTTATCAGCTCAGGTCCTCATCTCAGTTTCTATCATGGGATCCAACCCTGCGTTGGGCTCTGTGCTGTGCATGGAGCCTGCTTAGGATTCCCTCTCTTTTTCTCTCTTTGCCCCTTTCCTGCTTGTGTGTGTGTGTGCGCGTGCTCTCTCTCTGTCTCAAAATAAATAAATAAACTTAAAAAAAAAAAAGGACAATGGAATTTTACTTAAGAGGTATTTTGAGTGTTTCTCTTACTTTACCAAAAAAACGAGTGCTATTTTTTTTGCCTTAGCTCTTCACTCATGTATTAGTTACCATGTTTTATAGTCAATTAAACATGAAAATAGAAGAAATAATAATTTATGGAGATGCATACTGGTATGGATGGCATTTATTAATTAAGTCAATTAGTGTCTAAAATCCTAGGTTAATCTGATTTGTTACACTTATAATGTTTCTGAATCATAAAATAATTGCATAATTATGAATTACACATTGATTAAAGTGATTTTTAAAGGATGACCATACTTGGACTTGTGGAATATCTCTTGAGGAAATTCTATGAAACAAAAGCCCCTACTTCTATAGAGAGAAAATGACTTCAAGATAGCATTAAAGATCTATATAGTACTATATATCAAAAAATAAGCATGCCTGTCTAAAATTTAGCCACACATAAATATATTCATAATGAATGGATGGTCATCACCATTCAAAAATGGTGTCTTATATTTATGTTTTCTTTAAGTACTTTGTCGCCGATGCTATTTTTTAACACTCTTATTGAACATTACCCTTGTATGAATCTGTCAGTGCCTTGTTTAATGTCATTTGTGGTGTAGTACTAAGGCCACTCAGAATGAACTTGGCCATGGTCCCTTGAGTAAGCCCCTCTCCTGGGAGTCCCAGCTACTGTTTCAGGAATCCCTCCATATACAGTTGACTCTAAATCCAGAGGTCAGGGGTAACTAAGAAGGCACTTTTGCTTTACACTTTTCATAGCTTTATTGAGGAATACCAACATAAACTGCATATAAAGTGTGTAGTTTGATAAGTATATATGCCTGTACGAACAACATCACAATCAAGGTAATGGATACATTTGGCAACCCCAGAGATTTTTTTCTGTTTCTTTATGGTCCCTCCTTCCCACCTATCTTTGACTCTACCTCTTCTGCAAACCACTGGTTTGCTTTATGTCATTATAGATTAGTTTGATTTTTTTTTTAGAATTTTAAATATATGGAAACATATCTTTATTTGTACTCTTTTTTGTCTGCATTCTCTCATGCATTAATTATGTTGAGATTCATCGATATTGTGTTTATCAGTTCCTTTTTGTTGCTGAGTAATATTCCCCTACCTGCCTTGCACAATTTATCGTTTCACTTGTGAATGGGCATTTGGGTTGTTTCTAGGTGTGGGCTGTTAAGCATCAATCTGCTCTTGAGCATTTATGTACAAGTTTTTTACGTGAACACAGGTGTTCATTTCTCTTGGGTAAATACCTGGAAGTGGAATGGCTGGGTCATATATAGTAGGGGTAGTTAAAACTTTTTAAGACACTGCTAAACTGTTTTCCAGAGTAGTTGTGCAATTTTATATTCCCATCATCATTGGATGAGAATTCTGATTTTATCTATTGCTAAAATTTGGTATGGTCCATCTTTAAGCCATTTAAATAGGTATGTGGTAGTATCTCTGTGTAGTTTTACTTTGCAATTTCTTAATGACTAATAATATTGAATATTTTTTCATATGCCTATTTCCCTTCTGTATACCTTCTTTTTTAAGTGTCTGCCCAAACATCTTGCCCATTTTTGAAAGGATTTTTAGAAAGCATCAAGGACTCTTCTTGTGTTGACAGATACATTTCTTGCCTAAAGAGCTGGTATGAGTTATCCCATCATAACTTAAGTAATTGTGTTGAAAATATTTATAAAATTATTCCCATGCTTCTTTATATAGCACTTAATAGCCAGTGGTCCATGTCTGTTGCAATGAGATTTGATCAATACAATAAACCTTGTTTGTAAATATAAGAGTAAACTATTAGAATAAAGTATAAATTAAACTGTTGCTATTTTAAAGAATATATATAGGATACTAATGGCATATTTGTTGTTGGTACATCGTATCATTTGAAAACCTAGTAGCTTTATTATATATTAAATGTGAATACCTGGCATATTGTCCTTAAAAAGAAGAAATCAGGGCACCTGGGTGGCTCAGTTGGTTGAGCATCCAACTTCGGCTCAGGTCATGATCTCTGGTCTGTGTGTTTGAACCCCGCATCGGGCTCTGTGCTGACAGCACAGAACCTGGAGTCTGCTTTGGCTCCTGTGTCTCCCTCTCTCTCTGCCCCTCCCTTGCTCTTGCTCTGTTTCTCTCTGTCTCAAAAATAAATAAATGTTAATTTTTTTTAAAAAAAGAAGAAATTATTATGTGTGTAGGATAAATAGTAGTCTTTAAAAGTGCTTTAAAGGTAAATTGAAAATATTAGTGTTTGATGATCTAAATATAACTATAACTTAATCCAAATTCAGTTGCTTTTACCTTATTTTCTTGAGTTATCAAATATATTTTACCTTAAATATATTTTGTTTTACTTTCAGCCTTACCAAATATATTTATTTTTCTCTTATAAATGTATCATATAAAGTAATAAATATTTTCCTCAAATGTTACAATATAAAATGTAAAATATGGCCTCATTAAGACAGATCATATTCTATATTATATTATCTTATGTAATAAGTGTTAATGGCACAGATGGGAGAGTCTGTGTGTTTTTAATACCTCCTTCTGCACTCTTATGGAGGTGCTTGAATTAATGTCATAATCATATGTATTAAATAGCAGTATGACCAAAAAAAAAACAAAGCTTTTTTTTTTTTTTTTTTTTTTTTGAGTTGATGGAGGTGTTTCACTGTAGCACTCTTACTGTTGTGTCAGATGTAGGAAGACTGTGTAGGATGTGCTGATTGTGTTAGGTCAGATGTTATTTCCCTGTCTGAACTGGGTGAAGTTTCAAGTACATTGAATTAGAAGGTTAGAAGGGACATAGTTGCTGTACTTTGGGCTTTAGGACTTCAACACAGCTCCTCTTCAGCCTTTTTTTAGAATTCTGCTTTGTGATTAATCCAAAGGCAGCATCAGTAGCAAAGAACAACAGTGTAAATCATTGTATTAGTTTTTTTACAGGCCTGCCATAACGAAGTACCACAGATTGGGTGCCTGAAACAACAAAATTTATTTTGTCAAAGTCTGGAGGCTGGGAGTTTGAGATCAAGCTGTTGGCAGAGTTAGCTCCTTCTGAGGTTTGAGAGGGAAAATTTGTTCTCGGCTTTTCTCTTTGGCATGTGGTTGACTGTTTTCTTCCTGTGCCTTCACATGGTCTTCCTTAAGTGCTTGTCAGTGTCCACATTTCTTCTTCTTATAAGGACACAGCCATATTGGATTGGGGCCCACTCTCATGACCTCATTCTAACTTAATTACTTCTCTAAAGATCCTGTTTCCAAAGGCAATCAAATTCTGTTATACTAAGGGTTAGAACTTCAACATATGAATGGGGGAGCAGGGCACAATTCAGCCCGTAACAATTGCCCTTTATCCTGGTAGTTTTAGATTTATATTTATGGTGTTCTTGACAGCTTTTCAAATGAAGCCTCCAGGTCTCATTTGAATGATGGGGAAACTACATTCCTGAATCCTTCAACCCACTAGATATGGGGAAGGAAGAGGCTTTGTTACTTTTATCTGAAATGAGTTTAGGCTGAGAAGTATCTAATCCCTCTCTCATGGGGGGATTTCTTGAGACTCCACATCAGCTTCTCATCAACTGTCGGATGGACAGCCCTTTAGCTCCATGAACCCCCCACAGACCTTATCATATCCTGGCATGACAGAAATCTTCTAGCAGTGTTTTCATTACCAGAGACAAGTTCTTGTCAAGACTGCTCTGAAGTTTTATTTCCTCACTCGTGTATAGATGATCTTCTCCAAGGCTCCTATCTTTCACAAACTTTCCTCAGATATCATCTCTTCTGTTGCCATTTGTTAAGCTGTAGATGAGCCTTTTCTTTATCAGAAGCTCTTTCCATTAGAGTTTGAAGGCAGGTTTTATGTCATCCTAAGTCCCCAACCAACTCTCACTTTTTTAACCATCACTTAATTAAACATGGTATTCCCACACTTCCAAGCACAATTCTGAGCATGCTAGCTGTAATGCCAACCCCCCTTTTCACTGTGAAAGCATATTGGAATTTGCATGAGAGTGGTGTCATTATGGATTGAAACAGCATTCAATCCATTCTAGTTTCTTTTAAAAATCATCTGAAAGCTTTGATGATTTCTCTATTAACACTTTACTCCCTGCAGACCTCACAAGTGATCAGATTGCTTCTGAAACCTTTTAAAGGAATATCTCCTTTTCTAAAACCCAGTCTTCCTTTCAGGCTTAGGCCATTCAGCTGTGCCACTTTCTCTTTCCCTGCTTGCCACTGTCATCCTCTGATCTTTAGGTCACTTCTCACATTGAGCAAATAATGTGGCATGTTAGCTCATAGTCTCCCTCCCTATTCTGCCTCTCACCATCACACTGGATGATGTTTGAGTTTATGGATATGACTTACCTCAATGGCTGCAGGGTGTCTCGAGTAATCCACATGGCCTTTATTTCCACTCTCCTTTAGTACCCCACTGCTGTTGGCACATCTGAATCTTGTCACTATCTGAAACAGCTTCACTCCCTAAATTGAAAACTCTAGTATTCCATTTCCTAAACATTACCATTATCTTGTCATATCTTTTACTTCCTTTTTTCCAGTACATATTCAATGGTCATGAATTTCTCCCAGCCTTTCTCCTTTTCTCTATTAACTTTGACTCTCAGTCTCATTTATCCTTTCGCTATATACCCGGTTGGCAAAATGCCAACAATGGTGAAGAGGCACCAAGATGGCAATTTCTTTCCTTTCCTTCCATCTGTCTGTCAGGGAGAAGAGATAAGGGTGAATCACTCCCATATTAAAAAAAAAAAAACAAAAAACAAAACCAGAAACAAAAAACAAAGGTCCCTCTGGATCCTGTAGATGATATCTCAGTTCTCTCTTATTCCCTTCAAATCCAAGTTCTAAATGACATGTGTCTTCTCTTCCCCCCCCCCCCCCCCCCCCGCCACCGCCATATCATATACGTTTGCTAAAGGAGTTATTTTGTGAGCATTTGGTCAGTTATTTTTAATCCATTAGTTCTCAAATCACATATACATGAAAAATGTACAAATGACATTTTTTTAAGTAGGCTTCATGCCTGTGTGGAGCCCAAGTGGGGCTTGAACTCACGACCGTGAGGTCAAGACCTGGGCTGAGATCAAGAGTCAGGCACCTAACTGACCCAGCTACTCAGGCACCCCACAAATGACCTATCCAATAGTTTATTTAAGTGTGAGATATTTTGAAAAGGTATATGTTTTGGAGAGAGTGTATGAAGTGTATAATTACAGCTTTGATGTATGCGTTTAACAGCAATTAAAATTATTTTCCTGTGTGAAAACAAATGAGCATTGCCATTTCTTTTCCTTTCACTATTTGCAGTCCTGAATTTTCCTCTTTGAGGAAATGAATAAGTCATCCATTTATAATTATTTTGTATTACACGACATATCTGTAATATTCTGACTATTGTTCTCTGGGTTTTAGAGTATTACTGTGGTGAAAAAATACTCTTTTGTCATCAGAATCAGCCCCCCTCCATTCTAGGATTTAGGGAAATAAAAATAATGGGCATTCTTTCAGAAACGCACCAGGCTACCAGGGAACTGAGCACCTAGCCTGACCTGTATGGGCCCCTCTGTGGAGTTAGCAAGTACCAGGTTAGTTTGGCCTCCATAGGTGGTTCAAGTATGGAATGAGATCAAACTTGACTCTCACTTTGATTTACGTGTCCCGTGGGGAGGTTGGAGCTACTTTGGGCTTTTAGGCTTGGGGCCTGTTCTATGAAGGTCCCAGAATATCCAGTAACCATATGTGCAGTGTTTACCTTTGTTCTGGAGAAACAGAAATAAAGAATTCATTTTTTTAAAAATAATACACTTAGGTCAGAAATCAGGTACAATCATTTCTCTGAAGACTTTCCCTGTTTTCTGTGGTTCAGATGAGATTCTTTTGGAATGTAATGGAGACTGCATTTTGGACCTGGATTTCAGTGGCCTGACACATGCCACACAGCTGATTCTTATCTGTAGCAAGTCACTTATGTCATTTTTAAAATCCCTAACCTTTGATCTTGTGTATCAGCTGGGAGACAACTAGACTTTGTGTGTCTGTATGGACCAGTGCTATAGCCTGTTGAAGGGGGGATAGTCAAGGCCAGTTGAGGAAAAAAGGGCCGAGTAGCACTATTTCTTACACCTGTGGAAAGGTGCCTCCATACCCCTCGTGCTCTGTTCTTTTAGTGCCCTGGACTCCCTGCCTGTCTCATTTGGCCATTAACTTTTCAGCATGGCTAGTCATTTTGCCTACATTTTGGTACCTCAGATGCCAGAATCTTACGGCAATGGTTAACTCTATTTAAACTACTTTTTCCCTCATTTGATGAATTTCTGGCTTTTTTCTTGCCATCACTTCCATCAGTCAGTTGCTCTCATTATGCTTATCACTTACCGTTACTTAACTAAGTGCCTCCATTGAATTTTACAAGACTAATTGGCTTTTCCCCTGAAGAAGCTCCAAATCATAAAAAAGTTAGCCTTATTAAAAAAAAAAGAAAAAAATTATTTTTCTCATAGTAACAAATAAATTATTTGTTATTCTCTTATTCTCTCATAGTAACAAATAAATAAATGAGTAAATAAGTAAATAAAATGAATCTTTTAGTTCTTGAAGTAGCTGCCAGTTTCACTTAAGCGACTGATTTTAATCTTATCACATATTTGCATTTTGTCAGCTTTGTGTGCCTCATAGGTTAGCTTGGTGATCGATCAGAGACATAATTTCATGAAATGACCAATCAACTTGTTATAGGCTACATGATATAAAGGACATTCTGTTAATTCAGGGTCGGACCAGATGGTAAGGCAAGAAGTTGGCCTCTATGCGGCTAAACTTGAAAATGCACAATTGAGAAATTAAATGAGGACTCCAGGAAATAGCACCTCTAGGAAATATTTCCAGGAAATAACACTCAGTTAGAAGGTAAGGAATGATTGCTGGTTGCTAAAAATTCAAGCATCATATATGTGTAAATATTGGCAAGCCTGAAAGCCTGGGTTCAAAGTCAAGGAAAGCTTTGTGGGTACCACAGGTTACTGCAGATTTCTTAAGTAGTGTCAGTGACAATAGTAGAGAAACATTTTTATCAATTAAACTAATAAAACAGAGGCATCCTTATAGTGTTTTTGGTTAAAGCTGAATCATGCTAGTTGTGATTCAAAACAATGACAGGATGCTTGTTGGCATATTGTAGACGTAGACTTATTACATTATAGTCATGATTGAATGAATTAGTATCCATCTACAGACAGGAAGCTAGCACATAGTACTCAAGCATTTTCTTAGGCTTAAGGTCTCTAATATTTAACTGTATGATGTGGGGAGGTGTCCATTTTTGCCAACGAAGAGCATATTTCAACCACTTGCCAATAAGAAAAGAGTAAGTGTTGGGAAACCCCTAGTCTCAGTTCACAGAATTGCTTGGAAGAAGTAGGCATGTATTATCTAAATTATCAGGCGTTTTTAATAATTCAATTAACACTTATATTTTTTCTTGCCCACTTGAAAACACATATAAGAATGTAAGGATAGGCTTTCATTTGCCGGGAATTCATCATAATATTATATGTGAGTGTATGTATTTTGGGTGCTAACCAGTACAAAGTGATCCTATGTCTTGAAAAAGCACTGCTTCTAAGTTAATAACTGCAAACCACTATCCCCTGGGTAAATTTAGAAGTTATGGGAAATTTAATTTAAATGTTAAAAAATATTAATGGGGATTTATCAATTCAACTAATGAGATACCAAGAATTAGTTGGATTTCAAGTTTGGTTTGCTTTGTTGGTTCAGAGGTGTCATGAAGGGTTTGTCCCCTTTGCCTGTCATATCCACTTTCTCTCCCTAATAGTAGCCTTATCCTAAGGCTTATCCTAAACTGTCTCCCTTTAGGGCTTGCAAGATGGCTGCCAACCATTCAAAGGACTACATGGTTCTCTACCATTTCTCAGAAGAGAAAAAAATAGCCGTGTTTAGAGTTCTGTCATAAACTAGAGACCTTTTCCTTAGAAGTCTCCAGTACATGGGGGTGCCTAGGTGCCTCAGTCTGTTAAATGTCCGGATGACGCTTGGTTTCGGCTCAGGTCATGATCTTGCAGTCTGTGGGATCAAGCCCTGCATTGGGCTCTGTGCTGACAGGGTAGAGCCTGCTGGGATTCTCTATTTCTTCCTCCCTCTCTGCCCCCACCCCCACTTGTGCGTGCCCACAGGCACTCTCTCTCTATCAAAATAAATAAACATTAAAAAAAGAAGATTTCTCTAGTAAATGCCTTTTCCAGTCTCAGTGAGCAGACTGGGTCATATGGCACCCTAAGCAATTAGTTTCCAAATGCATTGACTCAAAGGGTTCTAAGAGCTATGGATACTTAGCTCTTTGTCCTGAACGTATATTTTTTCAGTATTTATTCCACTGAATAGTCTACTGAGTAGCAAAAATGCAGTTTATAAAATTAATGTTATCTTCATTAGTCTAAGAGTAACCCCATCCTTTCTGCCTACAGCTGGTTCAGAAATTGTCACGTGATCCAATTTTTATCAGGGGGAAATGAGGAAAGGTTGGCTGGAGGCTGAAAGGAAAGTACTTTCTTACTCTTAGAGAGTGATAAGAAGAGTGTTCTCCCTTCCCCGCCTGCCACTTTCATCTGTTTCACTCCCACATTCCTCTCCCCTTGCTCCCTCCTTCCTACCCATTTCAGGGGAAAGAAAGAAAGAAGCATTTTGCCTTGATTAATCCTGGTAGTCATCTTTTGACTCTGAGAAAACCCAAATTCAGGATAAACCCAATGCTGTGGAGCCTTGTTGATATTATTCACTCACTAAGTCAATCTACTCTCAAATGCACCCTACTACTTCTGAGTTTCCTGTTATGTGAAAATGACATTTCCTTCTTCCTTAAACTAGCAAATTAGGTTTTCTGATGCTCATAGCCAAAAATATCCCATGTAGTTTTTGGGCTGAAATATCAGTTATCATAAAAAAGGAATGTTGGTATTAGAAAGCTACCACAATATTTACTGTACAACCTAAGATATAAAGAATATAATCACATCTTAATTATCCAAGCTAATAAATGCAAGCAGAACAACATAGAATCTAAATTTGCAAACCATTCAGAAATCATTTTAGTTTGGCTTTGAATAACATTTGGTATTTTATGCACAAAGGAGCCCACAGGCTTTCTCCTCTTAAAACTGAACAGTGTATACTTTAGATTTACTAGGAAGTGCTGGCAATTTTCTAGTTTCCTTAGTCTCTGAAGGGCAGGCTCACAGTGTTGGAATAGGATACCATCATTGTCAGGCAAGACAGATCTGCCCTTCCTTTGCTTCTCTTCAGAGCCTTCTCTCTTCCTCTGGATAGAACAACACTTTGGTTTCAAAGGTGTCCCATTAGAGAAATGTTAGGGAAATATGAGGAAAAATTAGGGACAGTACTCAAATCATGATAAAACTATATAACACATTATATTTGGTGTTAAGTGTCAATAAGAACGTGAAAGCACAATTTGCCTAGAATAATTAAGAATTGATTTCAGTCTCATGTAAGAAGGTAGAGAAAAACAAACAGAAATTCCTCAGTGGACTTAATTCTTTCTAACCAACATGAAAAAAATGGTTGACAGTGGAAAAGGAAAGAGAATATTGGGAGATAGTTGGTGTATTAAATTAGAATTTGAAATGGCCAAGGAAGAAAATCCTATATATAGCTGGGAAGATTGTATGCTTTCAGAAAATAGGTTTCAAATATAATTTGTTCAGCCATAGTAATGATAATTCTGTAGTTAAGAATTCTCAAATTATACAACAGCTATTTTGATGGAAAACAAAAAGTTTTAGGAGCAAGAGAGTTGACAATAAGTTATTTTTTTCCATAGAAATTTTATAACGATTTTTTTTGGTGAGCAGTCAGTGTACATTCACACAGTTCAGCAAACTTAATATTTGATGACATCTCAGGAACTTCTCCTCTTACCATTTTTGGTATCATCATTAAATTGAGATGTCTTAAACATTATTATTTTTTTTGCAAAGTATTATGAAAGCATAGTAAAAGCTCACTCAAAATAAAATAGTGGAGTTGCTTATAGAATGCATTTTTTCCAAGACTAGGTTGGTAGTTCTTGATGAAGATTGAAACGTAATCTAGAATGATCTGTGTAGTGCAAATAATATCTCTAAGTCATTTATTATTTCTTTTAGTTACAAAGATCTGCTATAGTCAGAATGCTTACAGATCTGGATGAGCCCAGAGTTAAAAACACTAAAAGTGAACCTGGCTAAAAGGATGAAAGAGTTCAAATATAAAATTCTAACAATGCTGATATGGTGAAACTGTGATGGCCTAGGGGGTGGGATCAGGAAGCATAGTAAGAAAAAAAAATACTTATACAGCAAAAGGGTAATAAAAATTAGGATTCATGACTATGAGAAAAATATCAAGGAAGGTGAACTCGAGATTAATGTAGGGCTTACAAAAATGACCAGGAAAATAAAAACAGGTCTTTTTGAGGTATGTTCAAATCAAAAGAATAATGCTTTTGTTTGTTGCTTAGAACAAATGTTGTAATGTTAACAGATTATGGTTAGAAAGTAAAATTCACGTCCTACTTTGCTTCTTCTCTGTCAGAGAGAATGGTCTGCACTGGATACAAAAAAACAGGTTTCTGAGGTCCTACTTTGCTTCTTCTCTGTCAGAGAGAATGGTCTGCACTGGATACAAAAAAACAGGTTTCTGAGGAATTTTAAGCTAAGTGAGCAATGGTGAGAGAACACTTAGCTACTTTAATATTCAGGATCATACAGAATTCAGGTACTGAAACAACTTTTGGTTATCGTAGAACCAAAGTGGGTGATGCATGAGGTGACAAACACAGAAAGAATTTAAATGATTGGAGATGATTCTTAAAAGTAGAAAAGCTGGATTCTAGTTGAATGTCCATATTTATCTTGTGATTTTGATAATTGGATAGGTTTGTGAGCCATTAGAAGTTTTGGTATTACTAAGAAAGAAATTTTTTTTTTTTTTTTTTTTTTTTTTTTTTTTTTTTTTTTTTTTACTAAAAATGTGCTGTGCAAAATCTAACTTGTTTTCTTTTTTGATAGGCTACTTAGTGAATGGTGTGGATATAATTAATACTGAGTATAGTAAGCCTTTTGACAAAGTCTTTGAAAATATTTGTGGAAACAAGTTGGAGAAAAAAATAGACTGTAGAACTAAGTGGAGCTTCCTGGATGATTATACTCAAGGATTCCTTCTTAATGGATGGATGACAACTAGAAGAGAGGGCTGTGATTGAAGTGCCAAAGACCCTATCATTTCTAACTTTTATCAATGACTTTGAGTGAGAAAAATATAGGAGATCTAACTATCAAATTTAAGGATTATACAAAGGTGGGAGGCATAGTTAATATAATCCTTATTCAAATGTGTCTCAGTGGGGTAATAGACCAAAACAAAGAAAGTAAAATTTAATAGGGATTTATCCATTCTTTCTTCTATTCAGAGTTCACTTATTAAGCACCTTTTATATGTAAAACACTTGTTGCTAAAGAAGCAGAGATGAATAAGACATGTCCCTGTTTTAGAAGTGTACAAGAGGAGCCATTTTAACAAATAATTACAGATAAATATAAGCCCTGTTCTACTATAAGTATGTACAGCTTGTTATTATGGAAGCTCAGGGTTGTGAATAAATAATGGATTGAGTGGGAAGTATGAGATACAGGTTTTGGATGACTTACAAAGTAGTGTGCATGCTTAGTTTAACATTATGAAGGAAAAATGTGTCAATGGCATAATGGGAGTACCTTACAATGTAAATGCATTAAAATTATGATGTTTAAACAAAGTAAACAGGCATTGTTGTATCTGGTTCTGAGCTCACCTTTCAAAAGAATGTGATTAGAAATGAAAGAAGACTTGGGGTGCCTGGGTGGCTCAGTCAGTTAAGCGTTGGACTCTTGGTCTCAGCTCACATCAGGATCTCACAATTCAGGAGTTCAAGTCCATATCTGGCTCTGCACTGACAGCACAGAACCTCTTGGGATTCTGTCTCTCCCTGTTTCTTTGCCCCTCCCCAGCTCACTCTCTTTTTTTCTCTCTCTCTCAAAATAAATAAACAAACAAACTAAAAAAAGAGGGAAATGAAAGAAGACCAACACAGAGATGTAGATCTACGAGGAGATGGCAACTAAATAAATTTTCATGTTACTGAGGAAAAATCCTAACAATTGAGTAAATTATGGCTGTCCAGTTCTTTCTGTAAGCATAAAATGCTTATTCTTACTTGATCTTTAAAAAGATGATACATTAAAGATGTGTATAATAATACTACAAGACTTCCTTCAGGTTAGAAGTTGCCATATCCCATCCCCTGTTGCTGACTTGTTAGTGTGTGTATGTGTGTTTTCAAAAGTAAGATTTACACCAATAGCAAGATAAAGGAGCAAACTTAAGGAGTAGGTTTATAATTGCTGCCAATAAGGGATACTTGCTTATATGTTTTCAATAATTTTCATTAAAAATATTTTGTTAGAAGTTCATTTCATTCAAGGCCTTCCTTTTAAGAGGCATTTCAATTTAAAGTTGACTTTTAGGGCCATCTGGGTGGCTCAGTCCAACTTCAGCTCAGGTCATGATCTCCCAGTTGGTGAATTCAAGTCCCACATCGGGCTCACTGCTGTCTGCGCAGAGCCCACTTCAGATCCTCTGTGCCTCTCTCTCTGCCCTCCCCCACTTGCACTCTCTCAAAAATAAATAAAACATTAAAAATAAATTAATTAATTTAAAAATAAGTAAATAAAGTAAATAACATCGACTTTCAAGCAACTGAATTAAGCTCAAGCTTTAAGTATTTAATGTCTTTTTGAAGCTCATTTTCCCTTTTAATTTTACAGTGGTTTCATTGTAATGATGGCAGTGTTGAATTTCATGAAATTTATTTCTCCTACCACATTAGTGTGAGAAAATGTATTGAAGAAAACAAAAAAATTGTTTCTCATATCAGTATATTGAAGGTTGATGTTGGCGTTTTCAGCCTGGCAAAGTATACACATATTGCAATCAGTGGCCAGTTAGCTCACTTGGCTCCCCGTGTTGTTAATGAAGTAGGGGTCATGGGTTTCATCCCCATGCAGGCCAGCAAGCTTGTCTTTGTTATGGGGCACACGATACGCCCCTCACCCCAGCCAGCTGGCTGGCAAATGTGTGCAGTTGGTGACAAGGAGAACTGGGTGAGACTGTGTAGATGGATTGGTGCAAATTCATCACCACAGCTAGGAAAATACCCGTGAGCAAATGCCTCCCTAATGGACAACACATGGTTGTTTATATTCAATTGAATTGTAGATATATAGTTTGTCATTAATCTTAGTAACAGAAAATCTCACTTTTATTTAATGGATAAAATAACTTCCTGCTTTAAAATTTACTGGATTAAATTTTTATAACTGTGTTTGACAAATATTTTACATTTTGTTTTCATGTAATACAGTTCTTTTACATGTAAAATTTTGTGCCTTTTCAGGACATTTTGGATTCACAACAGTCTTGTTTAGTTTGTGATGCCATGGGCAAAAATCACCTGAGCATTGATGATTTTGATGAGAATAAATCAGTCTGTGCTGAATATTAATTGTGAAAAAAAATGTTAAATGAAGTACATATTCTTTGGCTAGTGCCATTCAGACGTTTCTTCCTCTGCATTTATTAGTATGATTTGGGTAAAAGAGTAAATTTAGTATTGTCTTGGTATTTGGAAGTCTGTGTGCTTTAACCAGCACAAATTAAATTAAGCTATTCACTACTTTCAAAAAGGGCGCTTAATAATATTGAGTAAGCTTTCAAACTCAGTTTACTTCAGCACACACTAATTACTCCCATCTAATCATGCTGTATCATGTAATTAATATGAACATAGCTAGGATCCACTTTTAATTTTTTTTTTTCCTTCCAGAGGCTCTCATATAAAATAGCATTATGTATAATTAAAAGCTACAACTTAAACAAGTCTAACTTTCCCTTTAAAAGCAATATACATTTCATTTGGTCATCTCAGACATTTCATAAGAGGCAACCTTACGATAATTGTATGCATTCTAGTTTTAAAAAGGTGAATTTAATTTAATATGGCAGAAACCTGTTTCATTCTTTCAGCCTAATTAATCAACATATATCAAAACCTTAGTTTTAGAACAAGTAGATTATAGAATGTACACAGTGAATTCCTGTTACACTCAAAATGGCTCTTTTAAACCTATTCAGAGTTTTGATTCTAATACAAAATGTAAAATATAAATGTTAAAACTGAGTACCACTATTGATAAGGAAGTCTGAGAGCCATGGAATATATAATTATCTGGGCTTTTCAGAAATTAAAGCTCTGTGGTTTTCATTGTATAATTTTTTACATTGAAATGACTTCTGTGTTTAGAGAAGATTAATCTCTTTAGATCTCTCAAAGACCCATTTCCAGACCATGAGGATCTGACAATAGCCCTTTACTGAGATTTTAAGTTGTTTCAATCTAATTTTTTGCAGTAAGCTATAGTGCAGGAAAATTGATAGCAACCATTGTATAGATTTCTTTTAATAAAGTTTCAGATTTTCCCCTATAGAAAGTGCTTAGGACTCCTCATGCCTGATTTCCAAAAAAACAATTCTATGTTTACATTCTGTGGTTATTTGACGTTCCACACAAAAGAGAGACAGACAGAGAGACAGAGAGAGAGAGAATTTAATTTTTCAGTGTTTTTTTTTTTTTTGGTGGAAACTTAGGAACGTGCTACTAATCATTTTTCCCGAAATTCCTATTTTTATGAGTTTTAGGGTTTTTACAGTCAGTATGAATTCTTCTGTCAGAGTGCAGACCCATTGACAATACAATCATTTAAAAATCTAATTACTTACACCTGTTTAAATAAGTGAAATTCATGCTGGAAAACGTGTGCAAACTGCCACGGGAAGTAGTCGAACTCCAGCTCAAGGAAGGTTTTCCAGGCATCCTTTTTGTCCCTTGAGGTGTTAATGTCCTTTTAGAAGTCTGTATGGATTTGGTCTATAGCCACAGATTTGTGACTAAATGACTGTGTGATCGAAGCTACTAAACAGTAATAAGGCTTGGTAATAGCTGTTTGAGGTTTATTTCAAAAGCTTCATGTCTAATCTCATTAGAATACCTATGGGTACAAACGTTATTTTTCCCTTGTGTGTTCTAAACATAGAGTAAATGATAGATCATAATTAATGTACTAAAAAGGCACATTCTGCCTTTGTTTTTGTTTTACAATGTGTAGTTAGTTCACTTAAACCAGACAAATATGCATTCGTTTCCTTTTCCTTTTTGCTTTGTTTTTGTTTTAACTGAAAAGCCTGAACTTATAATATATATAGACAGAAAGGCTGGATGTTTGTCACTGAACTCCCCTGGCTTTAAACAAATCAAAACAAAAAGAATCATTCCTTAATAGTGTCGTAACATATTTGAAGTGCAGTCGGTTGTTTGTTGGGGAAGATGAATGGAATATGTGCTATGAAATTTCTCAGCAGCAAATAGTTCCACATTTTCAGTTGATAGACTTCTAAGCTGTCACATCTTTATTTTCTTTTCCTGGCAACAATTATTGCGTCATGAAATGAAGATAATTGTAATTTTGTTTTGTCTTAGATGCCATTTATAAGATATGTTATACATATTATTACCTCTCATTCCTATTAGATTTTTTTTTTTAGCAAAATTAGAGTTTAGTTGATTCAGGGGAATTATACTACTGCCTTTAAAGCATTATTAGCATTTTGTTAAGATTGGATATTAAGGAATTCAAATGACCAGGTCTGTTATTAGAATAGGGAAACAAATTCGACTTAACTATTTTGATTTTTTTTCCCCCTTTCAATATGTAGAGCATGTACTTTATGCATAGGCTAGGTTACAATATACATGTGTGTTCGTGTATGTGTGTTTTATATCATATTTAAACAGATACTTTTAGATAATAGGATTTACAAATCTAGCTCAGAAGTTTTGAACTATGCTTTTGGGAGCCAGACAAAGCCCACAAAAGAATAAAATAGGCTTTCACCAAGAAGTTATGATGTGGTGGAGACAGACAAAACTGGAGATGACAGGCCTCTTCTAAAGATATTCAAAGTGAGTTGTTTTAAAATACACTGTGTACTGTCATTGTTAAGGAAAACACTTTGGCCGACTGAATTTGGTCTTTGGGGCACCACTTTGAGAGTCCTAAAAACACCAGCATTTCTATGTATCATCGGTCAGGGATTTTCTGCCATGGAGGAATCACTCACTCTTACAGCCTTTCCAGTCATAAGCTTTTGTTTGAGGAGTGTGTCAGGATTTGTCAGTGTAAGTGTTAGTAGTTTACTAAATATTCTAGTCTGATGAATAGAGCTCTGAACTATAAAGACAAACAACCAGAATCTTAAAATTAGTGCTTTAGAATACACACAGTTGTATCTCTCTACCATCGTAGGTTTTTACATTGTTCAAAGCCATTTCCACTGAGTCTTAAATCCAGAATTTTCTATGCTTACAGCAGACACTCCCCTCCACTGTTCCCTGGTCCTCCCTGATGCCCAGACTTTGTAATTCCGTTCCTCTGAAGCCAGCATTTCCTTTCTAAAATCATGGAACATCACCTCCTTCTTGTGAAGACAAGAATATCTTTATAAGAAAGATGACTAAAGAAGCACTATAATACAATTGCCATTTATAGAAATACACGTTATGTATGTGCAATCCTAAACATAACGGATAAAAATTTTTTAAATTTTGGCCTGGCTTTGTGTAATGAAAAATATCTGCTTTTCTTTAAAATTCAGCATTACATTGAAACTGGTAAAATGACACATTTGTTTGGGCCTAAGGGCAAGTACTTTTCCAGTTTTTATAACTGTTAGTAAAACATCTGTCTGATTTTAAAGGCTGAAAGGCATGCTAATTATTTTCTTTAATTTTTAATTATTATTTTTAGTTGCAGTGATACCCTCACTAGTCTGAAGTGACTTATGAAACCTATTTTATTTACAGTATACATTTCTAATTGAACTAAATTATACACATTGGATAGTACTCCATGGCATATAGAATTTGAAAACAAAATTGGATACTCCATACAGAATAAGACAACACAAACTAGTGACAGTTTTGAAATTTACTGACTGACATACATGGCTTTATTTTTAAAACTAAACAAATGTCTCCATATTTAGAATTCATTATCTGAAGAGAGTGCCCTTCTAAGAATAGAATATAATTTTAGGTAGTTTGTAATCACCATGAAGAATAGCATTCTAATTTTACTAGCTGATACGTAGGTCTAGTTTGAAGGGCCACGTTGATGGCACCACAACCACGAGTGTTAGCCTGAAGAAAGGTTGCAGAACGATGGGTGTAAAATCCCTCTACCATTTTGTAAAAATCTTTCGTCATGAAGGGAACTCATAAGGAAGATGGCGCAGACTTGCCGGAAGGTCCAGCCGGGTGGCTAGTGAACAAGGCATACACGGCTTCAGCAGTGATACATTCTGCCCCTCACTGTTATCTAGGAAGCATCATGCCAAACATAAATTACCTGCGGAGAAACAGAACTCTTTTGCACCTTGCTTCCAAGAGCATTCTCACAAACATTGCACTTCCCCATTGCTGTGTAACAAAACATCTGAAAACTTAGTAGCTTAACATAACAATCATTTGTTTACACGTGTACACTTCTGGCAGGGCTCAGCTGGAAATCTTGTTTGTTTCTGCTCCCTGTGCCTTCCATTGGGGCTGCTAGACAACCTGTAGGGCCAAGCCACCCAAGAAGGTTTACCCACAAGGCTGGCAAGTTGGTTCTGGCTCTGCTGGCTTGGAATTCCACCAGCGCTGTCAGCTGAGTGCTTTGAGTTCCTTTGAATGTGAATTGCTTGGGCTTCCTCACAGCTTGGCAATAAGTATCCCAAAGAGTGTTCGCCGGCAGAAACTACAAGGCTATGAGGCAGCCATGAAAGTCCAAGGACATCACATTCTATTTGTCTAGCAAGTCAGTAACGCCAGTCGCCAGTCCATTTTTAAGTGGAGGAGAATTAGATTCCATCTCACAATGGGAGGACTAGACAAGAATTTGTTGCCATCCTTAACCTACTGCCGCAAAGGGGTGAATCGTGGGATTGGTGTCCATGCCCTGCTGGAGGGGCCATCCGTATTTCAAGAGTCCTGCACAGTCCACTTGGAGGAGGCTTCCTGATTATAAATGCCACCACTTTTCCCACGCACCTCTAACATGTAGGTAGTAGATACCATGGCTGGGCAATATACTAAATGCTTTATAGGCATTTTTAAGATTCCATCTGACAACAGTTCTTTTAAGTAGATGATGGAATTATCTGAGGTGCAGAAAGGTTAGGTTACTTGCCCAAGATTCATAACTAGTTGTTAGCAATCCAAGGTTCAAATGCAGACCCTCATGCTACAGTTCATACTCTAAACCACTATATAATGTAATCTCGTATGTGATGGCTCATCTCTCTCTCCTTCCTTTGACAAGCAGGCTATCAAAATACTACTCCCTCTGCTTCACCTAAAAGTCACATATGAAATGACTTCATTGAACACGGAAGTCTGATAATAAAGCGTTTCTCTAAAAAATCATCTTTTGAAAGCATTAGAGACCTAAAGGTCCCATGAAGATGGAGTACTGTGTTGAGACAGTGCAGTTTACAAGTAGAAAACAGATGCACACCGTGTCCTGAACAAAAGATGTCATAGGATGCTAGAAGATATGCGGTGGGGACTGACCAAGGATTTGGGTCAGCACCCGAGTCAGAAAAAGTATATGAACCATAGTCAAGAAGTGCTAAGGTTACAGTCAGGAAAACATTAACAAGAGTCAGATCTGATGACAGAAATATAAACCAAAGAATGATTAGTGAGATGAAATGTTCCACTGACTTTGTAAACTTCCAGTATTCTCCTTTCCAAATCCCTGCCTCTTATGCAGTTTCCTCCATCCGTCTAGGACTTTTATCCTGATGCTTATCTGCTCTGAAATCTGTTGTTGTTAAGGCTCCCCCAGAGACTACAATTTGCCTGTAAACTGGACATTTCTGCAGCACTGACAGCATGTTTCCTCGTACTTGCACCTTCTTGTTTTCCCCTTCCTGCTGACGGTAGACTGGTCTGGCTTGGGCACCTCCAAAGACAGAACATGAAGTCCCTGATAAACAGCTTGATGCTTCATACAATGTCCCTGTCCTTACTGACTGCCATAGTAGCCAAAATAGCCAGTAAACTATTTTAATAGTTACTATATTATGTCAAAAACTTATCAGAAGTTTTCCCCATATGGTTCTAATATATAGAAATTTTGCATCCTTTTATTTAAATTGCTGTCAACTGACTTCCAAAGGATTGTACAACACATTAAATTGTATTGTATATATAGGTATTACTTTCATTATACCGTTAATTGCTTCTCTTCTGTGTCATTCATTAATAGTCTTTATGTTTGCCAAAAAATCATATTCAAAGAATTATATTTCCCTGCTCATTTCTATTAAAAATTCAAAGGTGTATCCTAGTGGAAAATATTTGGCTTGAGGTTGTCAGTATATCACACATTATGAGAGTAAAGAAGAAGTGTTTAATGTTCTGATTAAACCCAATTATACTAAGTCTGTTAATGATATTGAGTTGTACTTGTTCTAAATTCAAAATATTGGGAAAGAATGATGTTGTTATTTTGATATTATTCCTGCTTTGTCCTTTAGAAATTTGATTAAGTTTTATGTCAGTCTCAGACTGATTTTTCTGCTTTTAACTTTTCTTTATTACCCTGTATTCTTCCTAGTATGTGAATTTACTGACCCTTCAGATGTATTCTCATTAGGTGTACTTGTATGGTTCATTAAAGTGTCCTTAGACAGATAGGGATCACACAGGTATGCAATGTCCGATCCTTCTCTGAAGCAAAGGAGTCGTGCCCCAGTGACTTTAGGGGCATTCACTTGTCATGCAGTTGGCTTTTGGCCAAAGAGATGAACAAATTAGTAGAGTGTACCTGTGTTGGCCCTGTTCCTAGTCTCATTTACGTAATTGATGTCTGGTGGCCTCATTATAGATCATTAGCATATCAACGTTGTGTCTGAGCCTGCTTGTGTAAAGTGCTGCTTGTTTTCAGGTGTTAGCAATTTACCATAACATATAAAGCAAGAGAACGTGGACATTCTACCTGGATCATTGGGAAATGAAGATGGTAGCATAGGGGGCTCAAATCCAGTAACTCTTAGAGTTCCTTTGTGTTTGAAATAGTTAATAACACGTTTGGATTTATATTAGACTGTTTTTCTGTAAGAGAAAAGATAAGTGTTTTGTTTATAATGGTCTCTACATATATGATTCTTTTAAATATTTAAGTTCCTTCACATTAATTTCATTTTCAAAACTTTTATGTCTAATTAACATACATATTTGTTCTTACCTATGACCAATAGTAATTTTTGTATTAAATACAATGGATTTTTAAGCCAAAAAATTACATATTTAGAGATGGTTTTTATTTTAGTAAAATAATTGAGGGTAAGAATTGACTGTCTTACAGTCCTTGGGAAGAATCCTGATTACTTTATAGCCAATCTGAAATACAAGCTGAAATTCTCTATCCCAGAATTATCCTCATGAAGTGTCATTAGACTGCCAGTTGTTTATGATATGAAACAAAAGAGTGTTAGAGATACTTCTTATCCACTTAGCACTTCTAATTTAAGGTAGATTATACAGGGATCTTACTGTAACATTTACTATCATAAATATAGAATAAAAAGAAATAAAGTTATTTTAAGAAGTAAAAGAAATAGATGCAGATAAGTTACATTTTGTGCAAAGGATGTATGTCTTTAGAAGTGGAAAAATAGGTGTGCCTGGGTGGCTCAGTTGGTTAAGAGTCCAACTTTGGCTCAGGTCATGATCTCATGGTCTGTGGGTTCAAGGCCCGCATCGTGCTGAGCTGTCAGCACAGAGCCTGACGCCTGCTTCGGATTCTGTGTCTTCCTCTCTCTCTGCCCCTCCCCTGCTCATGCTCTGTCTCTCTCAAAAATAAATACACATTAAAATTTTTTTTAAAAGAAATGGAAAAAAAAACCCGGTTCTAGGCCTCTATTTGTTATAACCATAACCTGCCACTTAATTCTTCACAGTAAAATCTGTTCTATTCATAAAATCAAAAGGATTAAAAAAAAGTACCATAGTGTAATTGTGCCTTTTTATCCCTGAGAGTAAATATTTTGTCATTTCAATTTTCTAACCCCAGTGCTCCAGGTCTAGTATGTAGTAAGTACTAAATTAACATGCAAGTACTAAATGAATGTATAAAATTCACCCTTACTTTTTTAAAAATAAAGTTTTTGTATTTTTATCTAATTACCAAAATGAGAATGTATTAATTGTGAAGCACAGACAAATAATGAAAAAAAGAAAATAGAAATCATTGGTAATATTTACTTTTCCCATCTTGTTAACAAGAATATTCTCTATTTGAATCTATGCATTTATACTTTTTAAAAATTAAAATATGGTGATACTCTAAATAATTGATAACTTGCGTTTTTCACTTAAACACGAACATTTTCCCAACACATTAAATATCCTGTGCTTCATTTTCTTCTTGATACCCAATAGTAACTACTATGTAGTGAGTCCTAAGTGGGTGCCAAAATGAATTCTCTATTAAGACCTATAAATACTTTAGGTAGTTTACTCTCTGAGGTAGACACTAGTTCTGTTTTAGCAATATAGAAATTGAGGTTCAGAGACACTGTCACTTAGCAAGGTGAAACAGGTACTAACAGACAGAAGAAAGATTTGAATTGAAGCTGCCTGACTTCACAGTGCATACCTTTAACTCCTATAATGTATCATCACCCAATACTAATGCAAATTTACTTACATAGTACTCCATTTTGACCTTTAGATGGTCCATTCTTTACTATTACTACATTGAGGCTTGTCTGAGGACAGAAAGGAAAGAAAGAAAGGAGTGAACAAGGGTCAAGTGGGAATTTTTAGGGGTGATAGATACTCATTATCTTGATTGTGTCAATAGTTTCAGAAGCACAAATGCTCCTTGAATTGTGTCGGGGTTACACCCCAACAAGCCCATTTTAAATTGAATATATTGTAAGTTGAAAATGTACTTAATACACCTAACATACTGAACATTATAGCTTAGCCTAGCCTACTTTAAACGTGCTGGGAACACTTAGCCTAAAGTTGGGCAAAAGTATCTAATAGGAAGCTTATTTTATAATGAAGTGTTGAGTATCTCATGTAATTTATTGACTCCTCTACTGAAAGTGAAAAACAGAATGATTGTATGGGTACAGAGTGGTTCTGGTGTATTGGTTCTTTCCCCGTGTGATCATGCAGCTCACTGGGAGCTGTGGCTCACTGCTGCTACCCAGGATCACAAGAGAATATTGAACTGCATATCACAGTCTGGGAAAAGATGAAAATTCAAAATTTAAAGTATAGTTTCAACTGAATGCAGATTGCTTTTGCCGTATCCTAACGTTGAAAATCATTAAGTTGAACCATCATAAGTTGCGAAATGCCTGTATATACATACAGTGAAACTCAAAAAACTAACCTGATGTGTAGCTTAATAGGCATTGATTATATGTAAACAAAGCATAGAAAATGTTTGAAAAGAAAACTACACTGAGATAATGTTCCCATGTAAAGATTTGACCATATCTATGGTTTATCTATGATAAAATTCTTGAAGTTTTTTGAGGAGATCAAACTTACTCATATTATTTTTATAGGCATACACATGTGCACCAGAAATGTTATATGAATGTACACTTCTTCAATGAGTGTATGGAAATATTTGTTCTAAAGTAAGAAAATAATAATAACTATTATTAGTATAAAATAGTATTTATTATAAAATATTAATTATAAAATAATTAAGAAAATATTTGTTCTAAAGTAAGAAAATATGATACTGTGTATCATATATTCTACTAAGTGCTTTATTATCTGCCTTAATCTTCATGTCACCAATTTAGATGAGATATAAAAAACAAATACTCAAAACATTACACAGCTTGACCATGGTAATATGGCTAGTAAATAGTAGATGAAAGATACAAATAGTAGATGAAGGATATGATCCTCAGGCACCCAAACTATACTGCCCTGTTCTCTACTCTCACAAATGCAAGGTATTCACTAAATCCATGTGTCTATATCGTAGAAAGAAAGATGGGAGGACAGGCAGTGAAGGAGAGGAGAGGAGAGGAGAGGAGAGGAGAGGAGAGAGAGAGAGAGAGAGAATCCCAAGCAGGCTACAGGCTCAGTGCAGAGCCCAACACAGGGCTCAATCCCACAACCCTGGGATCATGACCTGAGCTGAAACCAAGATTAGGATGCTTAACTGACTGAGCCACCCAGGCGCCCACTAAACCCTTCTGTTTTGTATACACCTTTTGCAAAGCTGTGACCAAAGGATAAAGGGAAGTGCCAAAAGAATACATAATAGGGAGGGTTCATTCATAAATAGGGTGACTATATAAATTTTCATCCAAACTCATACAATTATAATATGAAAAGGGGTGCTGTTAATAATTAATCTGGAAAAACAAGTATAAAGAGAATACCACCTGGGAAAATAAGGAAAAGAAAAAGTGGAGAAAGGCATGCATTTTAAAATATTTAAAATATTAAAAATATTATTTACCAAGCACGGAATAAGTACCAGTCTATGCAGGTTTATCTCACTTTACTCCTCACGATGGCCCTTGAGATATTTGTGGTCAGTTTCCTCAAAAGAATACAAATGCAGGGCGCCTGGCTGGCTCAGTCAGAAGAGCTTGTAACTCTTGATCTCAGGGTCATGTGTTTGAGCCCCACATTGGGGGTAGAGATTACTAAAAGAAATAAACTTTAAAAAAAAAGAATATAAATGCTCTGAGAAGTTAAGTGCTTGGGCAACTTCTCACAAAATTAGTGACTAGAATTAGCCAATTCTACCCAATTCCAAAGCCTATCATTACTCTATTAGCTTTCTTTCTATATGTAAATAAAACAAGGTTAATATGTTCTCAAAAAAGCAAATAACTAAAGTTAAGAGAGCTATTCTAAGATTTATCATAAAGGAAAAAAAATGTTTTCCTTTTTTCTTATTCTTTTTTTAAATTGAGCTAAAATTGGTATATACCACTATATAAGTTTCAGGTGTACAACATTATAATTTGATATTTGTATATGTTACAAAATGATCACCACCAAAAGTCTAGTTACTATTCAATACCACACAATTAACCCCCTTAGCCATTTCATCCACTCTTCAGCCCCCCTTACCCTCAACCTGTTCTCTGTATCTGTAAGTTTTTGATATTGTTTTGTTTGCTTGTTTGTTTTATATTTTACATATGAGTGAAATCATATGGTATGTCTCCCTCTGTCTTACTGATTTCACTTAGCGTAGTATCTTCATGGTTCATTCAGTTGTCAGAAATGGAAAAATTTTGTTCTTTTTTATGGCTGAGTAGTAATCCTTTGTATGTACCACATCCTCTTTATTCATCCATCCATCCATCCATCCATCCATCCATCCGTCATTCTCTTTATTCAATTAGGTTGTTTCCATATCTTAGCTATTGTAAATAATGCTGCAGTGACCATAGGGATGCACACATCTTTTAAATTAGCATTTTCATATTCTTTGGATAAATACCCAAAGTGGAATAATGGGATCATATGGTAAATCTATTCTTAATCTTTGAGGACTCTCTGTACTGTTTTCCATAGTGGATACACAAATTTGCATTCACCAGAAATGAATATGTACATTTTCCCCACATTCTCTCCAACATTTGTTATCTCTTGTCTTTTTGACAATAGGCATTCTAACAGATGCAAAGTGATATTTCATTGTAGTTTTGATTTGCATTTCCCTAATAATTAGCAATGAACATCTTTTCATGTGCCTGTTGGCCATATCTACATCTTCTTAGGAAAAATGTTTAGATCCTCTGCCCATTTTTTTAATTCTTTTACTCAGATATCACCTCACGCCAGTCAGAGTGGCCAAAATGAACAAATCAGGAGACTATAGATGCTGGAGAGGATGTGGAGAAACGGGAACCCTGTTGCACTGTTGGTGGGAATGCAAACTGGTACAGCCACTCTGGAAAACAGTGTGGAGGTTCCTCAGAAAATTAAAAATAGACCTACCCTATGACCCAGCAATAGCACTGCTAGGAATTTACCCAAGGGCTACAGGAGTACTGATGCATAGGGGCACTTGTACCCCAATGTTTATAGCAGCACTCTCAACAATAGCCAAATTATGGAAAGAGCCTAAATGTCCATCAACTGATGAATGGATAAAGAAATTGTGGTTTATATACACAATGGAGTACTACATGACAATGAGACAGAACGAAATATGGCCCTTTGTAGCAACGTGGATGGAACTGGAGAGTGTGATGCTAAGTGAAATAAGCCATACAGAGAAAGACAGATACCATATGGTTTCACTCTTATGTGGATCCTGAGAAACTTAACAGAAACCCATGGGGGAGGGGAAGGAAAAAAAAAAGAGGTTAGAGTGGGAGAGAACCAAAGCATAAGAGACTGTTAAAAACTGAGAATAAACTGAGGGTTGATGGGGGGTGGGAGGGAAGGGAGGGTGGGGGATGGGTATTGAGGAGAGCACCTTTTGGGAGGAGCATTGGGTGTTGTATGGAAACCAATTTGACAATAAATTTCATATATTGAAAAAAAAATTAAGTTTATTTATTTTGAGAGAGAGAGAATTCCAAGCAGTCTCCATACCAGCAGCACAGAGGTGGATGTGTGACTCATACTCATGAACCGTGAGATCATGACCTGAGCTGGAACCAAGACTTGGATGCTTAACTGACTGAGCCACCCAGCTGCCCCTGCCAATTTTTTAATTTTTTTAGTTGTTGAATTGTATAAGTTCTTTATATATTTTGCATATTAGCCTCTTATCACATATATGATTTGCAGATATCTTTCTCCAGTCAGTAGATTGCCTTTGCATTTTGATGATACTTTACTTCACTGTGCAGAAGCTTTTTAGTTTGAGATAGTCCCATTTGCTTATTTTTGCTTTTGTTTCCCTTGCTTTTGAAGTCAAAGCCGCCAACATATCACTAAGACTGATATCAAGGAGCTTATCATCAATGTTTTTTTCTAGGAATTTTTATGGTTTCAAGTCTTAAATTCAAGTGTTTAATCTATTTTCAGTTAATTTTTGTGCATGGTCTGAGACAGTAGTCTAGACCATTCATTCTTTTGCGTGCAGCTGTCCACTTTTCCTGACACCATTTATTAAAGCAACTGTCTTTCTCCATTGTGTATTCTTTCTTTTGTTGTCATAAGTTAATTGACCCTGTATGTGTGGGCTTATTCTGGGCTTTTAGTTCTGTTCCACTGATTTAAACATCTGTTTCTTTATGTCAATACCATACTGTTTTGAACACTATAGCTTTGTAGTACAGTTTAAAGTGTGGTAGTGGCTTTGTTCTTCTTTTCGAGATTTCTTTGGCTTTTAAGGATCTTTTGTAGTTCCCTACACAGCTTAGAATTACTTGTTCTAGTTCTATGAATAATGCCATTGGAATTTTGTTAGGAATTGCATTGAATTTGTAGATTATTTTGGTATGGACATTTTGACAATATTGATCCCTCAAAATCTTGAGCACAAAATATCTTTCCATTTATTCATCTTCATTTTTTTCATTAGGCTTAGAGTTTTCAGAGTACAGGTCTTTTACTTCCTTGGTTAAATTTATTCCTGATTGATGCAATAGTAAATGGCATTGCTTTCTTAATTCCTCCTTCTGATAGTTTGTCATTAGTGATATAAGTTTCACATATTTTTATATTGATTTCATTTCTTGTAATTTTATGGTATGTGTATTAGTTCTAATAGTTTTTTTGGTGGAGACTTTAAGGTTTTCTATACATAGTATCATGTCATCTGCAAATAGTGACATCTTTACTTCTTCCTTTACAATTTGTATGCTTGTTATTTCTTTTTCTTGCCTTATTGTTGTGGCCATGACTTCCAATACTATGTTGAATAAAAGTGATAAAAGTGGGCATTCTTGTCTTCTACCTAATCTTAGAGGAAACCCATTTTTTAATTTTTATTTATCGTTTTCAGTTTTCCACCATTGACTGTGATGTTAGATGTGGGTTTGTCTTATATGCCCTTTATGATGCTAGGTATGTTCCCTGTGTACCCACTTTGTTGAGAATTTTTATCATAAATGGAAGTTGACATTCGTCAAATGTTTTTTCTGCATCCATTGAAATGATAATATAATTTTTATCTTTCTTTTTGTTTTTGTGGTCTATCATGTTGTTTGATTTGTGGATGCTGAAACATTCTGCATCCCTTGAATAAATCCCACTTGATCATGATATATGATTCTTTTATTGTATTACTGTATTACTGGGTTAAATTTGCTAATATTTTTTTGAGGATTTTTGCATCTGTGTTCCTTAGGGATATTGGCCTATAATTTTCTTCTTCTTCTTCTTCTTCTTCTTCTTCTTCTTCTTCTTCTTCTTCTTCTTCTTTCTCTCTCTCTCTCCCCTTCCCTCCCTCGTCTGTGTGTGTGTGTGTGTGTGTGTGTGTGTGTGTGTGGTGTCTTTGTCTGGTTTTGGTACCAGGATAATGCTGGACTCATGAGTTTGGAATGGTCCCTCCTTTTTAAATTTTTGGGTGCGTTTTAGAAGGATGTGTATTAAATCTTTGAATGTTAGGAAGAATTCACCAGTGAAACTGTCTGGTTTTGGACTTTTGTTTATTGGGAGGTTTTACGTTACTGATTCAACCTTCTTACTGGAAATTGGTCTATCCAGATTTTTTGTTTCTTCATGATTCAATCTTAGAAGATTTTGTTTCTAGGAATTTATTTATTTCTTCTAGCATGTCCAAAGTGTTTCTGTATAAGTGTTTGTATTAGTTTTTATGATCCTTTGTATTCCTGTGGTATCATTTGTAACTTCTCTTTTGTTTCTGTTTTTATTCATTTGAACCCTCTTTTTTTCTTGTTTACTTTAGCTAAAAGTTTGTCAACTTTAGATTTTCAAAGAACCAGCTCTCAGTTTCATTGAGATTTTTTGTTGTTTGTTTAGTCTTTATTTAATTTATTTCCTTTCTGATCTTTGTTATTTCCTCCCTTCTACTAACTTTCGGCTTTGTTTTTTCTTCTTTTTCTGGTTTCCTTTATGTATAAAGTTAGATTGGTTGTGATTTTTCTTGTTTCTTGAGGTAGACCTATGTAGGTCTGAACTTCCTTCTTATATCTGCTTTGCTATCTCACATACATTTTGGTATGCTGTATTTCTGTTTTCATTTGTTGCTAGGTAGTTTTTTAAAAACTTCCTCTGATTTCTTTAATGACCCATTGGTTTTTCAGTATCTGGTTGTTTTATCTCTACACTTATGTGTTTTATCCAGTTTTTTTATAATTAATTTTTTTAAGTTTATTTATTTTCAGAGAGAGAGAGAGAAAGAGAGAGAGAGAGAGAGAGAGAGGCATAGTGAGAAGGAGACAGAATCCTAAGCAATGGGGCTCAATCCCATGAACTATGATATTATGACCTGAGCTGAGATCAAGAGTTAGACACTTAACCAACTGACTCTCCCAGGTGCCCCTTGTAATTGATTTCTAATTTCATGTCATATGATCATAAAAGATGCTTGATTTGATTCCAGTCTTCCTGAATTTATTGAGTCTTGTTCTGTGGTCTAACAGGTGATCTATTCTGGAAAATGTTCCATGTGTCCTTGAGAAGACTATGGATTCTTCTGCTTTTGGATGGACTTTTTGTATATATTTAATAAGCCCATCTGGTCTAATGTAAAGTTTAAAGCTTATTTTCTGTCTGGATTATGTATCCAATGATGTAAGGAAGATGTTAAAGTCCCCTATGACTATTGTATTTCTATCAGTTTCTCCCTTTAGGTCTATGAGTATTTGTTCTATATATTTTGGTGCTTCCATATGGGATGCATATACATTTATAAATGTTATATCTTCCTGCTGAATTGACCCCTTTATAATAATATAATGCTCTTAATTGTCTTTTATTTTTGTTTTAAAGTCTATTGTTTTCTTTTTTTTAATTTTTTTAAATGTTTATTTATTTTTGAGAGAGAGAAAGAGTGTGAGTGGGGGAGGGAGGGGAGAGAGAGGGAGACACAGAATCTGAAGCAGGCTCCAGGCTCTGAGCTGTCCATTTAGCCCCTCTGTGTCTTTTGGTTAGAGAATTTAGTCCATTTACATTTATTTTTTTAATGTTTATTTATTTTTTAAAGAAAGAGAGCAGGGAAGCAAGGGAGGGCAGAAAGAGGGGAAGATAGATGGTCAAGTGAGGGAAGGGCAGAGAGAGGAGACAGAGGATCCAAAGCAGGGTCTGCACTATCAGCTGAGAGCACAGAGCCCAGTGTGGGGCTTGAACTCCCAAACCATGAGATCATAACCTGAGCTGAAACCAAGAATTGGAAGCTTAACTGATTGAGCCACCCAGGTGCCCCAGTCCATTTACATTTAAAGTTATTGGTAGATATGTATTTATTGCCACTTTGTTGTTTTTTGGCTGCTTTTGAAGTTTTTCTCTGTTCCTTCCTTCTTTCTTCCCTTGTAGTTTGATGGCTTTCTTCAGCATTATATTTAGATTTCTTTCTCATTTTCTTTTATGTATTTACTGTATGTTTTTGCTTTATGTTTATTATAGGATTCACATGTAACTTCCTATGCATATAATGGTTAGTTTTAAGTTGGTAGGAGCTTAAATTTAACACATTCCAAAACTTTGTATTTTTATACTCTCTTCCTCAATTTTATATTTTTGATGCCATGTTTTACATCTTTTTATTTTATTCATCCCTTAATTAATTATTATAGTTTTAATTAATTTTACTATTGTAATTTTTAAAAAAATTTTATTTATTTTTGACAGAGAGATACAGCATGAGTTGGGGAGGGGCAGTTAGAGAGGAAGGCACAGAATCTGAAGCAGGCTTCAGGCTCTGAGCTGTCAGCACAGAGCACAATGTGAGGCCAAACTCACAAACTGCAAGATCATGACCTGAGCCAAAGACAGACACTTAATCAACTGAGCCATCTAGGTGCCCCATAATTTTACTACTTTTGTTGTTTAACCTTCATACTTGCTTTATAAGTAATTGGTCCAGTACCCTTACTATATATTTATCTTTTCCAGTAAAAATTTTATGTCCATATGTTTTCTTCTTATTCATTGGTATGATTTATTTTCAATTTAAATAACTCCTTTTAACATTTATTTTAAGGCCACTTTAGGGGTGATAAACTCCCTTAGTTTTTGCTTATATGGAAAACTCTTAATTTCTCCTTCAATTCTGAGTGATATCTTTGCAGGGTAGAAAATTCTTGGATTTTTTTTTTATTTTATTTATATGACAATGGATATTAACCAAACCTATTGTAATCGTTTTGCAAAATATATAAATCAAATCATCATGCTGTATGTCTTAAACTTATACAGTGATATATTTCTTAATAAAACTGGGATAAAGCAATTATTTGTCATAAATTGTAAAAGAAAAGATTAGATATCTAGAATGCTCAATATGATTAAGATAACTATGTGGATCTTCAACATCTTTTTTTTTTACTCTTTCTTTTATGTCTCAGTTACAAGTACATTTATTTTTTAATTGGAATTCAAGAATTTGTCCATGTAATCTGTATACATCTGTGTAGTCATGCTGGCATGGAGTCTTAGAATCAAATAATTTTCATGTTGCAGAAAAACTGATCTCCAGAACAGTATTTAATCCAGTGGTTCTCAAATACAACCTATGGATAAGTGCCAACCATAGCAAAGTGGCTTGTGACAAACAAACAAACAAACAAACAAAAAACCTCCAAATGGAATGTTCTTTTGATCATTACCTCCCTTACTGGGAAAAATATACAGTTGGAATCCCAACATTCTTCCCAGTTTTGTCTTGTCTTCTCTTCTTCCTCCTCTTCTTCTTTTTCTTTCCCTCTTCTTCCTCCACCTCCTCTTCCTTCTCCTAGAAATGTATAAGTTGTTGAATTCAACATGCTGATATGCTCCAGTCAAAGTCAGTCCTCTTTTCTTGCAGAAGAAAAAAATGGACCATTGGGATATTAAACTTGTTAGAGTACCCAATTGTAGCTATGGTTTTCATGCCTGGGCTAGGTGCTTTTTATACATTGCTCATTTATACTTAACAATATCTATGTAACTATTCTTATATATGTTATATTTGAGAAAACTGAAGTTAAGAAAATTTCAAATGGCTTGCCCCAAAATCATGGAATATAAGTGGCAGAGCTCAGAGTTCAAGCTTAGAACTGCAGAAACATGCTTTTTCTCCCCCACAGTTGCTTCAAAGAGGCTTTGTTATCTCCTGATCCACTGATCTTCCCATTTTCCTCAGTTTGTCCATTTTATCTACATCTCCTTGTACACAATTTTAGAATTAGGCAATAATTAAATCAGTAATATAACACTATTTTCATTTGACATTTCACAATCCTCAATAGGACAATTAGCCTAGGAAATACAATTATACGTAGTGTATAGTCCTTTTGTTTATCAGGCAAATTCTGATGACAACAAATGCTGTTAAAATAATACTTTCAGAGCAAGAAATTTATAAATTTAAGGTGATAGATTATTCAAGCTTCATAGGTCACACAAATTTATAATAAAATAAAAGTAATAAGACAATCTCCTGAAATTTGTTGTAATATTAACTTGGTGCCTTATTTTGAGACACAGTAAAGTAAAAGTTCATCAGTTTTCCCTCAGATACTCAAAATAATGTGATATTTAAGGCAATTACCAGTTTCTAAGTATTTATTTGTGTTCCTTAAATGAATCAGGAAAATACCTTAATATTTATTGGATGTTCACAATAGGGAAAATGGTCAACCAGAGGCTGTGAAGTACAAAAATCATATGATAAGGTTAGTGTTTTGCAGAGGCTTATATTTTAATAGGAAGGGAAATGACATACATGGTGCTTCCATCAAGTGGAATTAAGGGATCCAGTAGCTTTCTCTTTGGGGACTCACTATTTACTATTTTGAGTTGTAATCATTTTTGTACAATGATTTATCTCCCCTACCACACTGGAACTTCTTGGTTGAAATGATTGTACCTTATCCTTATTTGTAATTCCCACTAACAATGTATCACATAGTGAGTAGCCCATAAATAGCTTTGGTATGAATAATATACAGAACACTAAGAATACAAGACTCCATATCTGTAGGTCTTGTGTTTTTTCTTATTTCTTGAGGTAGACCTGTTTTGCTCTGAACTTCCTCTATATCTCTTCTTCCCAAATGCATGGAACTGGAAGCAAGTGCTCTAGAAGTTCGTGGGGATTGGGTTGCTCAGGAGAGTTTCCACAGAGAATTTAGCTGAGTGAAAATGTGGAAAAAAGAAAAGCAGAGAAATAGTGGTGGTGGTGGAGCATTCCAGGTGGTGGAAAAGCAGGTAAGATGTTTATGTTACAGTTTTTATTATAATAAGCAGAAAAAATGCTTATTTATTTTACAGAGAGGGAGAGTGTGAGTAAGGGAGAGGGGCAGAGGGAGAGAGAGAATCCCAAGCAAGTTCCACAGCATGGAGCCAGACATGGGGCTTGAACCCAAAACCCTGGGATCATGACCTAAGCTGAAATAAATGGGTGCTCAACTGACTGAGCCACCCAGGTGCCCCAAGAAAAGATGGAAGAAGATGCATTCTTTTTCATAAATGAATATGTTTCTTTCTATTTTTTTCCCTGCTTTCCTCCCAGAGAATATAATTCTGTGTTTTAGAACCTGGGCTCTCTAGGTAACCTGACTTGCTACAAATCCTCTTTCAGCCATTTACTGTAGGTACTTGGTTAAATTACTTTATAGCTAGAATATAGGATCTACTCCTGTCCAAGACACAAAATAACAGTGGCTGATTACAGTATACAAGTTTGTTTTCATAAAAGTCCAACTGGTATAGTGGCTGTTTTAGTTATATTCTTGTATGACAAACTGCCTCAGAACTTTGGGGTCTCAAAAAAAAGCTATTGATTCAAGGGTGTGAAATTTGGGCAAGGCTCAGTGAAGAGGGCTCATCTGTGCTTCATATCATGTCAGCTGGGCTGACTGAAGTGGTTCTTGAGCATTCAAGATCTCCTACATCATATGTCTCATGTGTTTATGTTGGCTGCAGCTAAAGCCTCTTGCTTCTCCTACACGTAACCTCTCTCTCTTTCTGCGGTCGCTCATCATTTGGCAGTCTAGCATGAGCTTCTTGATGTGGGTGCTGGCTTCCAGCAGGGTGCAAACAGAGGCTTCAAGGCCTCTTAAGGTCTAGCCTGAAAGTCATAATGTCATTTCTCTTGCATTGTATTGGATAACCCAGGTCACAGCCCAGATTTAAAGGGAGGGAATATCTCTGGATGATAGGGTTGGCAAAGTAACAGTACAAAAGGACTTGTAGAATGGGAGGAATTACCGGAGCTATCTTTGGAAATAATCTGTCAAAATGAATTGGCTCTCTGAGGTCTTAAGGGGCCCTTACTGCTTTTTTATCTTGCTTTGCTATCTCTAGAGTATTGCTCTCCTTTGTGTGGTCCAAGATGACTCATCGCTGTATTTTCTTTGCATCCAGAAGGCAAGGAAACACATGGAATAGCATAGCCAGGATTCAGGTCTTTATCATAAGACCAACCTGGTTAGAAGCATGAAAATAAATAAAGTCTTTGTTCTGGATGTCCGTAAGACACCTGAAAGTTTCATGAGAGACAAATGGAGAATGGATATTGAGGGACAGTTTATTATCTCTGTGACAAATTACTTAACTTCTCTGACTCTCAGCTTCTTTCTGTGTGAATTGGGGATGAAAGCTGCACCTACTTCATAGGGCTGTTGTGAAGGTCATTGGGCAGTATGTCTGAGAACTTAGCAGAGTATCTGGGGGCAAATGTTAGCCATCACCATTTTTTGGTTAAAAGTCACAGAATCCCTGCCACCTTTCAGGCACTGTTCTAGACTCTTAATGTACAAAGGTGCATAAGATACTTTTCCACACCTGGAGAACTAAAACTCTCCTGAGGAAGACATACTTCAAAATAAATAATTGCAGCATGAGGTGAGTGGTAGTATGGAAACATGGATAAAGAACTGTGGAGATGGGTGGGAAGAGAGAAGAAAGGCAGGGATTCCAAAAGGAGCTAACACTTAAGGTTGACCATGAAAATTGGGTCAAAAATGACTTACTTCAGAGGCACTAATCAGTGTGGCATATTTAGGAAATGGTCAAGAGGCTGATTACCACTGACTTGTAGAATTGTGAAAGATGAGCTTAAAGAGAGGAGATAGGGTCAAATTGTGAAGCACCTCATGTCTGATACCCATGAGTTTGGGTGTAATACAGCTTCTCCTGAATCTCTTTTAGCTTCAGATATTGAGATAATAATAGCATAGGATCATGGTGAGGAATAAGTGATAATATAAGGTACAAAGCACCAGTCCCGGACATATATTAAGCCCCTAATAAGCATTAGCTATTGTTAAAGTGATGATGATGATGATGATGATGATGATGATGATGATGGAGGATAAGAAATCAAATATGAAGTGTTTCTAAGATAAACTTGGTTAATGTTTAAAAGAGTGATAGATGGTAACCTTACTTTGGGATTTCTAGTCATTGATGAGATATGAAATTCAAAGTGGATTGGAAAACAAATACAGTATTACAAATACTGAGTTTGAGATACTTTCAAAATGTCTAATGAGCAAGAGGTATAAGGAGTCAGTTGAAAATATTTGTCTGGAATATAGAGGAAAGGTCAGAGTTAGAAATAAAGAATTGCCAGGTATTGGCATCTCCCACTTAGAAGAGAAATGAGTTTGGTCATCCTGGGAATAAATAGAAAACAAGTCCAAGAAAAATGAGAAAAGGGTGATTGCTATCTCCAGGTAGCCTTCAAAAGTCCGTTTTAGCTATTGTGAGTTGGGGGTATACTTCAGTGCTGATAGAATGAGAAAAATTAGTTGGCATTAATTCTATGGTGATATGCAGTCATATCCCCCACCAGATATACCAAGGGCCTATCTCCACAATACAGTTGGAATAAGGACATATCCTGTTCCTCTGACTAGACAGTGGGCAGGGGACTCCTAGAGCTCCAGGGTTCTAGTGAAGGATCAGACGGTCGTGGGGTCCCTTGGCTGTTGTAATGATCTCCTAGAAGCTTTCTTCACATTCATTTTTGCATCCTTTTGAAACATTCTCTTCAGTGCAGCCTTACTGATTAGTTTAAAAAACAAAACGGGGCACCTGGGTGGCTCAGTCGGTTGGGCGTCTGACTTCAGCTCAGGTCACGATCTCGTGGTCCGTGAGTTCGAGCCCTGTGTCGGGCTCTGGGCTAATGGCTCAGAGCCTGGAACCTGCTTTCCGATTCTGTGTCTCCCTCTCTCTCTGCCCCTCCCCCGTTCATGCTCTGTCTCTCTCTGTCTCAAAAATAAATAAACGTTAAAAAAATTAAAAAAAAATAAAAAATAAAACAAAAACAAATCTGATTCTGACTTAAAATCGTGTAAAGGATTCCCATTGATCTGGGGATGAAGAAGAAAACCCTGCCTACCTCACGTCCTCTTGCCATCATTCACTCATAAGCAGATAGACTTCTGTAATCATGGACTGTGCCATCCTCCTTTTACCCAACCCTGTGTTTGCCTAGGATGCTCTCTCCCCTCCCTGCTTTTACCTGGGTAGCCCCTGCAACTTTCCTTTCTGAGTTCAGCTGGTAGTTCTCTTACTCAAGAAAGCTTTCCCTGACTTTCCAGACCCAGTCAGGTCCTCTTGGTAGATGTGCCCACAGAATCTTTGTGGTATTCAGCCTAATTATGACTGAAGTTCTAATTGTGCAAATAATGGTTGGATAATTCTTTTCTTCACACCACTGACATTATAGCTCCTCCACAACAGAGAAAAAGTCTGTCTTATCTACTAGTGAGGCTTGACTCACTCCTGCCTCCACCTCCAACGAGGAACAGATTGAGAAGTAGACACAGGAGTCAGACTGTCAAGATAACAGCTTTACTAATGCTAATTCTTCTTTAGAGAATCCAGCCTGATCTGTGGTCCAAATTAGGCTTCCTACTCATTCTCTCAGATTTGAACTTATTTACAGAAACATCAGAAGAAAAAAGGGATAACCGCAGGCCTCTCTGCTCCATCTCTGGTGATCTCTGGTACCTACAAGAGTTCCTTGTTTAGAATAGTTGCCTGCTTACATGGCATGGCTTGTTACCTTTCGATTTTTTTTTCTCTTTTAACCGATGTCTTCTTACTTCAGATAAGCGTTTCTAACATTCCTAATCAAGTGCACAGTAATTACTTACGGTTTCTCCTTTATGCTTCTTTCCCTGCACATAACACACAGCATAATAAACAGTCCTTTAAGGTTTCTTAAAGGTTTTGCTACAAACAGCAGAGGGGAAAACTATAGGAAGTAAAACAACTTTCTCCTGTATCCCCCTGCTTTCTGCTTGTTAAAGCTTTTCAAGCTTTACTTTTTTCTTACTTTGTATTGAAGAGCAAAAGCACAAAAACATACTAATAGTAGAGTTTGTTTACCAAACGCAGGACGTTTTAGAACTGAGAGGAAGACAGTGCAGGCTACCTTCGGTCACATAGGTTCTAACAGCCACTTCAGAGTTGAGGGCTTCCCCTGGACCACCACGGTTTTGTGAAAGGAGCCAGGGAGCATGGCCAGGACACAGGAAGGGCAGAAGCAACTGTCCAGTCTTCCTTCTTTTCTTCCACTTTTGCTGCTTTGTCTCTGAAGATGCCATGCTGAACTAGGTTTAAGGTTAAAAAATAGGGAAAACCCCGGGAAAGAATGCTAATCCTGGGCAGCAATCAATTGACAGAGGTGAGAGGAAAAAAGAGAGAAGAATCATTTTCAGAACTATTTGGAGATCAGGGTCCTCAGGCTATTTCTAAGTATTTGTATACAAGGGCATTTGTATATCTGGGAATGTTCCTATTCAGTAACATTTAAAATAACTTAATTTGGGGCACCTGGATGGCTCAGGTTGAGCATCTGACTCTTGATTTCAGCTCAGGTCATGATCTCACGGTCTATGGGTTCAGGCCCCATGCAGAGCCTGCTTGAGATTCTCTCTGCCTCTCATAAACAAACAAACAGACATTTAAAGATAGTTATTTAATATATTTCATACAAGCAAAATATATGCTTACTGTGGAAATGTTTGAAAAATACAGAAAAAGTATAATAATGAAAATATTAATTACATGTAATCATATCCCGTGTCATTTCTTGCAACTGTGCTTCTTGCTTTTACATTTAACATGATTAAAATAGATTGTGGACAACTTAATCTTATCAGAAAAATTATTCAGAAGAACAATTTTTCCAGTGTTTTGTAACACGTTACAGAAGTATTTATTGTCACAGGTAGTTAATGTTATATGAATTTAATGTACAAAGTTAAATGCTATATAAATATAGATAAGAACACATAAATATGTTAAACCCCAGATATCCTCTAAGATTAAGAGGTTCCTGCCTAGTTTTGTTTACTCTTTCATTCATCTTTTTCAATCTCTTATTTATGTTATGAAAAATACTGTTGACATGGGCTTTGAAAATACCTATATTTGGGGGGGATGGAGTTATTTCATGTAAGAAGTATGTTAATCGTCACAAGTTTCATTAGAACATTGGACATTTGTTAAAAGTATTCTCTTCTCTTGAGGAAATTGTATTCCATTCCACCCTGACATACCACACACTACAATGCTGATGTCATTTCATTGTAAGCAGGGACTGGATAGGACATGAGTCAATTCTAAGTTGTTAAGAATTTCCTTCTTTTCCCAATGGAATACACATAATTGCTGTTGGGAAATGTTCTGAAATAAGATTTAACTTTTTGTTTAAGTTTTTTTTTTTTTTTTTTTTTTTTCTTAATAGAATGGAGGAGATTTGGGCCAGTAAAAGTGTATTTTTTTTTTTTTACTACATGTTGAACAACAAAATTTTGGCTAAGATGTAAGCATGCAAGAAAAGGTAACAAACTCAATAGACTCAAAACTTTTTCAATGTGTAAATGGAAAAAATGTTACAAACTTTCGTAGAGCTCATGAAAATATTCACAGTAAAAAAAGTTCTTGTAATTTGTTATAAAACGCGCTATTTCTTAATAATATCCTAGTAGGATTTCATAGTTGACAGACAAGGTAAAGTAATTAATTGAAAATTAAGGGGTGCCTGCATGGTTCATTCAGTTGAGTGTCTGACTTCCACTCAGGTCATGATCTCACAACTCAGCTTGGTTCATGAGTTCGAGCCCCAGCATCAGGGTCTGCGCTGACAGCTCAGAGGTTGGAGACTGCTTCAGATTCTGTGTCTTCCTCTCCCTCTGCCCATCCCCTGCTCATGCTCTCTTTCTCTCCCTCTCTCAAAAGTAAATAAACATTAAAAAAAAAAAGGAAATGTGATGGCATAGTGCTGTTGAAAAAATAGATATGGGGGGTTTGGGGAAAAAGAATGAGTTAAAGCACCATCAGAACAATAAAAGATTTTGAAAATCAGAGAGACCTGTTGCAATAGAATTACTTCTGTCCAACATTCTATTTCAACTGTATTTTTAAATTTCACCTTAAGTTTTCAATCATGGAGTTCCCAATATTAAATACTTATATTTTAATATATAACGTGACAGGAAAAGGTGCAAGATTAATGCCATTAATATACAAAGTGAATTAAAACAAGGCTTGACAAAAGGTTTAAGTTTGGCCAACTGGCTATTCAAATCTCCTAGGTCATATTTATTTCACCTCAACTTCCTTGAAGAGTTTTCCTTCAATTTTAAGGCAGGTGTCCTTCTCATACTCTCACCAGATTTGGCAGCTGGGCCTCCATTACCCAGTGGTGAATTGTAAAATGAGCCTCGTCACTGTGACTATACATTTCGATCCTGTTATGGTTCTTTAAAAATGGCAGTTTGTGCCATTGGACAGTTTTTTATTTAACTTGATAAGGAAGCTGTCTTTTCTTCTTCTTATGGTTTTGATCCTTAAATATTTTACATTTTAAAACCATAGGCCTTCTTATGAAATAGGGTTACTGAAACTTCTGGGAGCCTAAAATTGAATGACCCTGTTGTTTCTTTGCCACAACCATGGAGTTTCCCCATTACATCTCTTTTGCTGTTATTAAAAAAAAAAAAAAAAAAAAAAAGGACTTATTATTACTAGCTGGAGTTCTGATAGTCACATTTCAGAATTTATAATACTGTAAACTTCACAAATTTGGTAAACAAGTGTTAGAGGGAAAGAAGGGAGATCATCATGAGGTCTCTTGCATTTCATCTATAGGCAGTAGCTTGTTACTTTTCTTCTGAGATTCTTAACACACTAATGTTTAAAAATTTTTTTAATGTTTTTTATTTATTTTTGAGACAGAGAGAGACAGAGCATGAGCAGGGGAGGGGCAGAGAGAGAGGGAGACACAGAATCCAAAGCAGGCTCCAGGCTCGGCTGTGAGCACAGAGCCTGATGAGGGGCTTGAACTCACAAACCAAGAGATCATGACCTGAGCCAAAGTCAGACACTTAACCAACTGAGCCACCCTGGTGCCCCCACACTAATATTTAGATATAGGGAACTTACAGCCTAGAGAAAAAGTAGTAAGAAAGCATATATTGGAAATGTTATGAAGTACTAGATTCATCAAAGAAAAATAGATGGAAATTGTCAGTGATTTCATATTAACATTATTTGCTTATAATCTTTAAGGCCAAATTTTGCCACACAGCCTATAAGAATACACGAGTAAAATAGCATAGAATAAAAAGGTGGAACTTTAAATATTTAGAAATGAAATATAAGGTGAAGATCAATAAAACAAAAGACTCGAGTGTTGCAATTATTGTTAGATCTGGGCTACTAATCTGGCTTAAGCCGCATTTGCTCTACCCTCTGGCTATGACCAGCTTTTCTTGAGTGGTGAGGTGCCACCACATCACGGCTATAGTGAACATGATCATGCTTACCCAAACCTGTTTGTTTTCATACGTTCTGATGGAATATAGGTAGTGCTCCAAAGTGCGAATCAGTAAAACTAATTTTTTTATTTTTATCGCAGACCAAGAAATGTGGCCCATTTATGTAGTTCTCTGAAGATTCCTAAGAAACAGTCTTAGAATTTCTGGTGGAATGAATGAATTACTTCCCTCAAGAAGGTTCCAGATGAGAGTTGGGCCCCAAACATGTGAAGGGTACTGGAGCCTTAAAGTAACTTTTATTCTGAGTTATTGACTAAATATGGATCCTCCGCCTTCCTTAGAGATCATATAGGCAGACTTGAAGGTTGACAGCCTTCTGTAAAAATTAAAGTGCTAACTAAAATCTCTCTTTTTCTTCTCCAAAAAGAGTACCTATAGGCAAAGATAGGATTTTTCACAGGAAATTACTTTTTTTTTTTTTATTTTTTAATATATGAAATTTACTGTCAAATTGGTTTCCATACAACACCCAGTGCTCATCCCAAAAGGTGCCCTCCTCAATACCCATCACCCACCCTGCCCTCCCTCCCACCCTGCCCTCCCTCCCACCCCCCATCAACCCTCAGTTTGTTCTCAGCTGTACCCCAATGTTTATAGCGGCACTCTCAACAATAGCCAAATTATGGAAAGAGCCTAAATGTCCATCAACTGATGAATGGATAAAGAAAGTGTGGTTTATATACACAATGGAATACTACGTGGCAATGAGAAAAAATGAAATATGGCCTTTTGTAGCAACATGGATGGAACTGGAGAGTGTGATGCTAAGTGAAATAAGCCACACAGAGAAAGACAGATACCATATGGTTTCACTCTTATGTGGATCCTGAGAAACATAACAGAAACCCATGGGGGAGGGGAAGGAAAGAAAAAAAAAAAAAAAGAGGTTAGAGTGGGAGAGAACCAAAGCATAAGAGACTGTTAAAAAAGGAAATTACTTTCTTAAGAAAGTGCATGTTAACAAATTACTGATCAATCCCCAATTGTGTCTAAACACCATATGGCCAGACAAAGATGATTGTAGCTTAAAGAAATTTCAGAACAGACCATAGAATATCAAATGACATTTAAACCACGAACAACTTATTTATGGTAAGAAAAATGCATAAGAGGTTCAAAGAAGAGATAGTGATAATTAAAGGGGTTTTTATGGCATAAATATTACCAAATGATACACTTACAAGATGTATACAAAAAAATTCAAGAGGGGCGCCTGGGTGGCGCAGTCGGTTGGGCGTCTGACTTCAGCCAGGTCACGATCTCGCGGTCCGTGAGTTCGAGCCCCGCGTCAGGCTCTGGGCTGATGGCTCGGAGCCTGGAGCCTGTTTCCGATTCTGTGTCTCCCTCTCTCTCTGCCCCTCCCCCGTTCATGCTCTGTCTCTCTCTGTCCCAAAAATAAATAAAAAACGTTGAAAAAAAAAATTA
The DNA here is from genome assembly GCF_023721935.1 of Panthera uncia. NCBI lineage: Eukaryota > Metazoa > Chordata > Mammalia > Carnivora > Felidae > Panthera > Panthera uncia. Next base: position 127,734,291 of record NC_064816.1, read on the forward strand.
AAAAAAAAAATTCAAGAATTTAAAAGTAAAAGAAATCATGTAGCATAGTTAGCTTAAACAGTTTATCACAATTTAAAGAGGCAGAGAAGAATGAATGTTTTCATATGAAAATGAGATGGAACAGAATTTCTGAAGATTAGCAAGCACTTCATGAATATCACTATCAAATACCACTAGCTGGGTAGGTTACACATTCCACAGAGAGGTGGTAGTCAGGGGCAGTAGCTGAATTTGCTTATGGGGAGTTACATAAGATATAGGAAAGAGATAAAATAAGATGTAGGAGATACTAAGATCTATCTATCTATCTATCTATGGTATTAAATTGGATCATCATAAACCTAAGCTTCACCATTTGTTACATTATATGTTGCACACTGATGGCTTGCAAGCCAAATCCTCATCCGTGTTTTCTTTGACCCCATAATTTTTAAATTGGTTTTTAACACTCAAAAATCTGCCTCTAGAAAACATTGTGCTCTTGCAGTACTAAACCCACGTTTCCATGTAGCAGCACGTCCCTTTAGATGGGGCATGCATCTAAGTTTGCCACATTTCCTACCTTGCATCTTCAGTGGGTTAAATAGCTGCTTAGCCTGTGTGAGCATTAAGACTCCTGCTTCAGGTATTTTTCTCAGTATCTTACTCAAGACACCATGCCTCGAGAAATGCAAGGAAAAGATTCAAATGCAAACTTAAGAATATTGTGATTGCATGTTTTCTGAGTGATACTTTGGTGAATATTTGTTTTTCGCAACTTAGGTAAGCTCAACAGGGGCACAGGGCACATCTTATTTGCTTGCTTACCATGGTGTCTGCAGAACATGGCGCAGCTCCTGGCTTGTTCCAAGGGATTGATAAAAGTTTCTATAACTGAACATAGTAATCCAACTGTCCACAGATACTAACTTAACACATTCCTGTTTAAAATGTACTTCATTCCTTAATACAGTACCTGACGCAGAGCACGAATTCCCTCGTTTGTTGTGTGACTGAATCTCAATGTTCCAGAAAGAGTAAGGTATGCTCAGATAGTGAGATTCTGCCAGGTGGAAACTGAAGCAGTTTTTCAATAGATATAAGGGAGAGGAGCATTTGGACGAACACAGAAGATAAAAAGTAGTGTTGATATCCACTTGGGAGCCCAAGTCCAGTAAGCCCACATGGGAGATTGGAGGAGTTCCAGACAGAAGGATCCAGAAGTCACAGTGAATATGAACTTGCGGGACCAGAAACCTAGGAACCAGGGTGGTGCAAATACAACTGAGAGTAAATGAGGAAGGCTTTGAAATGTTGTCAAGAACAAATGTGCAATCTCAACTTGTTTTAGGGAGTGAGTAGATCATGCAGCATGGATGAAACAACTAGTTTTAAGTGGCCAGCAGTAAAAAGACCTTTTGGAATAAACCCTGAGTGACTCCGAAGCAGAATCCATGAGCACTTGTGGGATCAACTGGGAAGATAACTAAAGCAATCTGAATTGCCTCTTGACCGTGAAGATTTTCTGACAGAATGTACATCATTAAAGTTTCTTCCTTTAGCTCTGATTTGTATGGACTCCTTTCATCCCCTGGCTCTACACAGTGATCCCCACACAGATTGGGGCTCTCTTCTTACAGTGGTCTCAGGTTCTACATCCACACATTACCAGCTCCAAGAGAAGGTAGAATTTGTATCTTATCATTCCCAGAAGTCACTCCAGACCAGCTTAGTCAAGTGCCTAGCCTTGTACCAGTCATTGTGGCCAGGTGAATGACATGTGCTCATTGACTAAGGTCTCATTCCACACCCATTTCTGAACTAATTACAGTAGCCTGGAAGATTGAGATAAGCTGACTGGCTTAAGAGAATCAGTGTCTACTTTTGGAGCTTGGTGTGGAGTCAGTCCTATCCAAACCATGTGGCTGAGAAGTTAGGGTACTCAGGAAGAAGGAAATATAGAATGAATTCTGATGAGGGAAGCATTAAGTCTCCAGCATATAAAGAGCTTAGCATAATCATTTTTGTTGTGGTAGTTGGAACATGGCAAAATATACACGAATATCAAGGTGATGTGCAATTCATCAGTTCGGGGGAAGTTGTTGCTGATACAATTTGTCATCCTCTTTAGGCCAAAAGAAGTTAAAATATTTTTCACTATGTATATTTCAAAATCTTTCTACCTAAAACAATAATAATAGCTCTTCTTCTTCCACCTTTCATTGCCTTCCTTCTTTGTTTTTCATTCCCTTCTTGAACAGTTTTGTCCTAAAGCCATTAGGTGGGGCAAAAAATAAGCTGTGTGTATGACAATTGGTACGGAGACATTGTGACCCAGTGTGTAGTGTAAGAGCCTTACCAGGTTGTGGAAGGTGTCTGCAAAGGAGGGATGTCCTACTCAGGGTGTCAGAGCCTGAGCACAGAGAGGAGGATATCTACAAAGAAGGGCAGTCTGACATGGAGTATCAGAAACTGATCATGTCTACTTGGGATCATGTAAGGATCCCACTAAGGATCATGTGTACTTGGGTTGAATGGCCTAATGTGGGGAGTCAAAGCCATAAAATAATGGTAAGGGCATATCTGCAGAAGGGTCCAGGGTATCAGAGCTCTGTGGCATGTAGGGGACCTCCATGTGGAAGAACAGCCTGGCATCATTGCTGGAATCCAAGCTCGAAGTAGAGTGCATCCAAGCAGGAGACCAATGGAAGGGTGAAGATGTGTTTACTGAGAATTGATCAAATAAGTAAATACATTAGGGATATGGGAGCCTGGTTTCTAATTGTCCAAGGTACAAATGTGGAAAGAGGGAAATCTGAATGAGCTCCATGGTGTTGGATTGGGGCTACAGGTAGATGTGTAAACTCATATTTTTCTATGGATAGAAACATAGTTATGGTAGCTCTGTCCACAGGATGTCCTCGAAACAGCATTACCCCCAAACCAATTAGAACACACCTAGGGCCTAGATCTTTATTCTAAATACCAGTTTTCTCGAAAAGAAAACTAAGATGCTTGATAACTGGAACAGGTAAATTAGAAAATAAGTCTGATGTATCTTGTGCTAGACAATAAGGAAACACTTAAAGAATGATGGGAACATGCTACAAGGACAGAGAAACCAACCTGAAAAAGCTTCCAGTAGTCAACTTAGAGACAATTGGAACATCAACGTAAATAAATTATAAGTTAAATTAATTATAAAGTAAATAATTATAAGCCATTGAATAAAAAGGGAAATATGAATACACATACACACTATACACAGACATACACGCACACACTCACACACACACAGTAGTTTCCCTCTAAAATAACTCCCTCCAAAATGATTATTAATTACAAAAAAGAAAAGAGTAACTTTACAGTGGAGGAGCTTGGCAGATACCATTTTAATCAAGTGATCAAAGTGAACTCTGTTAGTAAGGAGATACACCAAAATCTTGTACCACCTGATAGAATATAGTGAGAAAAAATAAAGCATCGTTTCTGTATTTGGCATTCTGTATTTGGTACGTCTGCCAAAGGTGCGTAACTTAAAACTAATCATGAGGAAACACAGACGAACCAAAATTAAGGAGTATCTGTGAAATAACTGGTCTATAATCTTCAAGTGAATCAAGGTCATGAAAATCAAAGAAAGGTAAGAACTGTTCCAAGACTAGAGTAGACCAAAGAGACATGGAAACTAATACAGTGTGCGATTCTGAACTGGATCCTTTTGCTATAGAGGACATTATTAGGACCGGTGGGTGACTAAACTTGAAGGGAGGAGGAGTATTAGATGATACTAAAAATATATTACTGTCAATTTTCTGATTTTGATGGTCCTGTGGTTAGGTAGGGGATGTTTTTCATGTGTCAGAAATACACTCTGATGTATTTAGAAGGGATGGGGCCAAAAGTTGATAACTCACTTCAAGAATAGTTCAAGAAAATAGTTCAGAAAAAAAAATTATCTATACTATACTTGCAACTTTTCTGTAAGTTTGGCAGTATTTTTCCAGGTTCTCTGTGAGAACTTAAATTTTTGGTAGACAAAATAGCCATTCATTCAATGCATCTTTGAATGTTGATAATCTACTAGAAATGGACACCCACAAATAAAATATGTTAGCCATCGTTTCAATGTGTCCATCCAAGAGGTGTACTAGTGCAAAAGGAAGGAGAAGTCATTTCTGAAGGGTATAATTTTAAAAAACGCCAAGTAGGTATGAAACAGATTGTAATAAGTGAAAAAAGGAATTAGAGCATTGCAGAGAGGAAAAAGAATAAAAGCTCAGAGGTTTGGGGCAGTAGTGAAGAGTAAAGATTGATTCAGGCATGGGGGCTCATCTAGGAAGAGGAGAATACATTTTGAAGGGAAATATATGGGGCCTTGAATGCCAGATTCTGAGGTCTGAATTTCACTTTTTTTTTTAAAGGAGAAATAAGTAATTTTTGTGGGGAAGAGAGTCTCGTGTCAGAATATTTTTCTATGAATTTCAGGAGTGCGTCAGTAGAAAAGGTTATCACCATTGTAATAGATATGGCAAAGAAAGAAACTGTAGATTTGGAGAGTGGGATTTATAATTACATAATTAGATAACCTAAAGGTAAGCATGAGCTTTGTAATGACTAAATAAAACAACATAGGACAATATGAAATACTAAAATTATAGTTTTTCTGTATACTATCAAGAGGATAAAATGGGCAAACAAGAACGATGAAAAGCATAGAGTAGTTAGGAATAACGAAGAATATTTTGATAGAGGTTTATTAAAATACTTTAAAGCTTATGTGAGATGTTTTTATTTGAAAACAGAAGAGCTGTAAATGGAAAAATGTTTATTCATTTATTCTTCAGTCAACCTTCTCATATCACTCAGTGTTCCAGGAACAGGGACTAGAGCGTTGAACAAGACAGATACCTTTCCTGCTCTCATAGAACATGAGAGGAAGTACTGGATAAGAAACATAGAAAAATCAGGCAATAATATTTCATATTTTTATGTGATAGAAAAAAGCCAGGAATATATGAAAGGGAGTGAGAAAGGCGCTACTTTATATTAGGGTTTCAAGCAAGGTTTCATTGAGGAAGAGAAATTTAAGTGATTTAGATTTAGAAAAACTAGCTTACTGTTAAGGAGCACTGCCAGCAGACAGAAGAGTTGTTAAAATGCCCCAAGCTAGCCGTGCAAGAAGGCACATTTGGCCAAAGCAAGAAGCAAGATAAACAAAGGCAAGAGTGAGAATGAGATGTTGCTGCAGAGTTAAGTCTGGATCAGGTCACAGGGTTGATGGTACAGAGAAAGGATGGTTTTCAGCAAGAGAGTGACTTAATTGTATTTACATTTTTTAAAGAGCAAGAGCAGAGCTGGGGGTGGGGGTGGGGTGGTAACAATTAGGAAGCAATTCAGGAGATCAGACTAGAGATAATGGTGAGTTAAACAGAGGTGGTAGGAGGGGCACCTGGGTGGCTCCATTGGTTAAGTGCAGGACTTCAGGTCATGATCTCACAGTTTGTGAGTTGGAGCCTCCAATCCGGCTCCCTGACAGCTTGGAGTCTGGAGCCTGCTTTGGATTCTGTGTCTCCCCCTCTCTCTGCCCCTCCCGTGCTCACTCTCTGTCTCTCAATAACAAATAAACGTTAAAAAACAAACAAACAAACAAAAACAGAGGTGCTAAGAGTGGATGGAACTCTAAGTGATCAGATTAGAAATTTTGATAGCTGCCTTGAAATGATTTTCCAGGGGTTTATATATAAGAAGGAAGAAGAAAAAATTCTAAGATGAAGTTTAGTTTTCTTTTTCTTTCTTTTTCTTTTTTCTTGAGGAATTAGAGAGTGATTGCATTAGCTGAGAGAGAAGACTTAGGGGAGGAGGAGTTATAATAGATATCCCTAAATATAGACCTTTTATTTAAAAATTAACATATAATAAGGAAAGTATTCTAAACTAAGAGCAAAGAGATAGATTTTCAGTAAAAGTCTTAAGTAAATTGACTATTTGCATTAAAAGTTACATTTTTCAAAAATATGTCAGATTCTCATTAATTAAATGTAAAATTGTAGTCATCTAGTACCTAACAAAATATTATGCTAATATTAATTTGATCTTGGGTTAGGAAACTGCTTTTTAAACAGACAAGAAATATAAGGAACCACAAAGAGATTATATAAAATAAAATAAACTGGAAGATGTTTGTAAAAGATGTGTCAAAGCTTAAATGTCCTTAATAGTTCATAAAACATACTTTTAATTCATTAAAACATACCAAAATAGAAATTGGGGGGGGAAACTGAAAAATTTTTAAAAGAAAATACACAAATGACCAATGAAAATGAAGAAGAAGTTCAAATTCACTGGGAATTTTTTTAAGTAAATTATACACAACAGCAGTTTACTATTGCTTGTTTAGCAGTTATTTTTAAAAATACTAATGTAGGTAATAGGAGATGAACACTCAAAGTTATGGAATTTTTTTTGGTTGGGGAGTGTGGGGTGTTATACAACAGAGTAATCTTTGAATGGATTTGTAAAACTCTACTTTCTAATAATTTATAATGAAATTTCTAATAATTATAATGAAAAACTCATTTCTTTAAAATTTTTAAGGACTAAGAAGCTCCTCATGAATTCATTTTCCCCATAATTGAAGCTCTTTAAATATTGAAACACATGTTTTTCTAAAAATAAAAATGGATTCAATTTTCCCTAATTCCAAAAGTCTTACAAACTTATCACTGTAGATTCCAGTAATGTGGAGGAATATTATGAAAACAGTACAAATTGTTAATAGTATTATTAAGTAGAGAAAACAATTATTGACATTTTGATGCATATCCTTCCAGAAAGTTTGCACTGAAGCTTCTGCTTATTAAAACAATAGTTTCTTCCACTAAATTGTAAGGGATTAGAGCCATTAAACTTTACATTTGTCAGTGCTCCTTCCACTTCTCCCCCCCCCCACCCCCCAGCCTATTTAATAATACCTAATTTCTTACCTGGCATCTTTCCTATATTAACCTATTTTCAGCCCCAAACAATGCTGCTAAGTCAAGTATTATCATTCACATGTTAACAGTGGAGATACGGGAGTCTTAGGACAATAATTGTCTTGCAGTTCAGTGATTCATTTTAAGGTGGAGCCAAGGTCAAGGCCAAGTCTGTCAGATTCCACAGCCCTTGTCTTCTATGTTGAGCTGATCTCTCACCTGTGGCTAAAGGCACAACATTGCAAAGTTGTGCAAAGTTCAGTTTAGTATTTGGAATGAAATCAAAGTGAATCAAATGCTAAATATTTATAATATACTTTGAAAACTACTGTGTACAGCTTAGGTTGTTACTCTAAAAGAAAAGAATACTAAAAGGGATATAGAGAATGTGAAGAAAGAAACATGAAAGAAATATAGCTGAATGTCATATATAATTTCTTGAGGAAAGACTAAATAAGTTTGACTTATAGAAGCCACTGAAGCATTGAAAATAGTTTTAAAAAATGATGGTTCTAATATGTCTATCATCATAAATTAACAGGGAGACATAAAGTTAAAGCAGAATTATTTGAGTACAAGGAACTATATCTCCATTAGTAGACCCCCATCTCTAGAGATATTTGTATCTACCTATTTTGAGCAGTTTATACAGTTACGTGCTGAAGCATTAGACTTTATCAGTTAACTAATTCATTAAACAAATATTTATGGAGGACCTACCGTGTGCCTAGCCCATTATGCACTGGTATAAAAAAGCTAAGTAAACCATGTAATTTGTTAAAGTGTATTCTAGTCTAATGGCATTACAAAAGTCTTGCAACGTGTCTTATGCAAGTGATTTTGTTCTTACCAACTACGTCTATATTCTTACCAATGACATCTATATTCTTAACCTGCTTAGTTTCTACAAGTTCACAAGCCCTATCCAAAGTCCTTGAGCGATACATTCCAAAATTTAGAATGCTCTGGGGTATAAAAAGGTAATGAGATGTGTAGTCTATATGTTACAATAGTTTCTGCAGAGTCAGGGCAGTATCTGGTAATCAAACACAATAACATTTTCAGTGAAATATATGCATACAAACACTAACAGCCTTATGTCAGTCTAGGTTGTGTTTCATGCCATAGGCATTCCAGTTAGACCAAATTTTATCATCAACTAAATTAAACAAACAAAAATGCCTGTTGATTCTCAGAGCTTTTTGTATATCAGGATTGTTGATGTGAGACGTAAATGTAGTACATTTACAAGGGATTTTTAAGACTTGCTCGGGCTTGCAAAATATGTTCCCCAAATAGTAACATATAAGGTATTTTATAGTTAACTAATGAAAAAGGGGAACTTTCTGCTTTACTGTTCTCACAGCCTTTTATAATTTAACAGTCTTTGTGAATCTATAAGAGATTCAAATATTTTTTATAGCAGAACCTATTTATTGCAGACTATCTTAAGAAACTAGTATTGTGTGGAATACCCTTTGAGAAACACTATGGTAGTGATATGAGGAGACCAGAGGTTATGCTCACCCTTGTTTGTTGTGGGTTTTTTGGCATTTTAAAATTTACAGTTGATTAAGTTATATGGTCTAAATGAGGCACAGGTAGCGACCCCTGGAAAATACTGGTAAATATCCCAAAGTGACAGGGAAATGATCTGGCTTTTGTGGAAGAACCTGTTAGAAGGGAACCCTCTCTAGAACCTCTCATTTTTCAGCTGTCTTAGTCTATTCGGCTGCTGAAACAATAATAAAGTACCCATAAGCTGAGAGGCTTATAAACAATAGAAATATTTTCCTCATGGTTCTGGAAGCTAGGAAGTCCAGGATCAGGTCACTGATTAAGTTTAGGTGTCTAATGAGAACTTGCTTCCTCCATGACACCTATCTTCTCCCTGTACTTCACATGGCTGGGTGTTGAGGGAAGTCTCTGGGGTCTCTGTAAGGGTGCTAACTTCATCAGGTTAGCAGGATGAGTGTTGCCTGCACAACCTGCTCACTTCCCACAGGCCCCCACCTCCAAACACCATTACGTTGGGAGTTAGGATTGCAACAGATGGCTTTGGTGGTGGGCAGGGGCCACAAACATTCAGTCTATAATAACAACCATCCATGCTTCAAAGGTAGCAAAAAGCATAAAGTTATGATTTGAAGTTTGCAGGGGAATTCCCTTGGAACCAAAATACTTCTTACTAGCCGATATGATTTATTAATCAGCAATTTATTCTTTGCGTTAAGAAGGACCCTCTTTTCTCTGCCTTCCCATAAAATGGACATTAATTTGCCTTGGAGGTCAGTGTAAATTCGCTAGTACTGTATTTAGCTTTAGAAATGGTGTGACCATTCATAAAAATTATACACAGTACAGGTGAGGGTGAAATTGAGTTGAGTACAAGGAAAGGGGGTAAGGCATGGCAAGAGGGGTGCCACTCTACAAATTTGTCAAGATTTAGCCCAATTTACTTAGAGAAATGCCACTATTTGGCAAGTGCTAATAGGAATTTGGAAATACGATTCAAGCAAGGAAAAATGAGATGCTTTTAGTAACTGAAAATTCTAAGTGAAAAGTTATTAAACCAAGGGAAAATGTCCTACTTTTTAAAAAGTATGCGAAACAAATATTGTGCTGTAAATACTAATTGACAACATAGTACTCTATTAAGTATTATCAGATACTGGTTTTTGGAAGGAGAAAATTTTCACTTACATATGGAGAAGTAAAATTACATAAGCAAATCCATTCTTCTGAAGCTTTGTGTATATGTTTAATCTGTGGAGCAGTGTTTTCTTAGAAATGAATCACATCAATTGCTTCCATGAAGAAAAGGAATATACACACTTAGAAATCAAATCACCTTTTTAAAATTAAGGTTTTATCTGTTGTATAATAGGTAAACTACTGTGAAGTGTAGTTGCCTGTTTAACTTTATATCTGCTTTGATTTTGGCAGTTTAGCTAATTCAAATAAAATTTGTGAAGTTAAGCACTTTCAAGAAAAGAAATAGGAGAACCTAATTTAACCTAGAGTGTCTCTTTTATTCTTCTGTTATTCATTTGAAGTGCCCTATCAGCTTGAACTGACCAACTTCAGTCATTTTTACCCTTTTATTTTTTTTCTCTAATGTAAACTGAAATTCCCTGCTGTTCGTGGTATTTTACTGTTTAGCATCATTTAATGAGCAGGTATCATTAAACTTAAAAGGTCCTTTTCTGTGTATCTCTGATTAGTTAGTGAAGAAACCAAAGAATTTCTCTTAATATATTTTGATGTTGGCCCATTTTACATTTAAGTGCTTTTTGATGAAGTAGAAAATAATAATTTTGGTTGAAGTCGGAAGGATTCTGTCAAGTGAATATGTGTTCTGTTGTGAAGTTGTAGAATATAAATTGTTTACCAGTGTTGCTGTATATTTTTCCCTTATAAATTTATGTGTATGGATTTGTAAATAAGCTATTATACTTTGATTTGTTTTTCCAAAAAGATAGATATAATGGTAATTAAATGTAGATGCTTTAATGTCAGGGCTCATATGATCTTTATTATAAAAGCAATAGTTTACTGAATGTATAGAAGGAATGAAAAGGCTTTAATACTAAACTCATTTAATCAAACAGTGTCACCCTACACTTGGTTGCAGTTTCTTTTAAATTACAATAAGGAAAAAATTTAACTAGTAAAGAAACAGTAACAGCCATTAATTATATTCCTTCTGTTTGGCATTCACGTGTGCTGCACACAATATTGCTGATATTTTATTGTTAGGTCTAATTTTGCTTTCAGGAAGAAAAGAATATCTATGAGATGAATAGCGTGGAGCCAAAATAATGAGGCTAAAACACAAGCAAAGGTCAGACAATGTGTAATAAGTTACAGATGGCATTGTGTGACATTAACATTGGTAACAGGTAAAAGACGTAAGAGTGCTGCCTACTGGTAAAAAGTAGTAGTGTTTGAAGGGTAAGTGAAATCAAGTGTAGGTAACTAAACTGTAAGTTATATGTTTGGTTACATAACGTTGCTATTATTGATACCTCTGACCCCAAATATTCTTTTCATTAGTATTCATGAAGGCTTTATGAGAGAAAAAGTCTGGTATGGGACTTCTGTTTTTGTTCTTTGAGACCATGTTTAAATAGTATACTTGCTGTCTTGCTTTAAAAATAGATTTTTAAAATATATTTGTCACACGATATCTGTACAGTTTCTCTTATGTGTGGTCCTTCTTTGATAACTTTGACTTTTTCAGCTTTAACAGTCAACGTTTCCAAAATATATTTAGTTGACAAATAAAACCCTGCCTAGGGAAGTCAACTGTCAATTTTAGTAATAGATAGCTGGATATTTAGACAGTTTGTTGAGACAATGCATTGACAGAAAAAAGTATGATTTATATGTGCAGCAATCAACATATGATAAGTCTCATTGAAAAAAAAATGACAATTAGACTGCTTTAAAAGCACCAGACCAAAGTTTTAGCAACTTAAAATCAAATATACCTGTATGTAGAGGTTACTTTTCCATGTTCCACTTAAAATAAGTTCAAAGTTTTCTGTGCTAGAAATAAACATTTTTGCTAGAAATGCTTTGGCATATATATGAGTTTATTTTCCAATAAACTAATTTTGTTTATAGTCTTGAAAAGTAATTAAAGTTATTCTTAGCATTATTAACCCAACTGAACTTGAAACTTTAATTTTATAACCTTGGTTAGTTTAATATTTGTTGTGCGGTGTTTGTGTGGGTATGACATGATAGACTTAATTAAATGTGATGATTTCATTATTCTGATTTGAAACCTTATTGTACACATTTTATCTTCACTTTCAGACATCCATTATATAAGACTTATTAAAACACTGCGCACTGTAAAAATAGTTGTTACAAAATGAGGAAACTGCCCTTTCATTATGTATAACTTTCTCACTTACATAATGCAGTTTCCATTCTGAAAAAGAGTTGTGCCAAAACTAAATTGATGAACAACGAGGAAAAAGGAAGTATTTTTCAATACCCAAAACTTGCTTTTACTTTCTGGAGGGAGGAGAAGTAGAGGCTATATTGTCTCTTTCATGGCATAAATACACCCCTTATGCATCGACTCTCCTTCTTCCTCTCATATTCCCTCATTTGCTTTCCTGGTCTCCTCTCTCTCCAGCCAGTATGTCTCTTTCACTCTATCTATACAGTATCTTCCCCTGTGTTAATTTAAATGGACATTGCCGTGAAACTCCGGTCAAGTGAAATTGGAAGCGTTTAAATATTATTTTTTTTTGAGAATTTTATTTCTGCTCATTTTACTGACCTGTAGAGAGAAGGGAGAGAGAGTGGAAGGAAGGACAGGGGTAAAATGAGAGAAAGAATAAGGAAGAACAGGAGAAAAGTAACAGATGATAGCAAGTGAAATGGAAATAAGTCGGGTAACATTGTATGCAGATTTTGTGTATGGACTGTAAAGTGTGAAAATTGTCTAGGTGTGTGAGAAATTGAAATTCGCGTTCTTGAAACAGTTTACCAATCTGCAAAATAAATTGACAAATAGTAAATACAACATTCCTGAAAGGCTTAGTGATGGCTAAAAGATAATTTAACCTGCTTGGCTAATAGAACAATCAGGTATCAGACCACCAAGAAGGAGTTTCAATAGCATAGAAAACAGCAGGGCAGTTTCTATATTGAAACGTAGCAAACATTTTTTCCTATGTGAAAGTTTCTTCTAGCTTCATAGCATAAGCAACAGTGTCAAAACCCAGTGCTAACAGTAGTCTGCACTGTGGTCTTAATCATCTTAGGTTTTTCACCTAAAACTGCTAGAAATAGTTTTCAGAAAAGTGTCAGACAAGAGAAATGCTTTACGTAGTGAGAGGAGCTAGATTGCAACTATTATATTGTTCTTTTTAACAACATGAATAACCATATGTTAATACTTTTCCCTTAGCAGCCAATAAGGAAAAATAATTACTTTTAGAAACAGGTTTTTCTAAGTAAAAGTTCTTACCTATTTCATTTCTGTGTAAATATTTAAGTAGTCTTTTTTTTTTTTTTTGACCTGTGTATTTCTTTATGGTATTTTGCAAAAACTATAATGCATGTTTAGGGGTAATAATTTATCTAGGAAATGCATATTAATATTTGGTAAAGATGGAGGAGCCCTTAAGACAACATTGTAACATCATTCAGTAAAGACATGTTTTCTGTTTTCTTATATTATATTCCATTTTTATAGACATCGCTTTCCCATAAGCTATTTTAACTCTTAACATCTTTTTTAAAATATACTTAAAAGGATAGATAAAAATGTTTTTATTCTCAAATATTATAAAACTATTTTCTTTCTGTTTTATTTCTAATAAAAATGTAAAGCTGAATTTTTCACTAATGTTTTATTTGTAAAACTGAACAATCATGATGGTGATTGAATGCTTTACTTGCATACTTTCTAAATTTATGAACTTTGGTACATTTGACATCAAATTATTTTTCCTTTTTTTGTCATTAAAAATGGCATCAAAACATAAATTCATCCTAACACAGCTTGATTCGCAGATTGAGCTACCATAATTTAAAATAAAAGTTTTAACCCTTATTTTTTGTGCTTGATTATTTTCAAGCCCAATTTATATATAAGACATAGCTTGCTGCTCTAATATCTGAAAATCTTAAAGTGTAAAGCATGCCAATATTCTAATTTATATCTTGCACATAATAGGTAACAGTGTTCATGTCCATGACCCCATACTAAGTAATATAATGAGTGCATATCTTATCTTTTCACATCATCGATGATCTCATGTTTTAGGAAAAACACTTGTTAACTATGATTCAAAGTGGCAAGAAGAAAGCAAACCTTCATTTTTGCATAGTCTTCTTTGGTACTTGGTATTTTTCTTCATTGCCTTATTGGTAACTTTTTATTTTTCTTTTGCTATAATTCTTTGACGTTCTGTTATTTCTCATAATGAAATAATCCTTCAAATGTAAAATTGAGCTGTTTGTGTAGTTAGAGGAAAGTTATCTTTTGCTTGATTGCTATTGATTTAGCACTTCTGGTATCTTATCCTGGAAAACTTTGACCATTCATTTAGCTTTGAGGCAATACTTTTTAGAATTATGGGGAAAACATTACTGCCTTACATGGGTGTAATAACAATTAAATGATTAAAACTTGGTTAATAAATTAAAATTTTTCATTAGAGATCTATAATCTATTCTATTTTTTTCTCCTGAGATAATCATAATATATGTTGGATAGCTCATTGTCACACATGATATTGTCACACATGTCCATGATATTATTTCTTACCTAACTCAGAACCAGAGATGGAGTATATACAATGCTAGGGGAGCACATAAGGAGGGCTTAGCTATAGATATTTAAAAATATTGATGTATGGTAATCTTCCTGCATTGTCTATAGGACAAAAATAGTTTCATCTCATCTTTAAAAGAAATTTTTAAAAAATGAGTTACTGCCATGAAGAATAAACTCAATACATTTTAATGAACATTTTATTGATTCTTTTTTTCTTTTTTCTTCATATAAATATCTTAACTGAATACTTAACTGTTCTTTGGTTCCCCATACTAAGTGCTATATGGCTGTGTTACCCCGGCAAGTGATTTAATTGTCCTCTTCCTCAGTTTCTCCATCTGTAAAATAAGAAAGATAATAATATTACTTACATCATAGAGTTCTTAGGATTATTTTCCAATTGATTTTTTCCTTCCCCGGTTTCCGCTTATAATTTTATTTTATATACTGGTCAAAGTTAACTTTCCTAAAACACCTCTAATCTTGTCACTCTCTAACTTTAATAACAGTTTTGATACATTATACTGCCTACAGAACGTAGTTCAGGTTCCTCTTTCTGACCCTCAAATTCCTCCAATTTCAAATCTAACTTGCCCTTGTATATTCCACTCACTAACTCATTGAGTATGCCCCAGTCTTTCTGAACCATGTGCCTGTCTCAGGATATAAGTCATCATTTTGTTTTTAGTTTTGCATGTTTTTGTCTGGAGCATTTTCAAATATACTTCCTTTTATAGAAATCCTGTGTATTCATTGGAAGATCAGTCCCATTCCTGGGATCTCCTCCTCATAGGCTTCCTTGGTCTCCCAGGATGATTCCCTCCAAGTTCAGAACTCATACCATATGAAATTTGTACTCTTTTGATGTACCTACCATATTTTTACTTGTATTCTAGGTAAGCTAGATAAGATGTATATCTTATCTATAATGTGTAATTGGAAGTTTCCAAGGCAGAAACTAAATTATGTTTTACTATAAATTCCTTTACTAGCTTCTTGACAACACTTCATACAGTACTCTGTTTGCACAATATAGTCTATAAAATAGTTGATTAGGGAGACATTGTGGCATAACAGAAAGCACACAGGCATTTGAGTTAAAGAAAGAAAGAGAAAGAAAGAATGAAAGAAAGAAAGGAAGGAAGGAAGAAAGAAAGAAAGAACAAAAGAAAAGAAAGAAAAGAAAGAAAAAAAGAAAGAAAGAAAGAACAAAAGAAAGAAAGAAAGAAAGAAAGAAAGAAAGAAAGAAAAAGAAAACTCTTGGATTTGAAGACTGGATTAAATAGTATTTGACTCTGAGCAACTTAACCTGTAGGAGTCCCAGGTTCAGCAATTTGTAAAAAGAGTAATATTATCTACTTGTTGGGTTGGGTGCAAGAATTAGAGATAATGCATGTAAAACATTTATGATATGTAGTAGATGCTCAATAAATTCTTCCACTTTTGCTTTATATCATGAGACTTATTTCTTCTGCCATTAACCGTATAAACTATAGCAGTGCATGTAAGGTTGATCATTGCAAATGTGCTAGCAGAGTTTACTTTTGAGTAGCAGTTGCGTGTATTGTCTTGAGAAAAAAAACAATAGCACTGTCTTTGTAAAAGGATGTCCTGGCTACATTATGGCCACAGGTGAGTGGTTTCCTCATTTGCCTCTGCTAACTGTTCCCGCTCTGAAATATCCCTCTCAATAGTACTGCTAGCGCTGGAGGTAGATGATAGATACAGGAGGCAAGAGTCAAAAAAAGAAGACTGTTGCCACCTTCATCTATTAAGTATTTGATTTATTTATTCATTTAGGCAACAAGTATTTGAAGGCTTTAACTGCGTCCAGGTCATGTTAGTAGATACCCTATTGAACTTGAAACAGATCATACTGTCAATGAACTTAGAATGCCAGAGAAGATGAAATATATACATAAATGGCTGTGAGATAAAAGGGACATAGATAAGATATTAAGGTTGCGATTTATTTGCAACTCTGGAGCAAAAACTCAAATGGT